>NW_026889793.1:3040000-3395000 GCF_033153115.1 Saccostrea echinata | reverse complement strand
AGGATATGCCATTGCGATATTTATATTTGTTTATGACCTCTATGCACTACACATTATATGCTTTTATCACTTGATTGCCAATAAGGTGACCAAATAAATTCAATACAGAGTGGGATATACTATGTTATTTAAACTAATATTAACTTTATGTGATAATATAATAACTTGACAAAAATAAATTCAGTTTAAAAAGGCATCTATTTGTACACGTCTATATTCTGTTGATTTCTTCATAGTACGCCTTAACTGTGCTGCGAGGTAGGTTAAACTTCGAGGTCAAGGTCAGGGGATAAAAACATAGTGTATTGAGAAAGGCCTTGTCACAGGTAATACACATGAGTAATGTAAAAGCCCTACCTTTTCTCTTTCAAAATTTATGGCCAATTTAAAGTAATGTTAAAATTTTTGAAAAGTATGTCAAACTTCAAGGTCAAATTCACGGGGTCAAAAATCAAAGAAAACGAAAATAGAATAAAGAACAAAAATGATCAAGAATTTTAATGCTCTCTGAGTGGTCCAGACTCTCTTTCCGGCGGTGTTTCTCAGAGTGAGGTCACCTACAAATGAAGTTCCGGGAGGTTTACTCGGGTTTCCTTTCTTGAAAAACCATAGATTTGCTTACATTTCTTGATCAATTCAATTCCACGATTTAAAGGAAATGTTTTTGTGAATATATAAACATAGCAGACTTCAGCGTCGAAGAGATTGAACTCCTTTTTTAGAAAATGATTGAGTATGTAGTACTATGTACTGCTTTCTAAAATTGTTTTCCACTGTTAGACACTTGTTTAACGTTTGAAATGTAATAATACTTTTTTTGTTTATATATATATATTATATTATAATTTGTATAATATGATTGTTTTTATGTGTTGGAGACAAGAACTAAAGTGTCAAAAAAGTGTCATGTTGTAAAAAAAATAAACGGTTTTTTACTTCAAATTTGGTCTACTCGTGACTTTACAGTTATATATTAGTTAACTTTGACCTTCGGCCAACCAATATCTGACCAGGTCCATATACTCACAAGTAGACCTCATCAAAAGTTATCAATTGTATAAATTTCAGCGTGATCCGATTAATGACTCGATGATTTCTAAAAGTTGAAGGTTTATTTTGTATTACTTATAAACTGAAGTACGATGGCTATATTTCTCTAATATTTTTTTAAAGAATCTTTTTTAGAAGAGGGTAGTGATATTTAGCAAATAATTAATAAATACATATTAATTAAGCCAAAAATTGAAACTTAAAAAGGTCAAGGGAAAAGAAGCACATAAGAACTTACTTGATTAAGAATCCATTTCATGTGTTATAGTTACAGACGTTGCATATATTCACTGCACAATCTCTTTCTCATGAGTAATAACACCAGGTATGAAGTCACACTGACACACCTATTCTTTTCTTTCATTGAGCGCAGCAAAAATCCCCAAGTTATCAGACTGTGATGTAATTTTTTTTTTTTTTTTATTGTAGGTTTATTTGAAATGCTTTTAGAAAAAAAAAATGTAACTCACAAGTATGTTTGATGCGCATCCCTCTAACAGTTTCGTTTATAATAGTCAGCGCAGTACAGTTAGGGTGCCAAATGGAAATATCGGCGATTGTTTTAAGACAGAAAATACATTCTTTACAAGGATGGGCGATTCTTTTTAGGCCTTTACTGTTATACAAATGTTATGTGGCTGAAAACTACATGTTGAGGACGTTTATATTTCTTATTTAGATTTGTCACGTAATGTGGCAGTTACTTGATTTTAGCAAATATACCTGAAGTATTGAGTTCATCTATAAATTCCAATATTGCGAGGGCATAACCAAATTAAAAATCTAAGTTTAATTTATAATTATTTTCAACACTCTTTGTAGTTTGAAAAAAGTGCTGCATATATAGATTCTACTACCTAATTGCTAAAATTACATTTGTTAGACCGTATGTTGAATATTTTGCTGGTCAAGTACATTAAATGTAGATATAATTAATTCATTTGCAAGATTGCATCAGGTTCGCAGCACTTTTCAAATATCTTCATACCTCTTGAGTGTATGTGTAAAAGCTTGTCGTAATTCACTGAGGGTATGCCCTTGCAATATATCGATTTATCACGACCCTTCTATTACCCTTCAATGAATCAGCATACAAATACGCGGCAGTTTCACTTGTCTAGGGAATGTACGGGAAGTATATGAATAAAATCATAAAATAGACATCAAATCCAAGTTAATGGCCTCATATATCTGCAAATAATATTTTATTTAATTACAAAACATATTTTTTCCATTGTATAAAATATAACTTGATCCGCCTCTCACTGCATACAAACTGCGTCAAATTTTACGATATGACGTCACATTGACAATGAGGTCAGTAAATTGTTTATATATTGCTGTGTGGGATTTAACCAACGACAAAATACATGCAATAGTAACTATCGATGAGTTTAAAGCTATCCAACAGTTTAAAATAGCGTATCATTTCATTTTGTGGTAATTTGAAGAACATGTATTTTTGTGTGATGTCATAGTAAGCATTTCCCGTAAAAATTAGGCCCTGCCTCCTTATTGCAGCCTTAACTGTGCTACGAGATAAAAGTCACCCTCTTACAATCTATACTACTATATTAAAATAATAGACTCGAATTTTTGGCCTTTAATACCGATAAATCGGAAGAGTACTGTCGTTTGTTATATATATTTTAAACATTATTGGTACTTGAAGATTACCAATTTGTTTTTATTTTTTCTCAATTAAGCTTCGCTAATTAATAATCAACGAAAATTCCTCAAAAAATTCCGGAAATCATCTGGATTTTTTGGATTTTACAATCTTGCGCGTGCGTATTACATTCACGCTAAATCACGGTGTTCAAATCAGAGTTCTAAGACAAAAGTAATTTGTACTAAGTAGATATATATTTGTTATTTTATAATTTTCTCCAATAAGAAATCTTAAATATATATGAACAAAATATATAGCATATTTCCAATGAAAATTTACACGTATTTGTATTAATGTTTCTGAGTTTATCCATACAAATGTGATATTGTGGCCACGTGGGTAATCATTCGCCATCTCGGAGACACATTTATTATATGTTATGTATGTCTCTGGTCATCTCAACGGAGGCAAAAAGCTCATGATTGTAGGAGCAATATTAATGTAACTACCCGATTTTATTTTATCCTTCCTTTCTTTTATTGCTTTTTTTAAGGGGAAAAGGGGGGTATTACAACTCCAGCTAGAATCACGTCTTAGTGAAGTAGGCATTCTTTTTCCGCCAAAAATTACAATAACATTATTTTCATTTCTTAACTTTGAAATAAATCGAAATAATTAAATAACGTCAATATAACCGATATTTTCAATTTGAAATCTGTCTAAATGATTGCAACTTGAATTTGTTCGCCATATTAACTATTTCCTTCACTGCTGAGATTTATAACTTCACTTCCAAGAATTTCTTTAACTTAAAAAAAAAAAGTGGGTGAAATATGTAAATTATTGTTATTGATCTTCGGTACGTTATATAGAAGGGACAGCCTGTTCTACTAAATATGTAAAGGTTGTCGTGGTAACTACGCTTGATAGGTAGTCTGAAGTCAGCCCTTGCGGCCCGTACAGTTCATTCTATCAATGCTGCTAAAATATCGATTGTTTTTAAAATTTTATCCATGCATAGTAAATCTCAAAACTATGAGGTGGGACAAAATCAAGATCGTAAAAGTATTTATTCAATGATGAAATGAATTATATTTAACCGTAGCAAACAAACTTATGTTTTATTAAATCGCCACAAGAAAAAATACACCAGCGTGAAAACAAGTTATCTTCTTCAGCAGCCGTGACAGTTCCCATGTGATGTAATGATTTTTGATTGAAAACGTTTAATACTGCAGTAGATTAATTTTTGTTATCACTAAACAGATATATAAATGTTTATGAGGTATGTATTTTATTTTTGCTGCATTATTTACGTATGAAGTAAGAAAAATTCCTATATTCAGTTCAAGATCCGCTCCCAAATTCTCATTGGCTGTCCCAAAATAAAATCGGTTAAGGTCAGTAAACTTAAAAGTTTGCGGTAAACTCAGACTTTACTAAATATTTTGGAAAAATTTATGCTCTGAATAATAACATTAGAAACATTTATTTTAAAAAGTTCCTGATTACATTGTATGATTTCAATTAAAAAATGGAAATGATATTGTATGATCCAAAAAGAGTTTGTTCACCAACCCCCAGGAAAAGGCTTTCATTATTGCAGCAAGAAGTACCTTCAAATTCCTATTTTCCGACTTGGATACCCTTGCTTGGCTTATCTAAGATAATGATAATTTATGTTTCCCATATATTTTATACTTAGTATAAACAAGAGGCCCATGGGCCACACCGCTCACCTGAGCAACTATGGTCAATTACTCTAACTCAAACAGCTTTAACAAATAAGAAATATCTGTACAAATTTAGTTTTTTATATTAAGTTTTTGATACATATTTTAACTTTGGGATTTTTCTCCAAAGATTTTCATGTGTAAAATTTACAGTAAATATTCTGTTCCCCCCTCTCCCATTGTGGTTGTACCCTATCATGACTCCCTGTGATCGTAATCATCAACATTGAATGTACATTATATGAATTTACATTCCAGAAAACCTCTCTGGTCAAGTAGTTTTGGAAAAGAAAATTCATAAAAAAAATTTCCTATAAATACTCCCATGGATACCCCTCCCCCATTGTGGCCCACCGTACCCCCAGGGGTCATGAAAGGTCATGATAAGATTTAAACGAAATTGAGAATGCTTCCACATAAGTTTCAACATTACTGGCCAAAAAATTCTTGAGAAGAAGATTTCTTAAGATTTTCCCTATATATTACATGTAAAATTTCAACCCCCCATTGAGGCCCCACCTTATCCCTGCGGGTCATGATTTTAACAATTTAGAATTTACACTACCTGAGGATGCTTCCACATAAGTTTCAACTTCCCTGGTCAAATGGTTCTTGAGAAGAATATTTTTAAAGATTTACCAAAAAATTTCAATATTTCTTAATTATCTCCCCTTGGTAAAGGGCGTGGTCCCTCATTTTAACAATTTTGATTCCCCTTCACATAAGGAATTGCTTTGTGCCAAGTTTGGTTGAAATTGGCTTAGTGGTTTTGGAGAAGTCGAAAATGTGAAAAATTTATAGACAGCAAGACAGACTGACGACAGACAGAATGTGATCAGAAAAGCTATCTTTAGCTTTCAGCTCAGGTGAGCTAAAAAGTAAAACACATTACATTTGTTGAATCATATAAGATGAAAAAAAACTTTCAAATTGGTTACTATTTATTTCGAATTTTCAATAACTATAACAGGTTTAAACACAACTGAAGCAAACATATTGTTTCCAAAAATTGAATCAAAATTATTCCAAAACCGAGGTTTTTGTTTTAATCGAATTGATTCAAAATATTACTAATTCAAGGATATTACATTAATTTTTATCAAAACAGACAGTCATGAGAGCATTTTCTTATATCATATATAAAGTACATTTGATATTCTTAATTTTTATTATGATCTCTTGAACAACCAGTATGTTGGCTTTTTTTTTTTTTGGGGGGGGGGGGTATTTGCAAGATAATCTGTTCTGCTTCACATCTGCTAAATTGTGTAGAAATACCAGTATAGCACATTTGTCCATTTTCATTTCTGCTTTTACAGATTATATACATGTCTATTACCTGTGTATATATAAAGTATATGTATTAGCAGTGCTTAATAACTCTTTTATTGTTGAGGTCATATTTTGAACAAGTTGAGACCTGCAGTGTTAAAATTGTTAAAAAAAATTTTACACCTTTAGTTTAATAACTAATTGTGTAAAAATACCAGCTAAACACATTTCTTCATTTTCATTAGTTTGCTTGATATGTATCAGCAGTGCTCAACTCTTTGTTGTCATATTTTCAATAAATATCCATAATTTCTTTTATTAAATTTGTTTGGAAAGGTGAAATTTATGTAAGCTCCGGCGTGATTCGAATTCATGACTTGATTTATAGCTAACTGGGGGTCAAACCCATTCTGCGCTTCGCCGTTACGCAACAATTTTGCAAAAAAAAAAAACAAAAAACAAAAACAAAAAAACAAAAAAAAAAAAAAAACAAACAAACAAACAAACAAACCAGAATTATATTACCATTCATTGTTTATTTCAAAAGTACCTTACAATATATAAATGTGTCGATGTATCTATTCTGTAAATGTCCGATATACACATGGATGCATTCATAACAATGTCAACCCGTGCTCGCACGGGTCAAAGTCTAGTATGTAAAAAATAAAAGCATTTTTGATATTGAAGTATAGAATAGGTATAGAATAGGTATAGAATAGGTTCGATGCACAAAAAATTTGAAATTAAAAACTCGAAATATTTGTCTGCATCAAAACTTCTGATACAATCAGTGTGCTAAAGCATATACCGAAAGTAAAATGAATGATTACACCCGAAATGACAGTTACTGTACCAGAAGAGACTACGCAGCTCTGTTAAGGCTGCATAAAGGGGGCGGGGCCTAATTTATACGGGAAAAGTTTACTGTGACATCACACAAATATAGCAATTCCTCGAAATAACAAAAAATGAAATAATTTGCGAATCTAAACTGCAAAAGAGTTACGAACTACATCAACACTTACCACTGCATTCTTTTTTGTCGCTAGTTATCCCACACAGCAAGATATAAACAAGTCACTAATCGCAATGCACTTGTCGACATGACGTCATCATGGTAAAGTTTGACGCATTTTATGTGCAGTGAGAGGCGGATCAAACAATTTTTTCACAGTAAAGAATGCATTTTATTATTAAACAGAATATTATTTGAAAATCTTAGGTAGACTATTAATATTAATATGAAACGTTTGTTTAGTGCCATAATTTAAAAAATATCGAGAGAATGTATTGAATTATTTCTACCGTGTTTTTGTCTACAGGATGTGCATGTTTCTCGCCGAGGTGCCTCATTAAATCGCCTTTTCGCAAGGGCATACACTTAATAGATCTTGACCATTTTTTGAATACACATAATGGACATATTCCTTAACTTGAAAAGTGCTGCTGCTTTCCTGAAATCGATAGCATAACTTAATAAATACATAAAATACTTAGTAAAGGTCACACATATTTCGACATTAGCAAGATAACTTGAAATTTAAACTAATAAAATGCGAATTCTATTTAAAGCAGCAGCACTTTCCATAAACTACAAGTTATGTAGAAACAATCTATTTCTTTAATTTTTAATTTTAACTAGGGTATGTCCTTGCGATATTGAAATTTATTTGTGACCTACATACAGCACACATTACATGCATTTATCACGTGACTATCAAATAATGTGACCAAACCAAATTCAGTACAGATCGGAGTAAACAATGTTATTTCAAAAAATGTTAAAGTCAAAAGATAATATAGCACCTTTACAAAATTAAAATTCATTTTAAAAAGGTATGTATTTATGCACCTTTATATTCTGTTGATTTCTTCGAAGTATGCCTTAACAGTGCTGCGTAGAAAATGTTATCAATCAGATGCAAAAATACTAAGTATAAAAGAAATCGTTCACCCAGAAATGGCTACATATTTTTCATAAAAAAATTATCTCTAAGATAATGTTTGTTACATTTAGACTGTTAACCATATGCATGAGACGGTAGGGTACAATATGTTTCCTGCACGTCTGTCCGTCTGACTGTACGAAGTTTTAGCTGTCTATCTCTCCTTCTGTCTGGTCATCAATAAGTCCCACTTGGTTTCATGCATTTTTTTCTAAAGTGTGAAGCTAGTGTGCTGCTTTTTCGTAATTAGTCAAACCTTAATGTGTCAAAGACCAAATTTATATTTCAGCCTAAAGATAATTTTTATACCTTTTAGATATTTACTCTTTTACCATATATATTATTTCTTTTCAAAAATTGGTTATATGTTTTGGAAATACCCTGGTATCAGCCGCACTCCTCTCATTTATAAATTATCAAATATTTTAAACGATGGAGATCCTTACTACCAAAAGATATTTTTTTTTCTGTACTTGTCAAGATGTATTGAATATTCTGTTCGGCGAGAGCAAAGGGTTAAGTTCTATCCTATCATTTTATAACTGTGTAAAGATCTTTAGCACGGTTGAGATCCCCATCTTTAAGCTATTTATGTTCTTGCAGCTCAAGATGCTTGAGTATTGTATTTGATAAGTTCACAGGGGTCATTATTTTAAGTCCTAAATTATACCCTCTTAATTCTTAGTTATAGGCCCCAATAAACGAATTTTCATGTCACAAATCCCTTTTTGAGGCCTACCTATGTACATATGGCATCGGATTTAAAGATGTACTTTATCTTGGAATAGAAACTTTGTTAAAATAAGAGAAATTTCAACCTGAAGCGTATTGTAAGAAAATGGTACAATTTAGATTTCAACCCTGGTTCGGCAAAATATAAGGTGCAAATTTCCTTCTGTGCTTTTCTTTTAAATACATCTTCACGTTCAAGTAAAATATCAATCTAGAGTTAATGGAAACTTTTTTTTTTTTTAAATTCAAAACAGCTGTTTTTAATTATTTATATAAACCTGAAGGATAGGCTGTGTAGACCTCCCAGACACATTAAACCAAGGGGGAATATAATATCTATAACTTATATGCGACAATAAATTGAAAGTTAATACGGTCCCAGAATGATTTGATTGTTACCAAGGATATCATTTTCTTAAAGGAAATAAATTACACGACAGGGTGAACACAGGAATCTTAGTAACACTCCACACTTCATATAGTACACAGAGTCAATAAAAAATTAAGTTATATTTACAGTATTTTCTCTCGTTTGTAAGGGATTTATTGTACAGAGAGGCGTGGTAGTCGAGTCGCGAAGCTATAGTTTTTGTACCTTGGAATTCAGCAAACGCTTTTCTATCTGATTAAGTATGACTAACATCAAAAGAAAAAGTACCGCACCATGACACAACTAGGCATTTAATTTTTATCACTGTTTGTTTATTTTTTTTTTAATAATAGTTAATCATAAACAAATACATTATTTTTTTTTCATATACATTTTGCACAATTCGGTGAAAAAACTTCATTCTCTGAATAGTTACGGTTTGCTATATTGCGTACCCTGTTATCGTCGAAGGCATTCAGACTACTTATGTTGCTGTGTGTTTGATGGTTGAATGATCTGTAAGACACAAATACCTGCATGTGAGAGGCTCTATAAATAAAATGCCTATAGTCTTTATTTTTTTTACATAGGATTCTGCCAACATATTGTTAAATGTTTTCTTTTACTTTTGCGTAAAACTAGGAACTCCTGTTCCCTAACAAATATCGTTGGATTCTTACTTAAAATATTTTCAGAGATCATGACACTGGCATGCATCTTTCTTTTATACAAGATTTTTTGGGGTAGAGGAAGTATATCTTTGAATTTTGGAGGTTATTATTGAATACATCGAAATGCTGATTTTCTTACATTTTACTCACAAAGTTTGCATTTTCGAAATTGAGTTTTACATGTATGAGTAAATTATTCATTTCAAGAAAGAAAAAAAAGAAATAATTTTTTCAGGGTTAAGAAGATATGTGCAATGTTGTTATCATACTTTTAATTTACAGTGTTTGATGATTAATACTCAAAATGATCTTTACTTATAGATAGGTGTCGCCCACACGGCGCAGTGGTATAAGATCGTCCTCTCTAGAGTCGCGAAATAATGAGTTGATCCTTACGTCGCGGGTAAGAATCCCACTGTCGAAATGTGGGCACTGGCACGAAAAAGATCTTTCACTGCTAAATGCCCCTGAGTGCCGAGCATAGATCAAAATTTGCAACCCTCGACCTGCAAGTGGTGGCGCCTCCATATGAGTGAAAAATTCTTCAGAAGGACGTTAAACAACATACAAACTAACCAACTGATAGTTTTGTATGTGATCAACACAACTGTATATTTAATGGTAGTGTTTAAAGGTATTATTTAATGTTTATCAAAAAAAAAAATCAACATGAACATTGTGCGTCTTAGTTCACTTATTTTTTTTATCAGCCCATATATTAACGCCACCGTTTTTTTTTTTTTTTTTTTTTTTTTTTTTTTTTTTTTTTTTTGTCTTGAGATCAAGCCGAAAGTACACAGCCCTACCTACATTCGACTTTTAAATGACTGCAGCAGAAATACCTATGCTTAGGTTACGAATGAATTCTAATTTAAGCTTTTTTAAGAATGCACCGAGAAAAGTGTATTTACGCATCACGGTGAAGATGTTATATGAAAAAATCAACGTAAAATAGACTAAAACAGATAAGTAAACAAAGAAATAGATTCATGGACTATTATATATTTTGTACCAGTTTGGTAGTAAATGATGCGAATAATAAATCTCAAAAATATTACGAAATTGTTCACTTTCTATGATGTTCAAAACTCTTCCTATTTTCAGCCATCCTTATCAATCTATGCACCGTTTCTCACTTTAAACACTCAAATTAAGATGATGAGGTCATGTTGACAAAGACGACTTGTCGGAAAACCGAAGAGTCCCATACATGAAAGATTAAGGCATCAAATGCGCAATTATTTGGCTTATGCCGTAGATAATTAGGTCCAAAAAAATGTTATTGTAATCATGCTTATCATTTTGAAAAAGAAAGAATTAAAGCCGTTAAAGATTGAGTTAACAGTGGAATTCAAATGATATTTAAGATTTTGTGTAGTAAACAAAGGACAGCAAATTAATTTATAAAAGACGATGGAATAGTATAAAACTGCATGTAAACTACAGTGTGGGCTTGCAAGTGCTTACCAATGTTAAAAAAAATATATTATCGTATCAATGCCAAATCTTAAGACAGAATGCAAATGATTCCCATTATATAAACAAAATGCTGTATACTATCAAAATGATGTGAATTAGTAGATTCATGCATAATTAACAACTTTTTAAAGTAAACCATGGAACCTGTATCGGTGTATTTCTATGTCTGCTGTTCTTATGATTCTATACTAACTTGAATAGGTAAAATTATTTTATTTTCAATGGTTGTTTAAATATATGTATTAATTCAGATATAAAACATCTGTTTCGATGAAAGGCTATATAAACAATTACGATATGAAGGAAACAAGTACAAATTTACATGCTGCAGGAGTTGTAAAATTTCTGACATATACTCTTGAGTGCGACCATGTAGAGAAGTTGTCAATAATTTTGCATTGTATGAAAACAGAAGATAGTCATTCAGCTGGTGTCTTGCACAGAAGAACCTTACAATACACACTTTTATTACAACTTAAAATTGCAGATGGAAGTCCTAAACGGGTTAATCATCATTTTCGTTTTCATTTTTATTTCGGAAAACGAATTGTGAAAATAACAAGCAGTAATCCTAATCAATGTTGATTTAAATAATACAAACTGGAAACAGAACTCTGAAATATTAGAGGAGGGATCAGGTAAAACTGGGTTTAACATCTGAGTGAATATCAAATTTAAATAGCATTCCACAATTTTTTTAGCATACCAAGCTAAACATATCTCAGATATCAAAATATCTCGAAATAGAATCAGCGGTCAATTAATGGGACGTAAAAGTGATGTACCAAGAATAAAAAAAACATTTATAAATAAGCATACCATAAAGAATCAGATACAATGTGCATGGTATAAACTTAAATTTCTTCATTTTCTGGCTTTATCAATCTTTAGATTGCAGAATCTCATGAATTGTGTACATATCCGCTTATCTCTTTTGATTTCTCCTTTTTTTAGAATAAAAGTCCACTTTTCGTTGAAATAACATGCATTATTTGAACAACGCCATACCAATTTGTACATGGTAGGACATTTACATTTGTCTTACACTATAACAATATTTTTTTTGTTGCAATGAAGAAATTTAATCTACGTCGTTAAGTTCCAATAGCGACCTATTAATGCTTATATAACATAATGATTGTGTGTTGTATTTATTTGTTCTTAAAACAATTGAAGTCAAGTAGTTTATGTCATATGACCTTCCTGCATATTGAACATCAGGATTTTTTACAGTTCTAATAAACGTAAATGCTTGTTCGAGCTTGAAATAATTGTGTTCAATTCGAATGAACGAAATATGAAAAACTGTTTATGACAGCTTTAAATGTCCTATAATATGTTTTCAAAACTAAAAAAAAACAATCTAGAGTGTTTCAAATGGTTTAGTTTTCAACAATTCAAATTTATGAGCACTAATTTTTCATATAGTTTTCATAATACAATATCGATCTGAAGAAAATAAGTAAGTTTACATTTTGCAGGAGTTGTACAATTTCTTACATTTACTCCTGAGTGCGGCCATGTTGAGAAATTGTTAATTATTTTCTTTCCATGAAAATAGAAGATTGTCATACAATTTGTGTCTTGCACAGTAGAACAGTACGATACACACTTGATTTTAATTAGTACGACTTAACATTGCAGAAGTGAACGCATGTGAGTTAAGACTAAGTTTGGGTGTTTCTATGCAAAAGAGCTAATAAATATGCATAAAACTTACATAAATTATTCAGAGAATGTTTTGATTTATTTTCTTACGCATACTTAGTACCCACGATATGTTATAGCCAGTACACATTATGACCTCATATTATGACGTCGTTTTTCTTACCTACTGGAGGTAATAAAACATATCAACAAAACATCTTCTGCGCAAGGGAGTACCTTATTTAATTTTACATAAAAATTGTATAATGCTATGAAAAATATTCTATGGTTTAATAAAACTGCTGCACAAATCCAGGCATTTTCTTATTTGATCGGAATTTGACAAAACTTATACCGGACTGTACATTTTACCCTGATACACCTCAAAACTTTACAAATAGAAATCATACAACAGAGCTGTTGATATTTGTGCAGCAATACCAGCAATCTTTGGAATATATTGCTTCTAAATATGCCTTGTTTCAGTTTAAAAAAATAGAGCAGGTCCTTGTACTTCAGCATTTTTTGTTGATGTCCATTATAATTTTGTGTAGTAAAGAATAATGACGTCATAATATGACATAATAATGTGTACTGGTTATCACATGTCGTGGGTACCAGATTTATATTAAACAATAAGTTTTTGCTGTCTCTATATAATGGATATAATCCTAAGACATTTTAATTAGCTTATTTACATAGAAATAACTGTACCTAGCCTTAACTCACCTCCGAAGTTCTAAATGGTATTAATTGTAATTATCGATTTCATTTTTATTAAGAAAACGAATTGTGAAAATAACAAGCAGTAATCATGATCAATGTCGATTTAAATAATACAAAATGGGTACAGACTTCTGAAATATTAGAGGAGGGATCAGGTAAAACTGGGTTTCACAACTGAGTGAATATAAAATTTAAATAGCATTCCACAATTTTTATAGCATACCAAGCAAAACATATCTCAGATATCAAGAAATCTCGAAATAGAATCAGCGGTCAATTAATGGGACGTAAAAGTGCTGTACCAAGAATAAAAAGATTTATAAGAAAGCATACCATAAAGAATCAGATACAATGTGCATGGTGTAATCTTAAATGTCTTCATTTTTCTGGCTTTATCAATCTTTAACCACCTGAATTGTGTACGTATCCCCTAATCTCTTTTGATTTCTTAATTTTTAGAATAAAAGTCCACTTTTCGTTGAAATAACATGCATTGTTGGAACAACACCATACCAATTTGTACGTAGTATGACTTTTACATTTGCCTTACACTATAACAAAACTATTTTTTGTTGCAATGAAGAAATTCAATCTACGTCGTTAAGTTCCAATAGCGACCTATCAATGTCTATATTACATAATGATTGTACATAGTATTTATTTTTCTTTTAAAAAAATGAAGTCTAAGTAAATTTTATCTCATATGACCTTCCTGCATATTGAACAACGGGATTTTTTAAAGTTCTAATAAATGTAAATGCTTGTTCGAGCTTGAAATAACTGCGTTCAATTCGAATGAACGGAAATACTATGCTCCAGACGAACCCAAATATGAAAAAAAAAACAGTTTGTGAAAGCATGCGAAATGTAAAAAACCGTTTATAACAGTATTTAAATATCTTATAACATGTTTTCAAAAGGATAACCTAAAATGGTTTAGTTCTCAACAATTCAAATTCATTACCACTAATTTTTCATATAGTTTTCAAAATACAATATTGATCTTAAGAAAACAAGTATAAGTTTACATTTTGCAGGAGTTGTACAATTTCTTAAAGTTACTCCTGAGTGCGGCCATGTGGAGAAATTATTAACTATTTTCTTTTCATGAAAATAGAAGATTGTCATACAATTTGTGTCTTGCACAGTAGAACAGTACGATACACACTTGATTTTTATTATTACGACTTAACATTGCAGAAGTGAACGCATGTGAGTTAAGACTAAGTTTGGGTGTTTCTATGCAAAAGAGCTAATAAAAATGCATAAAACTTATATAAATTATTCAGAGAATGTTTTGATTTATTTTCTTATGCATATTTAGTACCCACGATATGCTATAGCCGGTACACATTATGACCTCATACTATGACGTCATTTTTCTTACCTACTGGAGGTAATGAAACACATCAACAAAGCAGCTTCGGCGCAAGGGAGTACCCTATTTAATTTTACATAAAAATTGTATAATGCTACGAAGAATATTCTATGGATTAATAACACTGCTGTACAAATCCTAGGCATTTTCTTTTTTGATCGGAATTTAAGAAAACTTATACCGGACTGTACATTTTTACCCTGATTCAACTTAAAACTTTACAAATAGAAATCATACAACTAAGCTGTTGATATTTGTGTAGCAATACTAGCAATCTTTGGAATATACTGCTTTTAAATATACCTTTCTCAGTTAAATAAAATAGAGCATGCCCTTGCACTGAAGCATTTTGTTGATATTCATTATAATCTTGTGTAGTAAATAATAATAACGTTATAATATGACATAATAATGTGTACTGGCTATCCCATGTCGTGAGTACCAGGTATATATTAAACAATAAGTTTTGTCTCTATATAATGGATAAAATCCTAAGACATTTTAGTAAGTTTATTTACATAGAAATGACAGTACCTAGCCTTAATTCACCTGCAAAGTACTAAATGGTTTTAATTATAATTGTCGATTTCATTTTAATTTCGAAAAAACGAACTGTGAAAATAACAAGCAGTAATCCTAATCAATGTTGATTTAAATAATACAAACTGGAAACAGAACTCTGAAATATTAGAGGAGGGATCAGGTAAAACTGGGTTTCACAACTGAGTGAATATAAAATTTAAATAGCATTCCACAATTTTTATAGCATACCAAGCAAAACATATCTCAGATATCAAGAAATCTCGAAATAGAATCAGCGGTCAATTAATGGGACGTAAAAGTGCTGTACCAAGAATAAAAAAAACATTTATAAGAAAGCATACCATAAAGAATCAGATACAATGTGCATGTTGTAATCTTAAATGTCTTCATTTTTCTGGCTTCATCAATCTTCAGATTGCAGAGTCACATGGATTGTATACATATCTACTTATCTCTTTTGATTTCTTCTTTTCGTTGAAATAGCATGCATTGGTGGTACAACACCATACCAATCTGTACATGGTATGACATTTATATTTGCCTTACATTAAAACAAATCTATTTTTGTGGAGAAATGGAGAATGGAGAAATTTAATCTACGTGGTTAAGTCCCCATATCCATTTATTAATGCCTGCGTAACATAATGATTGTACATAGTATTTTTTGTTCTTGAAAAAATTGAAGTAAACTTTATCTCTTATGACCTTCCTATATATTGGACGTCAAGGCGTTTTATACATATAATAACATTAAATGCTTACTCGAGCTTGATTGATTGATTGATTGATTGAATGTTGTTTTACGTCCCATTAGAGAATTTTTTCACTCGTATAGAGACGTCACCATATACCAGTGAAGGGCTTCGAATTTTGACCTTCACTCGGCTATCAGGGCCATTAAGCAGTGAGGGATCATTATCGTGCCAACGCCTGCCGTGTTACGGGGCCTCGGTTTTTAAGGTCTCATCCGAAGAACCCGCAACTTTCACTCCAAAATGCCGAGTGTATGGCGAAGGAACAGTTGCTACCCCTTTTTTTATCGACTTAGGTCAGTCGAGGCCGAGATTCGAACTCACGACCTCCCGATCACGTAGCGAGCACTCTACCGACTGAGCTACTACTCGAGCTTGAAATAACTGAGGTCAGTTCGAATGAACGGAACTACTATGCACAAGGCACACCCAATATGAGGAACCTTTGCGAAAGCATGCAAACATGAAACACTGTTTAGGACAGTTTTCAATGCCTTATAACATGTTTTCAAAAGGATAACATAATTAAATAAAAACAATCTAAAATGCTTCAAATCATTTAGTTCTTTACATTTCAAACTCATTAGCACTACATTTTCGTCATAAAAATATGATGTAAAAAAAAAAATAAGGAATGAGACCAATGTCCGCTTTAGAAACCCATTTCTCTCTTAGAAATTAGATCGGTTCAATTTACTTAAGTGAAATCCTTTTAAACTATATGTAGTGAAAGTTCATGATACATTACCCATTTTCGGATAGTAACAATCCCTGAAGAAATTTTATGCTGCATAAGTGCTACTAATGACCTCAGGACCTCATTGCTGTTTATTCTCAGTAAAAAACCAAGAGAAGAGAAACAATCGTCTATGAACAAGGTCTATTTTTTAATTTTTGACACATTAAAACACAATCGCAATTTCTCGGGCCTTTCCGAAAAGCGGAAAAACAACCTTGAATGTGTTACGTATGCATTCATGATATCCCTTTTTCTCCTTAAATTTGAAATAAATTTCGAGAGACTTGTCTCACCATTGCTTTTCAAAACCCCTGTCCGTATGAAAAACCCCTGTTTTTCTCTGTAACCTATAAAATTTCTACAGCTATCTACTGTATATCTACAGTATGGTATGGTATGCCTCCTATATATATACAACAATTCTCATTGCCATTGTTTATATCCCCAGCAAGGTACCGTTACCTACAGTAAGCCTCTGTATTGTTACTGCTTTCTATAGTAGCCGACGGTATGCCCAGTATTATGCACCAGTATCCCCCTGTATGGTTCACCGAAGCAGAACAGTGAACTTACGCAAGATATTTCAAGTAAATAAATAATGAAATAAATAACACTAAAAAGATTAAACGAAATTAGCTTTGTTAATTGTCTATTGTTTTCTTTTTCGGTGTACTTCATGCCTCTGTCCGTAGTGTACAATGTACAATACACGTAATGGTTGTTTGAGCACGATGTTGTATTAGAAAGATTCTGTAATCATGGTTATCTGAGAAACATATTGGATGAATAATGATATATGTAATTACTATAAAACATACGATATAAATTGCTTATTCTTGTGCGAAGGGCAAGAGCCACGAAGCATAAAATATGGTGTTTTTTTTTAAATAATAACCTGTTTTTGTTTATAAATAGTGTTTGCGTTTAGCTTTTCATGACCGTTTTTCTTTTTTTTTTCAATATTGTTTATTTTTTTGGCCAAAGAGCGTTTGAAGTATGAGGGTTGTTTAAATGCACGTACATGTAGAACGTCATTTTTGTACTATAACGTCTCAGGCCTGTAATTACATGTTTAAATATGTACTTTGAATTGCATATGACTTGACATAAACATTTATCTTATGCGTGTAAACATCAAAATCAGTTAACAATAAAGAGCAGTATACTGTTATAAACGATTATAGATTGACGATGTTGATAATGTCTTATTGTAGTCTTTGTGGCAACTGCATTCGAGTCTGCTTATTGAATTTTTCTGTATACCTGTATATATGCATGTATGTGTTGAATAGTATAGACAACATACTTTCTTTAAATGACATAATATCGTTCGTTAAACAAATATTTCTGAAGAGGTAGATCAAATTTCAAAATGATTTTTTTTTACTTTCAATGCTAAATTCTAAGATACTAGAAGTAGCGAAGATATGATCTAAATGACATTTTAGTTGTCGCTTTGGAAACCGGACACCACATGGAAAATTTTAAATTAATTGAAAAGGTTTTTCGCAGATTGAGATTTGTTTATTTATATAAAAAATAATAATAAATGAATACTTCTAGCCTTAATTGTGAGTTACTCGAGAGTTATATATAGGCGTCGGAAGCACATTGAAGTGAGGCTACCCCCTCTCCCCCCCCAAAAAAAAAAAGTTTCGGAGGCTATGTTCTAATTCTCAATGCCTATATTATTTCTATCTTCGCAAAAAGTGGGGGTGGTGAGGGTGGGGGCCTAGCAGCCCCTAGCCCCGGTTCTGACGCCTATATAATATGAAGTATATATGTTAAAAATACATTGTAACCTAAATAGCTTTGTAAATCTGATGGAGAATCTTATTTTTATCTTATTCAATTATATATTTACGGGTATTAACGAGCCCCCCCCCCCCCATTTTTCCCCAAACAAAAAAAGATAACATCTTTCCTAAGTATTGTAATCTTACTACAAAACTAGTATTAATTGTAACGGGGACCGTTACAGATGTTCCCCAAACGCTCCCCAAGTTCCTTTTGGTGTTTTATTCCCTGTAAGCTTCATTAAATAAGGCAATCAAGTATATTGGTTTTTTTACGCATTACACGCGCGCGCACGGGCATGCATGTACAAAATGACCATGTCAACTTGTCTACACTTTTAATACATTTTTATATTCAAATTTCATCAAAAGATGAAAAAAATTCGGCTATATTAAGTATATCTGTCATTTTACGCATTGCAAGCACGCGCACGTGCATGCATGTCCATGATGACCGTGTCGTCTTGTCAACACTATTAATATATCTAAATATTTTGAGTATCAAAGCATTTCAACAAAAAGTATAAAAGTTACAGCTATATCAAGTATATTGGTCATTTTAGCATTGCATGCGCGCGCATGTGCATGCATGTGCATGTTGACAATGTCGTTTTGTCTACATTTATAATATGTCTATACATTCTGAGTATCAAAACATTACATCAAAAAATTGTAAAAGGTATGGTTATATCAAGTATATTGGTAATTTTACTCATTGCACGCGTACGCATGTGCATGCATGTGTGCGCTGACCATGTCATCTTGTCTACACTATTAATATATCCTTATATTCTGAGTATTAAAGTATTTCATCAAAAGATATGAAAGTTTTGGCTATATCAAGTATATTGGTCATTCTTCTCATTGCACGCGCACGCACGTGCTTGCAAGTGCATGCATGTGTGCGCTGATCATGTCATCTTGTGTACACTTCTAATATATATTTATATTCTGAGTTTCAAAGCAATTCATCAAAAAATGTACAAGTTAGGTCTATATAATTTGTATTGGTTATTTCAATCATTGCGCATGCGCACACGTGCATGTATGTGCATTCTGACCATGTCATCTTGTCTACACTTTTAATATATCCTGATATCCTGAGTATCAAAGCATTTCATCAAAAGATATGAAAGTTATAGCTATATCAAGTATATTTGTCATTTTACTCATTGCACGCGCGCGCACGTGCACGCACATGCATGCATGTGTGCGCTGATCAAGTCTTCTTGTGTACACATCTAATATATATTTATATTCTGAGTTTCAATGCAATTCATCAAAAAATGTACAAGTTAAGTCTATATCAATTGTATTGGTTATTTCAATCAATGCGCATGCGCGCACGTGCATGCATGCGCATTCTGACCATGTCATCTTGTCTACACTATTAATATATCTTTATATTCTGAGTATCAAAGCATTTCGTCAAAAAATATAAAAGTTACAGCTATATCAAGTATATTGGTCATTTTACGCTTTGCACGCGCACGCACGTGCATGCGCGTGCGCGCAAAATGACCTTCGTTCCGCAAATCTACATAACATTCCTATTAACCCTAGAAAGGTTTCACCTCAATCGGATGTGTAGTTTCGGAGATCACTCACGGACAAAAAAGTACCCAGGAAGAAAAATAATAATAATAATAAGAAGAAGAAGAAACAGAGTAAAAACAATATGTTCCCAAACTTCGTTTGGGGAACATAATTAACATTATATTACATTATCTGTAACGTTTTGGGTCTTAAAATATGATTATAGGACAATTATTAGGAATAAATGCCGAAATTGCTTTCAAAACGTCACTGTTTTCCGGTTCTGTAAGAAATGCGTGACGCTTAAGAATGACGCATGACTCGCTTGGATATTCAAGACGTTCATGGACATTTTATTAAAAACTGTTGACAGAACATCAAAAGAAAAATACCAGCAATATAAACATTGTTATTTTTTACCAAAATAATTCACCTGCGCTGATATATACAAAATGTTTACCGCAATATGGCAAATTTAGAGGCATTGGAAAATAATAACTTTGTAATAACTCCTAGACCAACCTAGATGGTAAACTTTTTTTGAAATTTCACAATTTGATGACTTTTTACAATACCTTTCATGCAATTGACTGAAAAGGAAATCCCTAGGGCAGAAATACACCAAAAAAAGGAAAAATGTGATAATTTGGCTCTTTTCCACCAAATTCCCATAGAGTCCAATATTACGTAAAATTTGACAACTTTTAGATGGCCCTCTAAGAAATTTAGATGGTAAACATTCGATTATTTTATCTTAAAATAATAAATATAATAGAAAAAATTCATTCAAGAAAATTCAAAATATCTAGGGTAGAAAAACATTAGACTCGGCCTTGTTTATATTCTTTGTTATTGTCATACGTATACAATGTAACCACGGTGTACTACTCCACACTCTGGATTTTATTTGCACATTTTGGATTTTTGGTTTATAAAAAGTTTAGCTCTGGTTTATATTGCCAATATGCAGGTCACAATCATAAGTGAAATACACCTGCATGTAGGTATTCATTTGTCCTTAAATAACTTACAGTCAGTGCAAGATTTTTAAACCGACAAAAGCTTGCCAAAAATGCCATACCCACAGAAACCGTTAGAGACGCAAATATTTTTTTCAGGGTTTCCTGGTATATTCGACACTTTTATACAGAGTAGCGATGACATATATCCCCTTCCCTTGAGAAAAAGAACATTAAAGGGGGAGGAAAAATTGTCTGAATTTTCATTAATAAACTTAATTTATTGTGGGTGGCTGTTGTCATTTTAAGTTTTAAGATGTTTGTGACCCCCCCCCCCCCCACAACCCCCACCACCATCACCACTTTTCAGCCTTATATATGGAATTCCGGAGTCCTTCCCTGGTAAGTTCTTTTCACATATCGTGGTACTAATAAAAAGAAGATACACATTTACTCATTGAAATAAAATGACAATAAATAAGAAGTTTTGTTTGCTTGTTTTATTTTGAAATGATATTCTTTATCAAACAGAAAAAAAAATTCTATTTTGTTGAGGGTAAAGATAGGTAGCTATCAAAAATTTTAAGACATACATACGTTTCGAATAATTGTGTATTTCATTGATGTTTTTTGAGCACATAACACTTTTCTAAAAATATCCGAAAATTTCGTACACTAGATACAGAATTCATTTGCCTTTTTCACATGTATTTAATTTAAAACATGTCTCACTAAAGCAGAGCTGCTGAAGACTGGGGCCAAGGTCATTGTACAGTTGCCTTAAAATTCAGGTTATTTTTGAAATTATATTCTTCTCTTCAGAAGTAATGAACATTTTCACAAGTAGTTGATAGGGAAATAAAAGTCCTCAACACATGGGTCACTCATGTTAGAGAGTCCATAGTTCCAGTTCCAGGTGGGGCTGAATTAGTCATATTTTTTTTTTTTAAATATTTCCATATACATTAACATTAACATACTGTATATTGCTTTAGCAATTTTCTGCAAATGATTAATAAATTCCTTGTTTATTTCAAATTTTTGTCCATATAGATTTTAACTTAAACATCTTAAGATTCCCCTTTTTTCAGACAATGGAGAAGAGATGTGAAGAAGAGGTGAAAAATAAGGACGAAGATTATAGAGCTGGATCAGAAAGTGATGGATCAACAACTGATGTAAGAGAAGGCAGGAGTGCCGGGGTTCTACGTCACCAACAAGAGCATTGATGTTAGACTATAGATACATCTACTGGAGTTTATCACCAGAATCGGAGACATGCAGTCACCTTGAAGCAGGGCATTGGGGGTTGTTGTTTGGTTTCAGGTTGAGAAATCTTTTCATAAATTTAGAAAATGAAGACTGATTAATTATGAGTTACAGTAAAAATCTAACATCGCTACAACACACATGGTACATTGATCTATAAAAAAAATTGTTGAGGCTCTTTTTTGATCAAGAAATATATACTTCGAGTTGTCCCAGAAAAACGACATTTTCAATATTTTGTGTTTCACTAATATTATAAAGTTTAAATTTGGCATGCATTAAAACCAACATTTTTAAAATAATTCACAGAAAGAACAAGGTACAGTTTCAATACAAATCTGACCCTGTATTTTTCTAAAATATGAAAGTGGTGAAAGAAATTAAAATTCATGCTTTCTGAAATGTTGAAACTCCATGCTGTAAGATCAAACAAATCGTTTTTCTCATTTGACTTCCTAAATGTTAATTGTGTTGTCATAAACTCGTGCATTTTCCCGTTTTTTTTTTTTTAAAGTTGCAGAAGACATCAATTTTCAGTGAAATTTTCTTTCAGATAATATAGACCACATGCATCGCCCATAAAGATTTTGAGATATGTGATTTTTTAAAGAATTTTACACAACATATCCGAATATTAAAGTGGGCGACGGCTGTGGACACTATTTTCTTAAGGAAAATACCCCCTGAAATGAGTCATTTTGAGGCTTTTTCTGCTTAAAACTTAGAAAAATACGAAATTAATGACGTCATATTTCCAGAATGGTCCTCCTCCATGCTAGTTTCTTTCATGAATTAACACACCCATATACTAAACTCATATTTATGCCAATTTCAAAACTTTTTGAAAACATTCAATTTTTAGGGCACAATAAAGCCAAAACCGTACCTTCCTCTTTCAGTAAAATATCTCTATAAATAACATTTTTCTCTTTGGTAAGCGAATCATTCAAAATAGCTGCCGGCGCAACACCGACGGCGTCAAAACGTAGCTCGTGGGGTTTTTGAACTTGTTCAGGAATCGTGCTTCTTTAAATATTCGCTTGAAGCATAAATTCGATACTGTATTATATTTCCTTTTAGTTATCGAGTTATCGATTTCACAAGTACTACAGTTAAGAATAAATCAAGGAAAAAAATTTCTTTAAAAGACAATTTCTCAACCCCGATCATAAACCTAACTACTTAACGGTGGTCTCCACTTATGACGTCCAGCTCTAGCTTCTCAGTTTGTCGTCATTTTTGCTGGTCTACCAATCCCTTCTCCCATCGGACAACAAGTTCATTCATCTTTGAACCTTTTTTACTAGGTATAAACCTGTGATAGATACATGTATTTGTGTCGATATCTTGTTCTTAGCTATTTTTCCGTATGAATAGGAGTCAAAACCCCACTCCACACGACACTGAGTGATAATTTGGTGCGCTGTATTATCGCTCAACGTCGCCGTCTTTGGCAATATCTAATGAACAGTGTTTGTACATATAAAGTCATATTTTTGTTATTTATGATGTCAGAGTATTGATTTTTTACACTTGAGTTTTCTGGATCATAAGGCTTCTAAGGATATAATTTTTGTCACATTATATTTCCGTATAGACTGGTAATAAAGAAAACATTGCTGTCAATGTTATTTTTGAAAGTCAAGAAATTGCCGTGCGCCGAGCACCGATATCTAACACCCTTTATATATTGTTTATAAATACATATGGCATTAGAACCTTATATTATTTAGCCTAAATGACATAATTATCATTCCCCAACATTATGCCAAAAATGAATAATTTTGGTCAGGTAGTTTATAAAATATTTAAAAAGTCCGCGATTTTCTGGGACAACCCTCGTACACCCACCTGAGCCAAGGGCTTAAGTGAGCTTCTTTGAGCTGCCATCTCTTTGCTTTTAACACCTTGACCTGAAACCACTTTGCCAGTTTCAACCACAATAGCATTTAGCATCCTAGAGGGCAGTGGATTCAAGTTTCTACAAGTGGAGGAGAGAAATTCATCTTCCAAGGGTAAATGCTCAACGAATAGCGAAAATAAGATGGCGTCATTCAAAATTCTTCTCAAGAACCACTGAGCCAGAGGAGAAAAATAACATATGTGAAAGCTTCCCTATATAATGTAGATTCAAATTTGTTCAAATATGGTCCTTGAGATCTTGGCTAAGCTGAGGTGACAATTGGGAGTAACAAAATTTTATAAAAAAAAAAAAAAAAAAAAAAAAAAAAAAAAAAAAAAAAAAAAAAAAACATAGAACAGAATCTATGAAAAAAATTATCAAGGACAACTTCGCTACAATTTCTCATATTTTTTATACAAGCTTAGATTATTCAAGTTGATGTACCTGAAGCAATGTGAAATAGACGTTTTATATGGGAATAAATAGGAATAAAATGGAACACAAGTTCAGGTGAATGTTCAGGTGAGCTTTTTGTTTAGAATGTGATAAATTCAAAAAATTCATCTAAAGTGAAAATATTTTTAAGCTTTTATTTTGACCATGTGAAAAACAGATGATCAAGAATGGTGTAATCAGCTAAGATTTGTTTGTTTTGGCATCAATTTTTCTAATCTAGATTGTGGAATGGAGTGCTAAGTTTGTGGTATATTACTTTATAATGTGACACACTGACTATGTTGTATCTACCTATACATGTTATCTAGTCAAATGAAATTTTCAAAAATATTTTTTTTTTGTTCAACATATGTGGAAAATGTATTGAGAGCTATGCTTGAATTAAAACATGAAAACTTTTAAATAAGTAAATTAAGAACTAGGTATCCAGCTGATTCTTATTGTGTACTGTATCTAAATGTGTGTGTGCTCAGCAACGCCTCTTTGTGTTCCTGTTTGTCTTAATTGTTTATTTAAAAGGATGTTAAATGAACTTAAATCTATATGAATTTATATTGAATCTCAGACTCTGCCTGTGTACATGTATTTCTTTTATCAAGACGAGGACAATAAATGTCAGAAATATTTTTTAGTTTAAATGAATGAATTTTACAAATTGTATAGAAACATTAGGTATGAGATGAAGTACATTAAGAAAAAAAACATATTGTAATAATGAAACAAAAAGAAAAAAAACCATTGTAATAAATGTCTACACAAGCATTAAACTAACTACATCTACATATATGTAGTAAAATTAATGCACATTTCAATTCTACACATTCATATAAAATTGTTATGAAAATTGAATGCTTTATTAAATAAAGAAAAGAAAACACAGAATCATTGTTTTTATGCAACAAATAGCTATGGGAATGTTAAAATTTCTGTCTAGAATATGGTATATGATTATATATTATAATATTATTGTTTTAAAAATAATATCAAATCTGTTGATTATAAATTGTAATGTATGTCCTGCGCAGCTAGGTTAAGGACTCCCATATTTACGTCAGCCTATGCAAAGGTTCGGGAAAGCAATTATGACGTCACGTTTAAACAATAGAAATGAATCTCGATGAATAAATACTATGTTATTTTTAAAACACACTCAAATACTTTCTTTTCTTATAATTATTATAAAGATAAATGGATGTGCAACTTATTTTGCCAAAATAGTACTTATAGTATGTAGAATGAAAACTTGCTTGATCTCGCTGTACTTACTGAGATGACGTCATTTCTTACTTTGACACGCAGTTTCTTTGTACTTGAGGCGTGGATCAAGCTATTATCGTATTTTGTAAAAATAAAAATAAATACGATACAAGCGTAATTTGATCAAAATAAAGACATATTCTAAAATATATTAATCCACATTTTATTGTCAAACTAAATTGATAATGAGTAGACTTTATTTATAGCCATAAGAAGCACATTTGTACAGTAACGTGCTAGAATGAGGGATCCAGCCCCTCGAAAATATCAAAAGTTCAACGATATCCGCTTCACTATAAATTCTGAATTTTTAAACACGTGTAGCTATTACATCTACTATTCTGAAAAGTGATGGGAGCTGGTTGTGCATTGTTTATTTATTCCGTAATGTAACATTATTCCAGTGCGCATTACATCTATGTCTTGAGTTTATAGAAAGACGGCGAAATTTTACACAATTCCCGAGCATGTGGAAGTTGCTCCCAGCACTTTTCATGTTAAGAAATTTGTCTCAAACAAAACAGAATAAATTTTAAAGCGGAAAGATACCCGTATGTCGTTGAACTTTTACGATCTTTGTAGTAGTACATATATATTCTAATTTTATACCTCTCACGTGACAAACAGCTGATGTAAGTCGCTTTGGCCGAACTCAACAGAGACCCTATATATACAAGTACAAACACAACAATTCACATTTATGAAAATTAATGCTGTTAATAAAATATTAAAATTGTATTTATTTTCTCTGAATATGGTATGACTTATATTTCATGGGCGTCCTTAACCTAGCTGTGTGTATCATCAATTATAGTATATTGGCAATAATTTTAAAATGCAAAATAATAACCCTCTACCAACCAGAAACTTCAATATAATGAGCTCAAAATCTCGAACTGAATCATTGAAAATAATGCATTTTAGACAATCACAATTATAGAAGAGCTGTAAGTTACAGTGCAAAATGTTCAGGATTTTCATAAACTTTTTCACTTTCATGAAATTTAAAGATGTTAAATCTGTTGTGTCTTTACTGAGACCATGGATGCTGCTTGCTCTAATTCTGTGTAATTTCTTTGACCCTAAAAATAATACTGAATCTTTTAATAATTCCAAATGATGCGTCAGGAAATATTTTCAAAATAATAGCAAAAATATTAAGTTTATCAGTAATACACGACATTAGTAAGTTCATGTAAGACTAGGTATGAATTGATGAACTCATTCTAATTAAATTTCTAATTAGTTTTAATAATTGTGTAAATTGCGTACCATGTACCAATAATAGAGCAGATCGTCACGAACTATTTGGTGTTTCTCATGCTTTGTCGGGGGTATGTGGTTTGGGCAAATTCTTTCATTGGTTTCCAGCTCTACTACTGTTCTCTAGCTTAAGAAACAATCCTCATCTTCTTCAGTAATATTTATATATTTACAAGGGTATCCGACTTCATAGAGAACTTGGTGATGAAATGTACAGGTAATGTCATCAATCATCTTTTCTACGTGATTTCTGATCTCTTTTGTTTTATCACTTCTCAACTGGATGGTATCATCTGGAGTAAATACTTGCACCTGAATTGACGTTTTGTTTACTGCAATAGCAATGTTTCGGTTACCACCTTTGTCTTTATAAAAAGCAACATTTTTGCAGAGTAGGTCATCACGTAAGAGTTCCCACACAGAGAAGCACAAAGCTACAAGTCTAAAGAAAAAGAAATGCGGGATGTAAGTTTTGAAAGAAAATATTAAAACAGGGGTTTTGTTGACGTTATCCATAACCTTTCTATGTTCAGTTGAAAATTCAGTCTTATTAATACTAGGAATGTAGTACACAGGTTCAACTTTTCTTGTCGCCAGTTGTAGGTCAATCGTCTTCCCGTCACCTTCCTGTGTTCGCATTGTGGCCAGTATGCCAAGTTTTTCCATATACGGTATAATAATACCTTTATGAAATACATACAAAGAGCTATGTTCACTCCATACATCAACAAGTGTTGAATCAGTAATTTTCCCAGTGTTCATGAAAATCTTCCATTCTTTTACACTTTTGCAGGATGTACGAGCGTGAGTTGGATCTGTTATAATATTTTTGAACGCATCAACAAACCACTGGATATCTACTATGATATTTTCTTTTAGACCCTTTTCAGCGAAGTATATAATTAGTCCTATCTCTTTAAAATATCTGAGCATGTCTTCCTTCTCCATTTCACGTAAAGAGTGTAATTTAGATATATTCTGTAGTTTCTTTCTTTTCAAAATTCTTTCCCCTTTGTTTTCTTGAATAAAATGCTCAAATATTGTCCATGTAAGTGGAATTTTTTCACCCCAGTGGGCAAGGCTTCTTGCAGTATTAACAATACATTTTCTGACATTTTCTATTACCTCCAACTGGTCTTCATTTAATTTTTTCGGTGGACATTGAATTTCAAAGTAACGTTTGGGCGAAATGTGATGTTTTAGTAAGTGTTGTTCTGGCAAACACTCCTCCAATTCGTCATAGAAAGTGACGTTTTTACTTTGAACATTGGTTGTTTCTGATTTCTGTAAAAGCCAAATGCTTGATTTTATTTTTAACAGGTGCACTAGTTTGTGAGAGAAAACATTATTAAATTGCTTTCATTCTCTCTACCTTTCTCGAAAAATTAAGAGGGTTATATTGAATTTCGATGCATTTTTACAAAGATGATATACGGTGATATGTTAATGTGACTTATGGATAAATAAAAAAATAACATTAATAAAATTTGCAATATACTTCCACAACCATTATTTTTTTTTTATTTTGATGCAATGGAAAAATATTGATGATAAATTAATGCAATTGAAATAAAAATCTTATCTCTGTTACGAAATGAACTTAAATACTTGGTGCTCTGCAAGTCAGGATAAATGTTACATTTATTCAAAAATAAATATAATAATAAATGTGTTTATGAGAGAATAGTAAAATTATCCGAATCTTCAAAATCTTTCTTCGTCTTCAACCAATCATTGCATTGATCCTTAAATGCATTGTGACGTCTTATATAATACATTGTTTACGCCATACTAGCTTCATGATTTGAAGTGCCTTTAAATGTTGAAAAAATATCTTTCTTTGAAGGTGAAAATTATTTTATATAAAAAATGTCAAATGAGGGAGACAACATTCATATTAGAATAAAACAGAAAAGCAGAAATTATTAATACTCAGTATCTACATATATACCTGTATGCAGTCAAGATGAGTTGCGATAAGAATTACAGGATTGGCCTTTGTTTTCTGTCTGTTTTCATCCTCACAATATGTTTTTATTGACCGAAGCCAGAACAGGAAGTAATCTTGTAATAAAAAAAAATATTCTTGAGCACTTTCATACGATACCCTATATAAGTACATAAGTTTAGGTTTAATACAAAGGCGAATGTATAACATTTCCAAACGATGTGTATATAATACCCCATTTTGATATATTGGATGCTCAGATGCAATCAGATGCATTGAAGTTTTACATGCTCTCTTTATGTTTTTTTTTTTTTAAATTATTCATTCAATGACATGAATAATAAAATGATTGCAAACATGAAATTGAAGGAAATTGTTCTATCATATAATTAATGGCAAATACTTTAGATTTATATTAAAGTTATCAAAGATGAATGTTACACAAGAATTGTACAGATATTGAATTATCCTAAAGACCCGGTTTAACAATGAATTCCTCCTGTGTATCTACAAAGGAGCAAAAAAAAAAAAAAACACAGGGGAAAATGACCCAATCTATTAAAATGTTACAGATTATGAAAAGGTTTTCCAAATGTCAAACTGTCAAATTAAAACTAGGGAAAATCCTTCGTTTAGATATTCTCCTTTACTTCGTCTGTCTTATCAGTACAGGGGAGGGGGGGGGGGTTACAGCGTTGTGAACCAATCGACAGGGAATGTTCCTAGGAATCTTTTCACGAATCGTGTATTATTTTCTGGAGATGTATGTTTGTCACCTTCACCTTTCTCATGCATCTATTTGTTGGTTTGGATGCACAAGAACCCAGCAAGAAGCCGCTCCCTTATGGTGTAAAAGATACGTATTCAGCTTATTAAATATGTACATTGTAAATTTAAAACTCCCGTATATAAAAAGCGATTGTTTTGGGGATATAAGTTGAAATTGACATCCCGAAAGAAAAATTTTGCCAACTGGCGCTTCAGTAGACAATAGTTTTCAACTGTTACATGTACCCTCCAAAATAAGCAATATTTATTTTATTATACTAAATGCAATACTGATAAATAAAATGGGCGGGAATAGATCTTGTTTCGAAAATAATTTAAACACTCCACTTACGTTTTTTTTTTCAATAGCATAGCTTGGAACATTTTTTCTTCTAAGATTCGTGCTTAGAAATTACCTTTGTATGTCCAGCCATGGAACAAAGATCCTTTTGGGTTGTGTCGAGCTGTGTCTTGTGTGTGCACTACTTCAGCTAACCTCTTTAACATGTCCATAACAACAAGATAAAACGCTCTTCTTGAGAGGTATATCTGATGACACGCGTAATACGCTACTTGACCGGCGAAGTCCGTCATACTTATGATCTGTTTGTCTTGACTTCCATTTTCCATGTTTTCCTTTTTCCAATGAAAGTCTAATTGAAGTAAAAGTGATATATTAATATGCTTCACTGAAATTAATTCAAATGAAAGATTCGAAACACAGAGGAATTCATGTACATGTATTTATAATCAAGGATCATTTTCTTCTGAAGTTCACCTTATGTGACTATGGTTATTACACAAGAACTAATATAGTCACATATCTTCCACAAAGATAAGATTATTTCACCTATTAACTCTTTTACTTCAAACAGATCTTCGTGGATTTCAAGACCAATGGTTGTTTCAGTTGTACTTTGACAATCGCTTGTTTGTTTCCTTTGAAGCCGTCTTAGAAGAGTTGTTTTTCCCGCACCTGCGCATCCTACTATCATACCTCTGGCTCGGCACATGTTCTTTCTTCCTTGTTTGGAAATTTCGATGAACCTTTTCCTTGCATCTATGTCCCATGTCAGTATCTCTTGGGTATTTGTACTGAAAATGATCTTGTATACTTTATATATACCTGTACATAGCGCTTGCATAAATTTTTGATAGGGTTGTAATCATTTTTATGCCCCTGTATCGAAAATTCGGGGGGTATATAGTTTTTGCCCTGTCCGTCCGTCTGTCTGTCTGTCTGTCTGTCTGTTTGTCTGTCTGCAAATTTTAACATTGCCCATAACTTTTGATTGGTTGGAGCTATGGCTTTCATATTTCACATGTGTATTCCTTGTGACAAGACCTTTCTTTGGGTACCACCATATTTAACCTTTTGACCTTGACCTTGGAGTTAGACCCAGTTTTGCAAAATTTTATCCAACTTTAACCTTGGCCATAACTTTTGAACAATTGGATTTTATACTTCACATGTGTAATCCTTGTGACAAGTCCTTCCTTTGGATACCAACAACTTTGACCCTTTGACCTTGATCTTGGAGTTTGACCTACTTTTGAAAAACTTTAACATTAATATTGGCCATAAGTTTTGAACGATTGGTACTTCAGCTTTCATACTTCACATATGTAATCCTTGTGACAAGACCTTCCTTTGAATACCAACAACTACGACCCTTTGACCTTGACCTTGGAGTTTGACCTACTTTTGAAAAACTTTAACCTTTGCCATAACATTTGAACCATTGGTGCTAGGCCTTTTATACTTCACATATGTAATCCTTGTGACAAGACCTTCCTTTGGATACCAACAACTTTGACCCTTTGACCATGACCTTGGAGTTTGGCCTACTTTTGAAAAACTAAAACCTTGGCCATAACTTTTGAACGATTGGTGCTTCAGTTTTCATTTTTCACCTGTAAATTTCTTGTGAGAAGGCCTTTTCTAAGGCACCATTAATATTGACCATTTGACCTTGACCTTGATGTTTGACTTACTTTTCAAAAACTTTAACATTTTCTATATCTATTCAATGGTTGCTGCTAGGGCTTTCATATTTCACAGGTATATTCCTCGAGACAAGACCTTACTTTAGGTACCAACATATTTGATTTGCATTTGAGAAAGTTTAACCTTTGCTATAAGTTGCCATACGGGGGCATCAGTGTTTCACAAACACATCTTGTTTAGATCAATTTTCATTTTCATTTAAGAATTATTGTTATTTTTATTATCTATAAGTCTGAAAGCTTCAACAAACTTATTTCCTCCACTAAAAGCGGGTATATTATTTTTTTTCTTTCCCTACCTCCCTATGACTAGCTGCCGTTATATCTGTTCGTAAAATAAAACTGTTGTTTCCAGGTGATATCTCTGAAAGTACTTACGCAATTGTAATGAACTTCAATATCCTTTATCCCTTTAGACTATTGAAGGCCCAATTGACTTCGTTCTCACAGGCCAAATTAAGTTAAAGAAGAGGCCTAAGGGCCTTGAAAGCCACCTGAGTATAATTCATAGAGGAATGACTCACAAGAAAATGATAAATGAAGCTATGTTGCCTATAAGCAAGAGTATAATATTCCTTAATATATAATAAATCTTAAATAGATCTATTTACTTATCTGCACCTGCCCCCAATTGTCACATGTATCTTGTAAACAAAAGAAAACAATAGTGCTTGAGCACTATTTATAGAACCATCTCATGCTCTCTCACATTGATCATTCCTGGTCTCTGATTAAGAGGACATTTGTAAATCCACAAAGATAAGGTATTTTGTCTAATTTTTTTTAATTACAAGTGTACCTGACCACTAAGAACTAAAAAAATACATTTTGTATTATGTAATATAAAATATCTTTGTATAAATCGTTTATGAAATTTGACATTTACGGTTATTAATTAGGACTTTGCAGGGATTTGCAGGTGCCCTATAGTAATCACTTTTTTCTGTCTACCTGTCGTCAGTCTGTTTAGCTGTCCGTCTGTCATTCTTCCGTCCACAAATTTTCTGTTTTTCCCCCTAATATTTTCAGGATTCTCCATCATTTGAAATTTTACTGTGTTGCAGACTTTAGGTGAATCACTAATTTTCGCGGCATTTTCGCGATCAAATTCGCAACTGAACCACTATTCATTATAGTTAAAAAAGCATAGTTCCACACACACACACAAGTTTTTTGAATCACCAATTCGTTATACAAATGGTATGGTCGTACATATTAATAAAAAATATGGAGTGGGTATTCAAAACAATTAGAATTTTTTTTTCCATATAATAATGTACATACAATGTATTATAAGGCAAACCAACTGTGAATCTCCACCCCATCCCACCCCAACACACAACTTAAAAAAAATAAGTACGATATATAAAACAAGAGGCCCAGGGGCCACATCGCTCACCTGAGCACTGTGGCTAGGAAAAAAGAAAAATCAGTTTAGTATTGAAAAGCACATAAGTAGTCCCAACCTACATGTACCCTTAAAGGGAGTGGGGGTATGATTTGAACAAAATTAAATCTACACTTACTTAAGGATGCTTACATAATTTTTTGACTGTGACATTTTTCTCTACAAGTTTGAACTTTCATTGTGGCCCCACCCTACCCCTGGAGGTCATGATTTGAACAAACTTGAATCTACACTATTCTGCCACAATAAAAAGTCTCTCAGTTCCTTTAGAAAGTTTTATTTGACAGGTAGTTAACCCTCACTTGCATGTGCAAGTGCGCATGTGAACGTGCGTCTGGTAAAAAGCTACAATAAAACAAAACCAAAGTAAGTAATGACAGGTACTGCTTTCCATAGAAAAATTTCTCAAAACTGGATTCACATAATGTGAACAAATTACACAGACAAGTAATATCTCTAGTAAATCATAAACTACCTATACTCTGATCAACTGTATCAAATTCCATGTATAAAATATATTTTTAAGAGAAATACAGACTTAATTACTATCGACTATAAATAATGACAAGAATAGCACCCCATACTTTAAGCACATGGCACAAACATTATCTAAAATTATGCAGAATTGTAACAATTAGCAAAGCTGACATTAGAGATATAGGTGAGCGATAACATAATCTGAAGAATAAACAATGTGTTAAAACTTTAAACTACTTACACCGTGGATTACGAACATTCAACCGGGAGTAAAAACTCGCCGTGACAGTATGGCGGCACAAACACAGGAAATTAACTTGTACTTAAACACATTCAATAAAAATTCGTATTGCACTCGGTCTAACTGACGTAATAGTACAACATAAATTCTAAAGACATGAAAATATTAAAAAATAGACAGAACATACACTATCTGAGGATGCTTCCATATAAATATTACAAACAGTGGCTTTGCTGTTCTTGAGAAGATTTTTAAAGATTTTTCCTATATATTCCTATGTAAAACTTTGATCGTTCATTGTGGCCCCACCCTACCCCTGGGGGTCATGATTTGAGCAAACTTGAATCTACACCACCTGAGGATGCTTCCATATAAATATGTCCAATCATAGCTTTGCTGTTCTTGAGAAGAAGATTTTTTTTAAAGATTTTTCCTATATATACCTATGTTAAACTTTGATCGTCCATTGTGGCCCCACCCTACCCCTGGGGGTCATGATTTAAAGAAACTTGAATCTACACCACCTGAGGATGCTTCCACATAAATATGACCAATCATAGTTTTGCTGTTCTTGAGAAGAAGATTTTTCTTATGTTTTCCTATGTAATCTTCAAAAATCTTCTTCTCAAGAACAGCAAAGCTATGATTGGACATATTTATATGGAAGCATCCTCAGGTGGTGTAGATTCAAGTTTGCTCAAATCATGACCCCCAGGGGTAGGGTGGGGCCACAATGAACGATCAAAGTTTTACATAGGAATATATAGGAAAAATCTTTAAAAATCTTCTCAAGAACAGCAAAGCCACTGTTTGTAATATTTATATGGAAGCATCCTCAGATAGTGTATGTTCTGTCTATTTTTTAATATTTTCATGTCTTTAGAATTTATGTTGTACTATTACGTCAGTTAGACCGAGTGCAATACGAATTTTTATTGAATGTGTTTAAGTACAAGTTAATTTCCTGTGTTTGTGCCGCCATACTGTCACGGCGAGTTTTTACTCCCGGTTGAATGTTCGTAATCCACGGTGTAAGTAGTTTAAAGTTTTAACACATTGTTTATTCTTCAGATTATGTTATCGCTCACCTATATCTCTAATGTCAGCTTTGCTAATTGTTACAATTCTGCATAATTTTAGATAATGTTTGTGCCATGTGCTTAAAGTATGGGGTGCTATTCTTGTCATTATTTATAGTCGATAGTAATTAAGTCTGTATTTCTCTTAAAAATATATTTTATACATGGAATTTGATACAGTTGATCAGAGTATAGGTAGTTTATGATTTACTAGAGATATTACTTGTCTGTGTAATTTGTTCACATTATGTGAATCCAGTTTTGAGAAATTTTTCTATGGAAAGCAGTACCTGTCATTACTTACTTTGGTTTTGTTTTATTGTAGCTTTTTACCAGACGCACGTTCACATGCGCACTTGCACATGCAAGTGAGGGTTAACTACCTGTCAAATAAAACTTTCTAAAGGAACTGAGAGACTTTTTATTGTGGCAGAATAGTAAAAAGACCATGTCTACTACAGCAGTACAGACCGGGACAAGAAGTCCAGACTCCACTCAACAAGCCAAAACAGCGTTCATTCCAGACTCCTCTATGGACTCTCAGCAGGTTAAGTCATTGTCCATTCCAGATTCTACTGTGGACACTGAGCAGGTCAAGTCGTCATCTGTTCCAGATTCAACTTTGGACATTCAGCACGCCAAAACCATGTCAATACCAGATTCTGTTACAGACACTATAAACACTGAAAAGAAATCTACATCCAGCAACAGTGAAAAGGAGGATGATTTTCTAGATTATCGAGGATATGAAGAGGAGAACACAGAAAGTGAGCATCTAAGTGTACATTCTTCATCCAGTGTTTTAACTTCAGACATTCTTGCTAAGAAGAGGGCTGAAGTGGGTAAAGCGAAAGCCAGGATGTTGTATGCAGCTAAAGAAATGACATTACGCAAACAACAAATGGAACTTGAAGCAGAACTAGAAACGATAAATCTCAAAAGGGAAGCAGCAGAGGCAGAAGCAGAGTGTCAGGCATTTGAATCAACAATCAACCATATTTCACAGGTCTCCAGTCGACCAGTTTCACCGGATGGCCTCAACTACCAAAAACTGAAACACTACTCAAGTACCAGCCAAAATATTTATTCTGGTCAACCTACACTTGGACATTTCCCTTCAGAACCTACGTTGGACCACATTCCTTCTACACTGAATCCGTATGCACAATCATACAGGCCTACCTCGTGCCTTCAATCACCTTACATGACACAGCAAGAGACACATGTGACCGATGTCACTCGTTTCTTACTAAGAAAGGATCTACTGTTCTCTCGACTAACAACTTTTAACGATAGGCCTGAATCCTATAGTGCATGGAAACACAGTTTTTTGTGTGTCACAAATGAACTTCAAGTGATGGACTCAGAGCAGATGGATCTCCTTATCAAGTATTTGGGGCCTGAATCAAAGAAGCATGCTATCAGTATCAGGACATCGAACATAACCAACATTCCTAGAGGACTACAGAGGCTGTGGGAAAGGTTAGATGAACGCTATGGTGCGCCATAACATATTGAAGCATCGATAAGGGCAAAACTTCAAAACTTTCCAAAGCTCGGTAATAAGGATTATCAGAAGCTCTATGATCTTTCAGACATTCTCATGGAAATGCTGTTCTTAAAAGAAGACCCCAAATACAGTGCTATGCTAGCATATCTTGATTCGTCATCAGGGATAAAGACAATTATATCCAAACTACCATACAGTTTACAAGAAAAATGGACTAATAGAGCTGTGAAATATAAGAAGGAACACAGAGCTATATTTCCTCCATTTCAAGTCTTCGTAGAATTCATAAAGGATATAAGCAAGGTGAAAAATAACCCAGGATTCAACTATGAGCCAGACACAAACAGCACCAACAAATTTGCTGCTCCAAAACTATTAAGTTACGCAAGAAACAAGGTCAATGTGAACAAGACAGGTGTCGACGTAACTGCTCCACTTGAACGTTGTGTCATCCACAAAACCAAACATACTTTAGAGGACTGTAGAGGATTCCGGTCCAAGTCGGTAGAGGAAAGGAAGAGACTCTTGAAAGAAAACAACATATGCTTCAGATGTTGTGCTTCTAACACTCACAAAAGTCGCGAATGCAATGCTGTTATCTCATGCAAGGAATGTGGAAGCAAGCATCATACAACCGCTCTGCACCTTACCAGAAATGACAAAGTGGTTTCTATGGATTCTAATGCAACTCATCAAGCGAATGGCGGGGAGGAAACCAAATGCACTCCTAATTCATCATTAAAGGAGAACGGCGGGGAGTCGAGGGGTAACATGAGGTCCAACACTGTGTCAGAGGTCAACTCAAGCTGCACCGAGATAGGCAGAGAACCTTACAGTGGAAAGTCGTGTGCCAAGATCTTGCCCGTTCATGTGTTTCATCTTGACAATCCACACAAGTCGGTGAAGATGTACGCAGTAATTGATGATCAGAGCAACCGCTCATTAGCCTCCCCAGAATTCTTTAGGTTGTTTTGTGTGAAGGATAAACCACAGAACTACACCATATCAACCTGTTCTGGCAAAGTTGTAACTTCTGGAAGAAGAGGAAAGGGGTTCATTGTTAGATCAATAGAAGGCAATGTAGACTTTGAACTACCAACCTTGATTGAGTGCGACCATATACCAAACAATCGAGATGAAATACCAACACCTGAAGTCACACTCCATCATGAACATCTCACAGAAATTGCTGGGCACCTTCAACAACTTGATGATGAATGTCACATTCTTTTGCTGATAGGACGCGATTTGATAGAGGCCCATCATGTTCTACATCAGATCTTTGGTCCACCGAAAGCTCCTTATGCACAACAACTCAAACTTAGCTGGGTTGTCATTGGAGAAACTTGTCTCAACATGCAACATGCCTCACGTGATCTAAGTGTAAAGAAAACTTACCTTCTACCAACTGGTCAGCCTTCAACCATGAAGCCATGCAGCAACAAGTTTGAGGTACGAGAACTTATAGGTCAGTCTTTGTCTGATGAGTCGCAGCTATTTATCAGGACGAAGGACGACGATGAACAAGGCATGTCAATAAAGGATAAAATGTTCTTGCAACAGATGGATAGTGAATTTATCAGAGACCCTTCAGGAAGTTGGGTGGCCCCACTGCCCTTTCGGGAGAATCGACAGCGGTTACCGAACAACAAACAGCAAGCCGTTCAGCGTGCTAAACTTCTTGATGTAAGCCTTAAGAAGAACCCTGTGAAAAAAGGACACTTTCTTACATTCATGGCTACGATTCTGGACAATCATCATGCAGAAGTTGCCCCAAAGTTGTCTGATGGAGATGAATGTTGGTTTCTGCCCCTATTTGGTGTTTATCATCACAAAAAACCAGATCAGATTAGGGGCGTGTTCGACTCATCGGCTAAATTTGAGGGAGTTTCCCTAAATGAAGTCCTTCTTTCAGGACCTGATTTATCAAACAGCCTGCTTGGCATTCTTTTAAGATTTCGCAAGGAAATGGTTGCTGTGACTGCCGATGTGCAACATATGTTTCACTGTTTCTTAGTAAGAGAGGATCATCGCAACTTTTTAAGATTTTTGTGGCACAAGGATAACGACCTTGACAAAGAAATCATTGAGTATAGGATGAGGGTCCATGTCTTTGGTAACCGGCCCTCACCTGCTGTAGCAACACTTGGACTCAGAAAGGCAGCTGAAGCAGCAGAACCGAACTATGGAGATCACGTTACCAATTTCGTAAAAAATGACTTTTACGTTGATGATGGGTTGACTTCCTGTCCAACCACTGCAGAAGCTGTTCGCATTCTCAAGGACACTCAGAGTGCCTTGAAGGGATATGGTAATCTCCGGCTTCATAAATTTGCCTCTAACAGTCCTGAAGTAATGTCAGCCTTTCCAGTTGAAGACCTAGCAACAAATCTGAAAGACTTGGATTTACAAGGAGAGGACATGCCTCTGCAGCGAAGCCTTGGTCTAAGCTGGGATGTAAACAATGACACCTTTCTGTTCCAACTATCAAAAGACAATAAACCTGCCACACGAAGAGGTTTACTTTCAACTGTCAATGGGATTTATGACCCTCTAGGCTTTTTAGCACCAGTGACTATCTATGGTAAACTCCTACTCAGGCAACTGATAGCACAGACTCAAGACTGGGACGAGCCCCTCTCTGAAGAACTAACATCTCTATGGAATTCTTGGAAGGATACCTTAGATGCACTTGAAGCTCTGCGTATTCCACGGACATATGTGACAGATCTCAGCAAAGCAGTGACGAAAGAACTTCATGTGTACAGTGACGCATCTGAAAAGGCCATAGCAGCTGTCGTTTATTTGCGCACAACCGATAGTGATGGACAGTGCAAAGTTGGATTCGTGTTGGGAAAGGCTAAAGTTGCACCCATAAGTGGACACACTATCCCACGATTGGAATTATGTGCATCTGTGTTGGCGGTGGAGATTGCACAGTGTGTTCTGAATCACCTGGGCATACAAATAGACTCTGTGAAGTATTACACTGATAGCAAAGTAGTCCTCGGCTACATCTGTAATGAGTCTAGGAGATTCTATATCTATGTTGCCAACAGAGTAGACGGCATAAGGAAGTTTACTACTCCAAGCCAGTGGAATTACGTGTCTACTGATCATAACCCTGCAGATTTAGCAACGAGATGTCTACCTGCACATGAGCTTCAAGACAGCACTTGGTTACAAGGACCAAAACAACTTCTTGTTATAAAACAGGAGGAACAAAATGAGAATGAACATTTACTCATTAAGCCAGATGAAGATAAAGAGATTCGCCCTATTGTTTCAGCAATGAAAATCTGCACTGCAGACGAAGATGGTGGACAACCATACACTGCAATGACTCAACGATTCCAGCGATTTTCTGACTGGAGGAAACTTGTGTTGGCCATGAACTTTCTCAGATACATGCCTTTCAAGTTTCAAGGCAAAGATGTTGATTCTAACACAGTAACTGAAAGATACCAAGACACAGAGCACTTTGTGATCCGGATGGTGCAGTCTGAGGTGTACTGTGACGAGATTGACTTTGCGAGAGAAGAAACCATTGATTATACCTGGACGCCATCACATAGCATCCCTACTGGTTCGACAATATCACGAGAATGTCAAGCACCAAGGGCGTCACTTCACCGAAGGAGCTATTAGGGCTGCTGGACTTTGGATAACAGGGGCCAAACGACTTGTCTCATCGATTATTCATAAATGTATCACGTGCAGAAAACTCAGAGGGAAGACGCAGTATCAGATCATGGCTGATCTACCTGCAGACCGCCTTGACCCATCGCCACCTTTCACAAACGTAGGTGTAGATGCATTCGGACCTTGGGCTGTAGTTTCACGTAAGACTCGAGGAGGTAGTGCCAATTCCAAGTGCTGGGGAATATTGTTCACATGCTTAACCACAAGGGCTGTTCATATTGAACTAGTTGAGGAAATGAGTTCATCTGCATTTATCAATGCTGTCAGAAGATTCACTGCCATAAGGGGTCAGGTAAAGACTTTCCGTTCTGACCAAGGCACTAACTTTGTTTGGGGCCGTAGATGACTTGCGCATTGATGCCATATACGTCAACGATGCACCCTTGAAGAAGTATCTACACAATTCTGGTACTGTATGGATCTTCAATCCGCCCCATGCATCCCACATGGGTGGGGCATGGGAAAGAATGATCGGTATTACCCGTAAGATCCTCAATTCAATGCTGACTGATGCCAGTGGAAAGACCTTAACGCATGATGTGCTGAACACATTTATGGCGGAGGTCTGTGCAATCATTAATTCAAGACCTCTTGTTCCGATATCCACTGACCCAGATTCCCCATTGATTCTGACCCCAGCAATGCTATTGACACAGAAGACCGAGTATGAGTTCAAGGCCAATTCACTAGGAGAATTTGGTGGTCGAGACATGTTCAAGGCTGAATGGAGACGTGTTCAAGCTTTAGCTAGTGTATTCTGGTCTCGTTGGAAGAAGGAGTATCTACCGCTACTTCAGAGTCGTAGGAAGTGGACCAAGAATCAACGTGACATAGCAGAAGGAGATGTAGTTCTTATAAAAGACAAGACTGTTGAACAGAACTGCTGGCCTATTGGCTTAGTTGTGAAAGCCTTCAAGAGTTCTGATGATCATATGCGAAAAGCTGAAATTCGTACCATTGTGAATGGAAAGCCTACAGTGTATATCAGACCAGTCGTTGACATGATACTTCTCGTTGAAAGTGAAATCGTATAAGTCGGAGAATGTGTTGACAGACTGAGATTATTGTCGAGAGATTATTGATTTTTGTAATGCTCTTAATAGTTTGTAATTTTGATAGTGAAATCTTGAGATTTCAGACGGGGAGTGTTCTGTCTATTTTTTAATATTTTCATGTCTTTAGAATTTATATTGAGAAAAATCTGCTTCATTACATTGTGCAGTTTTGCATTTCTTCCAATCTTGACCCCAGGGTTCATGTGAGGCGATCTAAGTGTAACATAAGAATATAAAGTACAAACAGTTAAGGTACTAATACCGGTAGACTGATTTGTATAGAAGCATCCTCAGATTGTATAGATTTAATTTATTCAAGACATGATGCCCAAGCAGGTTGGAGCCACAAAAGGTGATAATGTTTTTAAAAATAGGAATATATAGGAAAAAATCTCAAGAATGCCAAGGCATGATGTGTCATATTAATTTAAAATCATCCTCAGATAGTGTAGCTTAGGGTTTTCCCAAAATATGACTCCAAGGGGTACAGTAGGGTAAAGCCAAAATAGGCAATCTATGTTTTTCATAGGGAAAAAAAATCTACCTTTGAATAACTGTAGGTCCCTAGTGACTCGAGTGTTACCCATGGGCCTCTTGTTTAAAACCTGTTTAAAAATCTTCTCAAGACGCACTGTGTCAGACAAAATGAAACGTATGTGAAAGATTAATTATATAGTGAACATTTAAATTGATTCAAATCATGATCACCTTGGGAAGGGTGGGGCCATAACAAGGGATGGAAATTAAACAAAGGAATATCTAGGAGCAAATCTATTATTAGTCATATCAATAAAGATGTATCCTCAAGTATTCAAGATTCAACTTTTTTTTCAAATAATGACTCGGGGGGGGGGGGGATACAAGTTACACATAGGAATTAAAAGAAAATGTCTTTAAAAATCTTTTTTCCTCAAGAAAAGCAAAATCATGATAAGTTATGTTAGTAGAGAAGCATCATCAGGCACTTTTCAAGTTTCATCAAACTATGACCTCCAGAGGTAGGGTGGGGACAATAGACAATCAAACTTTTACATAGAAATGTGCTTATATCTCTCAAAATCAATCTTCAATTTTTTTTTTTTTTAAAAAAGCTATAAATCGCACTGTACTTTTTTAAATGAAATCTTTACGATGATACATTTAGATGGCGCACATGTGTCATAGAAGATCCCTATATGTTTCAGGGTTATAAGTCAGATTTAATTCTAAATACATTTTGAGTACAACGCAAATTAAAGAAAATTAGTCATAGAGAGTATTTTAATGCTTTTAATAAACGTTAGTGCTTAAGTCAAATTTTATACAACAAATAAAAAAAGAAGGACTTTAAAACACTGGAATCATGAAAATTACGTTTCTTATTTTTTTTTATTTTTTTTGTGTCGTTGTAGTTGCTGGTCAATATAGTGAATGGGAAACATCGATTTCGGGTAAGGTAGAATTTAATTATATCTTACTGAAAAAAATACACGCTTTATTTAATTTCTAAATCATAAATATATTATTTAAAAGAATTATGAAAATTGGACATCATCATTCCTACTAAGGACAACATTGACTTTGCAAGTAGATAAATTAGGCCATAAGATGAAGGAAACGTTTGTATGATAAACATTCATATATGTTTACTGGAAAAAATTGCCTGATTGCCATTAGAAATGCCTTTTTAAATCTTTATATATCACAAGATGCGACTAAAGGAGACAAGACAACAAATAAATATAAATATTATATGATTGAATCATTACTATCTCTCTGATTGGCTGGGATCCAACAATGTAGAAATAATAGTACGCTATATGCATCTGCACCTGACCTTCCAGGTGAATATAAGGATTTATTTTCTCTATGTTGGTCTAAAAATAAATCAGGAATTCTAATTTGATACAAATAGTTTTGGAAAGCTATTTCACCTGCTACCGACTTCAACTTACTTCAGGAACATAACATTAGTGAATATATTTTTGGGGGTGGGGTGGTTTTTGGGGAGGGGGTTGCAGAGAACACCCCCGAAAACTTTTTTTCTGAACGTAATTTTTTACTTTTAATTTAGACTAAGAATATGTACTGAAAGGCTGGTCCCCACTAAGGGACCTTAATCTCCCATTCCTAACCCCACCCAAACCCCAAAACAAAATTTGAAGTTAAGAAATTCTCTTTTTGTGGGGGCTAGTCAAAGATTGTTTTTCAGCTGTCATATTTTTTTCTGATAATGCCCCCACCCCTCCCTTTTAAAATCGATCCTATAAAAGAGCATTACATTATGCGATTTTTTTTCATAGCAACTAAAGTAGATTAAAAAAATCCTAATTAATACGACTGATAATATTTATTTAACCCTGCTTCTCTTATTGCATTTGGCTAGGGCTTCAACAAATGTCAACACGTAAGATGACATAAACTGCTAATCATTTAATCATTAAATCATATCATAAAACAATAATTTCTGGATTTTTTTTAAGTCAAAAAGATGATTTAACCACCTCCGCATCCTCACAATGTCAAGGTTTTGTGATTTCGGAACTCCACACAAACCCTTGACATAAGTCGCTATTTCAAAGTTGGGTCTAGAAGCTACTATTTCATTTGTTCCTGGTCTAGGACTGGAACCAATCACAAAACAGCTTTTATAATCGGTAAGTTTTGAAAACAAATATGACTCGTCTTTAAAATGGTAAGTGTCAATATTGTAGGATTTTTGAAAGTTACTTCAAATGATTAACATCGGGGATTAATATTTTGAATATTGTCCTCCTTACAATCACAAAAGATGTGCTCTGGAGTTGAGCAATTTGATAACGTCGGATTTGAAGAATGAATTCTCATTGGTTAGTTTATAATTACCCATTACGTCATATGTAACCGCAAGCCCAACTTTTAAATAACGACTTATGTCAAGGGTTTGTGTGGAGTTCCGAAATCACAAAACCTTGACATTGTGAGGATGCCACCTCCGTAGTACAAAGTTCACCATGCCTTTTTGGTTCGGTGAAAATTTTAGTTCTCAGGTGGCATAATCCCTGGATTGACCTCAAAAACAGCAATAATTGTATAATATCATACCAAGTAGGGGTACTCTCCCCTGAGTTTAAACCGCATTTAAAAATATCCTCTTACATGTACAAACATACAGGGCTTTTGTTATTTGATATTTTTGAAGGAAAGTTACACGTGCCTTTATTGTCTTCTTAAAGAAAAATTACAAAGTTTCCATTTGAGTTATCCTCAAAATGATATTCTATAGTAGAAAGAGTGTATTTAAATCAACAGAAATATGCACAATTACGACTCAGCATACCTACAGTCCCTGAAACGTTCTACTTTCGCATTTTTCCGTTCGCTCACCGTTCGTTCACCGTTCGTTCAGCGTGCGTTCACCGTTCGTTCACCGTGCGTTCACCGTTCGCTCTCCGTTCACAGTTTTGCGTTCACCGTTCACCGTGCGCTCGCGTTCACCGTTCACAAAGCGTTCAGCGTTCGCTCTTCGTTCCGTTCACTTTGCGTTCACCTTGCGTTCAGCGTTCACCTATCGTTCAGTTTTCATTGTCATTCGGAACTCCGAAGTGAAAGGACTTATCTTTTTGTAGGGAAGGAGTTACAGGTTTTTTAATTTAATAACTAACATATCGTGTTTGAAGAATAATTATTTCATGGGGAAAAATATCTACGATATATATTTTTATTATTCTAACTTAACTGTTAGGTTATTTATTAAATTACTGGAAAGTAAATGTTGTTATAAGCACATTCTGTACCTATGTAGAACGATGCTGAAATATTAAATTTAACTAAGGGCAATGTGCAAATACTTCAAGCACTGCAAAATTTTGTTGTTTTGTTAAAGACGACAAATCGTTAATGGTGATATAATTATCCAAGTCAAATAATTACGCAGCAAAATTACGAAAATATTTATTTCTAACACGTTTTTTTAATTACTACAAAAAATATGATAGAACTAGTTCTGAGAGTTATACATAGTACTGCGGATGTCCTGTTTATTATCTTTGGAGCGAATTAAATTGATAGTGTGGTTAAAGGAAATATTTATTTAAAATGTACTGCACTACAGAATTTTCTCTACTATAATGTGTAAAGTCTATAGTTATAGAGAAAAAATTCTCTCTTCACCGTAACTTTATATGTTTGTCATTCGATATGATTAATACCCCCCCCCCCCTTTCCCCCTAAATCGGTTACTTAGTCAGTACTTCATTTCCAGAATATTTTAATTAACATTTTTTAAAGAAAGTTAAGGTCTTTTTTAGAACAAAAATTTCAGTCTCAAAACAAACATGCATCTAAAAAAGTCACAAAACAATAGTTACTGTAGTTCAAAATGTACACGTGTCGGCGGTGGTATTTCAAATTGGCAGAGAGTATGTATCAAATTCAAGTGTTAATGCCCAATGTATTTTATTCATTTATTATTCAAATGTTGGAATCAAATCTAGAAATGATAAAAATAAATGTTATAACTTGTTGGAAATACTCGTACTCCGTCTTCGATGTGACGAAACTTTCACACCTGCACAGTGTCGAATGATTTTGATTGACAGGACAAGCACGTGGACTTCGTGTGAAATCGAAGCAGGAACATAAAAACGAGTATGACTGCCAAACAAATGGATATAATTTGTTGATTTTAAAAATGTTACTTTCTCTGTTTGATGTATTTAGAAAAAAAATCAGAGTTTTTGTTTGATATAGGTACAAACATTTATTGAAGTCTGAAAGGAGGGGGGTGGGATTAAAACGGAATATTCTCTCTCTCTCTCTCTCTCTCTCTCTCTCTCTCTCTCTCTCTCTCTCTCTCTCTCTCTCTCTCTCTCTCATTTGTCTGTTTAATAAAAACTATAACAGCATATTACTTAAATATCAAGTTCTGAAAATTGAATTTATAACAAATAATATGAATATGTATCTTTGTATTATCTTGTCCGAGTATAACCACGGCCATCTACATATACATGTAGAAGTCTGCTCAATAAATCATTATGAAAAATAGAAATGACCATAATATATTATTATATGAAAAAATTTAAAATACGAGCGTATAAATGCAAAACGTCCACTGACCTTTGTAATTAATTTTTTTTCATTAATTTACACGAAATCGCCTTGACACGGAGATATATGAATGGATGTTACAACCGCTTTAATTCATTCTATAAGTCAGAAGTTTTCTCTGATTTGTTATCAAATAAGAATAAACATTTTTATTTTCCACCTAAAAAAATATCTTTTATACTTCAGCGTTCGATAACAATTGCAATGTTTTAATGCGATAAAAATCGTGTGATTAAAAACTTTATGTGCATGCATCGTCTTTCTTAGGACAATTTTGGAGAATTTATTTTATTGACTTAAATATTCATTCATTTATTGGTTTACTTATCTATTATTTATTTATTTATTTGGCACCTGAAAATATAATACAATAAAATAGTTTCAATGCAAGGAAAAGATCAGAGGCATTCCGAATATATCGTTCATCTTGCGTTCACCGTTCGTTCACCGTTCACTTTGCGTTCGCGTTTGCGCTCCGTTCGCGTTCAGCGTTCACTCACCGTTCACCGTTCACACATCGTTCACCAAGTTGCGTTCAGCGTTCACACATCGTTCACTCACCGTTCGCTCTGCTTTCGTTCAGCGTTCGTTCACCGTTCGTTCAGCGTTCGCTCACCGTTCAAGTGGGAAAGTAGAACGTGTCAGGGACTGTTAATCTCACGCTTTACCGACCACCATTCCCTCATTGTTTTTGTAATAAGAAATGCGCATAATGTGGAAGCGAAGAGCAACTCTGATTTTCAAGTTATGTAATCGTTTTTGGCCGATCACAGTTGATTATATATGAGGCATCCGGCAGATTAACCTAAATGCGCACACAATATGCCCTCCAGTACTTTGTTTACTATATAATGACAGCTTCATGTATATTTTTTATAACAAGTACTAACGAGCATTATTTTTATACATTTACCTTGAGTTTATTTATTCAGTTACATCATGAATAAACTTTTCTTAACGTGCGTAATAATTTCATACGGAAGTACTCATCCCTTAAGGGTGAAGTTTATTCATCCATTGTTGTTTCGGAAAGCAACAAAATATTCAAGTCAAATCAAATTGAGAAAGCGCGACTTATCCTATTCTGTCTAGCATTGTGGACTTTCAGCATATTATCGTTTATAAAGAAATTTCAAATTCTACCAATTTCAGTTAAGATGTATTTTGGATTTTACCCCTATGATGATTTAATAAAATACAGAAGTGCAAAGCAAGATTATAACATGAAATCACATTGTCTCCCTCTACCAACGTTGACGCTTTCTCTAATTATAGAATGCGTCGATTGATTTTGCACATGGCTCATAATTCGTTTGGAGTTCAGCAGGAAACATCCATTCAGCAAATTATGTACAAGATCATTTAAACTATTTTCTTACACCTAACTTTGCTAGCGATAGTACTGAACACGATTACTAATCCTATTAATATAAAAAAATCGTTAACAAAATTGACTCAATGTGGAACTGAGCGGAATACATATATTACTTACATAGTACTTAAGTCTTATTTCCTTGCAATTTTAATTAAGACCTCTGTAAAAAGTTTGCTAGTTAATTTTTCTGCAAAGTTATTTTTCTTTACAAAGATTTAGCCCATTTGATTTCATGGCTATCATCCCATTTCAAAAAAAAAATCTCAACAATGTACATTTTTTTTTATTTGATACCAAATATTTTTTTAAAGGCAACGTAATATGATCATACGTCTCTATATAACAATATTATACTTTCATATACATAAATTGAATCTGAATAGTCGAGAAACATTTGTTAAAAAACACTATTACCCCCCGAATAATAAATCCACGCCCTCCAGTCTAGCAACAGTTAACATTGCTTGACAAAAAAAAATATTGACTGCGCAGAATACATGCATACAAGGTTCACTGTAATATGTATTCGTATAAAACATTCAGTATAATATAATAAATACTGCATGTAGTTGAGTGTAACATTGAACACTTTTACCGTTCGAAAACAATATGCATTTGTCAACTTCGGCTGTGCCTCAGTTGACAATGGTTTCCTTGGTGTGAAAAGTTTCAATTTTACACTCAACTACATGCAGCATTTATATAATAATGCCCAGCCGCGATTAAAATTTGTTTATCAATTTAAAGACCTGGGTTCACTTTATCCATAGAATGGCCCTGCCTAAATACCAATTAATTGACCAAGAGCTACTGTCGTTTTTCAAATATAAATATAATTGTAGAGACATGGTGCTTTCCTTTCCTATAAAAATGTTTTCTCTGAAAGGCCAGATATTAAAAAACAGGCTTCTGAAACTGCAATTTTGTAAAATTTTGCAGAAAGCGGGTGTATTTGATTACACAGCAAAGAATTTAAACATGGGATCAATCTTCGATCCAAAAAAATAAATCATGTAAAATAATCTTCAGAAACAGTTCTTTCAAAATAGTACTGCACAATTTGGATCAGAAGTTTGGCTCTATGCAAAATAATCAAAACTATCCTAAAATTTTGTCCATTTTTTAGGAATTTTTCACAATTTGCGGATAGTGACGCAATTCATGACGTTATAATACATGGATAAGCGAGAAAAAATATGTCTTTTTTAATAGATATGTTGTCACCACAAGTAAAATTAAATATGTTTTTAACTCGAACTGAGCAGTTTTCATTTTTCAGAAATTCAGAGGGCCAAAAAAAGTCCCTAAGTGAACCTTGTTCTTTGGTATGTTAGGAAAAGCTTTTTAATTGGGCTATTCTTTACATGTCACACTCAGTTGAGAACTATTGTGAAATGGAATATATATATAAAATACATGGTTACTGTCTTGAAATATAAGCGATATTTGGGCGAGGGTAAGAAAACGTGATAGAGGGCGAGGCTTGCCGAGCCCTCTATCACGTTTTCGACCCGAGCCCAAATATCGCTTATATTTCAAGACAGTATCGATGTATTTTGTTTATCCTGCAACATATTTTTACATGACCTTCAAAACGAGCTATTTTCAATCGATTTAGGTACATCTCTGCAGTTGAATCTAAGACGCCATGGCGTAAACATTGCAATATTCATGACGTCACAATGCTTTTAGAACGTCAGAATACATCCACGAGGCTTTATTAGGGCATTGACTGAATAAAGCTCTGGTTTATTAGGTTACCTTTATTAGGTCAATGCAAGGGGTAGTTGCAGGATAAATATATATATGTATGTACATACTCATAGAAAAAAATGATAATTTAAGTCAAATTTAAAATTTCACAGAAACGTAGAAAGGACTTCAAAGAAACTTTCTTGAAAGTTCTTCGGTGAGTCTCTGAAGTATATTTAAATTATAATTTTTTACGGCAAAAACTACAAATTTTGTCGTGTTTGAAATTTAAGAGCAGAGAAACAAAAATGATATAAACCTTGTATCGACTATTTCCTCAGATGTCGTTAATACCATTCAATTTTCATGATATTTTATGATATTTTAATACCAAACATATAAATGTGAGAAGTCTAGAAAATATGCGCAAACACGCGTGTAGAAATCTGATTGGCTAAAACTGTAAGTGGTTATAACTTTCTTGGCTTTCGCGAAAGCGAGGGGAATTCAATCTTTTTCGTCTGTCAGTCTGTCACAAAAACTTTAACCTTGGCCATAACTTTTGAATGAGAAGAGATAAAGCTTTCATATTTCACATGTACATTACCTGTGACAAGACCTTTCTAAATATACGATGACATTTGTCGCCATGACTTGACCTTAAAGTTTGACCTACTTTTAAAAAAATTAACATTAAATAATTCATAACTTTTGAAAGAGAAAAAGATAGGGCTTTCATATTACACATATTACACATGTATATTGCTTGTGACAAGACCTTTCTAAACGTGCTATGATTTTTGACTCAGTGACCTTGACCTTGAAGTTTGACCTACTTTCAAAATTGTAAACCTAGGCCCTAACTTTTGAATGAGAAGACATGAAGCTTTCATATTTCATATGTACATAATATGTGACAAGACCTTTTCATATAAACCATGACATTTGACCCCGTAACCTTGACCTTAAAGTTTGACCTACTTTTAAAAAAAAAATACTTAAATAATTCATAACTTTTGAAAGAGAAAAGATAGGGCTTTCATATTAAACATGTATATTACCTGTGAAAAGACCTTTCTAAATATGCTATGATTTTTGGCACTGTTGCCTTGACATTGAAGTTTGATCTACTTTTCAAAAAAGTTATCTTTGTTTATACATTTTGATTGAAAAGAGATAAAGCTTTCATACTTCATATGTACATTACCTATGATAAGACCTTTTGTATAAACCATGACATTTGACCCCGTAACCTTGACCTTAAACCTACTTTTTAAAAAAAGAACATTACTTAAATAATTCATAACCTTTGAAAGAGAAAAGATAGGGCTTTCATAGTATACATGTATATTACCTATGACAAGACCTTTCTAAATATGCTATGATTTTTGACCCTGTGACCTTGACCTTGAAGTTTGACCTACTTTTCAAAAATGTTATCTTTGCTTATAACTTTCGATTGAAAAGCGAATCCGAAGCGAACCCAGAAAGTGAACCCGTGTTGCGCCTTGGGTTCGCTTTCTGTTAGATTTTGTCTGTTAAGTACGGTATATATGAGGGAGATAATCCTTAATTTTGAAACGAATTTCTAAATTTTACCGCAGCAATTAAATATATATATATATCCGTATTTTCAAGCTAGTACCGAAGTACTTAGCTACTTGGCTGTTGAGACCCTCCGGGACTAACACTCCACAAACAGAGGCCTCTAACAAAGTGTCAAGGTATTCTTTTTCATGTCCAGCCCATCGCCTGGCGTAATTCATAATATTTATAAAATTCTGATTCTAATTGAAAGATTGTGGTTCTCTAAATTTTGGCCCTTTTAAGATAAGTGATTTAAGGTCCTAATTATTAATTATATTTACGTCACCAATAATTACGGGTCCAGCAGGACTATAGTTGTAGGGTAAAGAAAAATAAAAACAAGATGGAGGATTATATGTTTCAGATGTTCAATACCCAGGCTCTGTAAAGATCTTTTTTATAAAAGTTTGGATGCAATTGTCGATGAATATTCGTAGGAAATGCAGGGTGTAATCTTCAATTTGAAATATTGTGGAATTCAATACTGGACTCTTTTGTGATTAAGAATATGACTTATACATATACTTATATTCCTTTGTTTGTATATTTAAGTTTAAGGAAATAACGGGTTGTTTTAGTTGTATTTACTTCCTTAAAACGTGGTGGTTTAAAAACCTTATGATTTGCAATATCCATAATCGCAGACCCGAGCCTATATTCTGGTGTTGAGGAATCCAAATATGGACTTTCCTAGACCTTTTCAATTAGACTGTTTTAAAGTTTCAAAGGGACAGCGTATGTTTTGGTGCGAATGTAATGAAGACTTAAATGTTGATTTACTTAAGGAAATAATGAATCAAAGGGGACATCGTGTATAAAAGGTTTATTGTAAGACCGATGTCCATGACTGCGTTTACGTCTCTGTGTATGGTTATAAGTCTCATCACATTTATATTGCTACACTGTTGACTGGAAATACCCAACACTATGGATATTGTCATTGCATCCATATGGAAAGGCCGTGTCCAGTTTTCCAAACTAATATTCTTCTCGTAGTCTACGAAAAAGTGTACTCAATGATGGACTATTCGTGCGATGATAAATCTTTTCTAGAATTCTAACTTGCATCGATAAATGAGAATGAAATCCATTAGTATAATATACATTGCGTAAATTTATCAAGCAATACGTACTTTAATGTGTAAAAGAAACAAAAAGAAAATAATGATTTATTACAACTGTTACTAAAAAAAAAAGGAAAAAAAGGTCTTTGACAAATTATAGCATTTCATCATCTCAAGATACTGTACAAAAACATTTACATGTACGTGCTTTAATTGAATTAATTTATTTTCATCATTCTAATTTACATTTTCGCTTAAATACAGATCAATATCAAAATAACTGATCCCCTAGGCCTTAAATGAAAATAAAAAAAAATAGATATACAGCATAAATGTAAATGTATGTCCAATCGTCAATTATAAAAAAAAAAAAAAGAATCTCATTTTAAAAAAAAATACCATGGTATTTTATTTTTGGTTAATCTTTTACGAGAAAAAAAATAATGTAAGGCTTGATTTAGATACATGTATATAGGTAAAAAATTATCTTGTCAATTCTAGTTGTCATACATGAAGACCTAATGTTTAATTTTTTTTTAACTATTTGCACGTCAGTCCAAAAACCCCAAAAATGCTTATCACTTTCTTTCACGTCGATGTATATGTACAGGTGTAAATGTACATGAACCTCTTACATATACTACATGTAGTTTTTGAAATGCTTTATATATATATATATATATATATATATATATATATATATATATATATATATATATATATATATATATATATATATATATATACACGAGGGTTATTCGAAAAGTTCGTGGACACTGTCAATCTTCGTTATACTACTTTCAAGAAATTTAATAAAAGCACATGTACATCATCATATGTAAAAATATTTATTTTTTCTTGATGTGTGAAGTTTCATTACATTCGATTTAATAGAAATCAATTTAATTTATTTTAAAAATCAACATGTTTGATAACCCCGGAGCAAGCTGACAACATTATAACGTCAAAAATGTAGCATCATGAGGTTCTCAAAATATTCTCCCTCTACATTTCACACAGTCTGGTCCAATATCTGCTCATTTAAAACGTGTCTTTTTCAATTGAAATTCATTTTGTTAACAATTGTTCCAGTAGCATAATTTTGTTTGTCAATGTTTTCTTTTTTTACCGCTTAAATATACTTTCACAAGACCAGCAACCGTGAAACGCCTTTCTCTTTCCAAGACCTTACGAACTGAACGTTTTTGGGTGATTATTTACAGATAATCCGTTTTCTTACAGATCATTCTCGTCTGATATAGAGTCTCAATCATTCAAATACTGCCTGGGCCATTTACACACACATATTCGTGACCCACTTTTGAGATATTTCATACTTCCTACAACATTTTCAGATTTTATTCTGACGTTTATCAGAGTAGAACAGAAAATTGTATTGTAAACTGCTGCTCCGTAACGTTCTACGACGTCACCTATTTGCCTTTTTCAATGGAGACTACCTATTTTCAGAAATTGATTTCTTTTCCATGAAGCAAACTTTTAAGTCATAATTTGGAATACGCAGCACAATTAAGGCAGCAGTAAGGAGGCGGGGCCTAATTTATACGGGAAATGCTTACTATGACATCACACAAAAATATAAGTTCTTCAAAATACCATAAAATGAAATGATTTGCTATTTTAAACTGTTGGATAGCTTTAAACTACATTAATACTAACTATTGCATGCATTTTTGTCGTTGGTTAAATCCCACACAGCAATATATTAACAATTCGCTGATCACAATGCACTCGTCAATGTGACGTCATATCGTAAGATTTGACGCAGTTTGTATGCAGTGAGAGGCGGATCAAGTTATATTTTATACAATGAAAAATATATTTTGTAATAAATAAAATATTATTTGCAGATATATAAGAGGCCATTAACTTGGATGCGACGCTTGTTTTATGATTTTATTCATATACTTCCCGTACATTCCCTAGACAAGCGATACTGCCGTACATTTGTATGCAGATTCATTGAAGGGTAATAGAAGGGTCGTAATAAATCGATATATTGCAAGGGCATACCCTCAATGAATTATGACAAGCTTTTACACATAAACTCAAGAAGTATGAAGATATTTGAAAAGTGCTGCGAACCTCTTTAATTCTTGCAAAGGAATTAATTATATCTATATTTAATTGAACAGTCAGGTAATCACTGCCCCGCAGGACCTGACATGCCTTGTTACTTGATTCTTTTCACACATACGGTCATCATGACCTTTCCTTGTTGCCAGCTTTACAATAGACAACAGCTGCATAATTTTCATTACATTTATTAAAGACTTGAACAAAAACATATACAATCTTGCATTACTCATAACTGTGATGGACATAAGGGAATTGGCATTAAATGGCCGCATTGCATAAATGTACAATCAAAAAATAGGGTCCAGGAGGGATAGCTGGCATACCGACTAATAAGTACCGGGCAAAACCAGTGGCCCTGTGTTGGTCACAGATGCCCGAGATCCCAAATTTAGGTACTAGACATTAGGGACCGAGAGATTTGCGAGCACATCTGTATACCCTGCTTCCGGAGATTGCTTCTGGTCAGCAGTACTTTTACACCCAAGTACTCCAGCACTAAGCCTCCCCTCCTGTTACAAGAGGTGGAGGGGGCCCCAGGCCTGCAGACTTGGCTACGACCCCAATCGAAAACTTTTTACTTGACTTTTTACTTGACTTTTATTACACATTGCCATAGGTTGGATACTTTGTAGACAACCTGTCTACCCAACAATGTGCCCACCAACTTGTCTGATGGCTGGGCAGGGAAACAACGAGCCAGATGTGTTCGCAACCCTCCCACTCATCCCTCCGGACCCGCCACAGACATCGATATGATGTTCCTCCATTACTTTACATTAAGGGATACTTTTCCCTTCCCTTGAATGAGGGACCACAATCCACTTTTTATGTTATTTAAGAAAGTTCTGTTGCCAAGCTCAGAGAGGTGTGTACCATCAAATCTAAACAATTCCGGATTAGCAACGGATATGTTTGCATGTGAAATTACACCCCCACCCATTTCTGCGACAAATTTTGAGATATTTTTGTTAATTCTTTTACGTTTCTTGTCTATCTTTTTTCCACTGTTCAATGGAGCTCCATGCCAATAACGGCGTGGTAGAATGTGTGACCACACCAGTTTAGTATTTGGGAGAAGAGCATTATATCGCAGGAAGCTGCATTGAATCTCTTGTATGAATTTTTTGCTAGTTAAGTTTGGAGTTACCAAATCGTTGGATCCTAGATGAATTACTAAGTAATTTGGGGGTACTTCATGCTTGATGAGCTGTAGGATTTGTGGGTCTAATTCCTGCCAGTGCACCCCCCTGCGTGATCTCCATAGCAGTGTGGCAGGGAGGTTCAGGCTTTGTCCCCCTGGGCAGTGTTTGGCTGCTTCCCCTGCCCAAAAAGGAATGGATGATCCTATGATCCATACTTTTAGACCTGCAATGCTTTGGGTTGGTTAGTTTTGGATTTTAAATTGACTATACACATGTCCAAATATCCCCCCCCCCCGATCGATGGGTAGATGTCTGTAGTCCTAGTAGGCATGGGAATGTTGTTGTGAACCAAGTTACATGATCCTTATGTATTTAAGAAAAGCTACTGATTTCCATCTACCAAACTTCTGAATTTCAGAATCGGATGTGTCCTGTAATGCAAGGTCTGTTGCCCTCCCTATTCGAAAGCTGTGTGTGCCAAAATGGCCTGGTGTTGGTATTATGTTTTCAATAGCCTTTTGAAGGACTGCGTTGAATTGGTATCTCGTCAATGGTTTTGTATTAAGATGAATTAGAAAACTGTGGTTAACAGGGGTATGGGGCCTACACTTGATAAAATCCAAGGTAGCTTTAACTGGGCACAGGGTAGCAAGTGGCTGGCTATGGATAATAAAGGTGGTATTCTTACCCACCTGGTCAGTTTTGGAGTGTGGTATGGTTAACCTTAAATAGGGCTTGTGTGGATGTGCTTGAATGTGTTTGAGTTGTATGCAATGGGATGAATTCGGTGTGTTTGAGTTGACTAAAGTGAATTCCCCTACACGAAGTAATGCAAAGTATGCTAATGAAAAAGCACATGTGAACAGTTTGACCTCGTAAGTGGAGCAACACACTGACTGTAGTGATATAACAAGCTTTTCCAAAATTGGTAGGGTTATTGGAAGGCGGCTGTCTGGAACAACTCTGTTGTTGCGCTTTAAGCCTTGAAGTGCTTTGTTAATTTGGAAGGACTTGGTAGGGTCAGGAAGATGGTTTATTTTGTGGAAGTATGACAATGCACTAATGTAAAGGGACACTGAATTGGCTGACATTTTTTGGATGGATAGGTAGGCTATAAAATATAGTAATATGTTGCTGTGCAGGGGCCAGGTTTGCTGTAAGCCATAAATGATTGGAATTTATTCAGTGCAGCCCGGTAAGCTTTGTAGGTGTTTTGTGACAAGGAGCTATGAATAAGGCGTTTGGACTCAGCAATTAGATTTCCCATATCTGCTTGGGGAGCTGTGTGGGCCACATCTCTGCCTCTGGAGCCAGGTTGCGAAACTTTCCCCACTGTGAACGAGAAATACTGTCAGCTATTTTGTTCAGTTTTGTTGGGATGTGTTGGGCTTTAATTGTAATGTTATGTTGCAAAGTGAGGAGAACAAGTTTTCTGACAGTGTTCATTACCCTTGTTGACTTAAATGTCAATGTGTTAATGACTTGTACAACTGCCATGTTGTCAATGTGGAAAAGTATGCGTTTGTTTGATAACCATGGGTGCCATAACAGGAGTGAAACATATACTGGAAATAGTTCTAAGAATGTCATGTCACGAATAACGTCAGAAAACACCCAGTGGGTAGTCCATTTTGAGTGAGCCCAGCGGCCAGCAAAAAAGATTCCAAACCCCCCATTAAACCCCCCTGCACTATCTGTGAATAGCTGTAGACTGTTATCTGATGACCAAATACCGGAGCATATGACTGCGACCCCATTAAAGTGTTTCAAAAATTGCTGCCATACTGCAAGGTCTGCTTTCATACCTTGATTAACTCTTATCATGTGATATGATTTTTTGATGCCAATAGTGGCATCAACTAGTCGCCTGCAAAAGGCTCTGCCAGGTGCTACTGTTTTGCAGGCAAAATTGAGGAAGCCAATCAGTGATTGTAAGGCCTTTAAGGAGACCTTTTTACTTATCATGACTGTTTGAATGCTTTGTCGGAGAGAAACTAACTTGTCTTGCATTACCATGTGGATTGTGTCAAATTCAATTCCTAGAAAAATTATTGTTGTGCTAGGCTCGGTGGTTTTGTCAAGAGCTATTGGTATTCCGATATGGCTACAGATATTTTTGAAAAGTTCGAGGGTAGATTGGCACTGATTAGAATTTGGTGGTCCCGCGAAGAGAAAATCATCTAAATAGTGTAGAATATGGGGGTTACGTGAGCTAGATTGAATGATCCAATGTAATGCAGTTGCGAACTTCTCCCAGATTGCGCAGCTAATGGATGCACCGAATGGCATCATTTTGTCAAAAAAAGTATTTACCCTGGAATTTAAACCCCAATAGATCAAAATCATTTTTGGCCACAGGAATGAGCCGGAATGCAGATTTTATGTCGGATTTAGCCAATAAAGTACCTGCCCCCAGTGTCGAGATGATGGCTGCTGCGTCGTCCACTGATGCGTAGTGTACTGAACATGCAGCTGGATCTATAAAGGAATTGATCAATTGATGTTCTGGGAAGGACAGGTGATGGATGAGTCTAAAATCTCCATCTTTTTTGGGGACAAGTCCTAATGGTGAAATTTGAAGGGATGGGAATGGTGGGTATTCAAATGGTCCCCCTACCCTCTGGAGCAGGAATTCTTTATGTATTTTGTGTTCCACTATACTGGGGTTTACTATAGCACTTTTTAAATTTTTTGATTCCCTATAAATTCTTGGGCCATTGTACTGGAGTTGAAAACCATGTAGGAAACCGTTTATGAGAAAAGATTTAGCACTGTAACCTTGTAGATAAGTAGACAAATTGTAGACATCAATTGGAGTTTTTCCTAAACTGTTGATATCCTCGTTAGAATCGTGTATTTCTATTCCTGCATTTGATTGAGGGGTGTGATCCACCACATGAATTGCACGAGTGGACAAACCTGCAATTTGGGTAGAATTTGCATGACTTGCCTGAATTAAAATCATAACAGTAACGATTGGGTGCTGAATTTACATTTTTCTTAGCTGCTGGTATATTGGGCTGTTTATGTTGGGGGAAAAAATTTTGTGTGGGAGATATGGGCTTTTCTTGGGCCTGCATGGTGTAATTGTTGGTGACATGGATCAACCAGAGTTCAGAGTTTATGATTCCCCAGGACGAGTGTGGGTCTGACACTTTGCGAAGCCGAAATTGTTCATCATATGTGAACCAACCATTCCCCGATCTGTCTGCTGCCATTCTTACATCCCTCATATATTTCAAAAATTCTTGGGCTCTAGATCTATATTTTTCTAACATAATACTTGCGAAGATGATGAAGGCTGAAGTCCATTTTTCAATTGACAAAAAGGTGCGGGGTTTATGCTTCACAAGGCACATTGTGCCGTTGCGTATTTGTATTTGGCCTTGTGTATCTAAGTGATCTGAGATTTCCCGCGCCGATTTTAGAAGTATGGATAGATCGACAAATTTTCCCTCCCAAATTTTTTGTTTAATTTTTAGTGGAACATGGGCGCTAATGGGATCTAAAGAACTGGGGGTTTGAGCAGGTTGGTAATCCGCAATGCTAAATGGGGGGCCACCGAATTCACTATTGTTTGTATGGTGTGTTAAGGCATCTACTGTGGGGAGCAAAATGTCACACTCACCCGAGATGTTGCTCAACGTCTCCTCGTCTTGGCCCTCCCGACGTCCTGTGGGTTCGTATTCGTAAGCCTCGTGGGTTGATTCCGCCACCGTTACTGTGGCTGGGGACGTTGATGTTGCAGTACTGGTCCGGTTTCCCCTAAGTCGTGGTCTTGTGTAGGTGGGATGTCCCGCCTCGTGTGTGGACCGCTTGGATCTCCTTCCTCGCCCTCTGCCCGGCGAAACAAAATTACGATCGCGCTCCTTTCTGGAGCGTGAGGTGATCGTCTGTCTAACTGGCGGCATAGTTGAGTCCAGGTAGCGTGTAAAATGGGTTTGACTTCCGTCGGATGATTGCGATAATAATTTTGATGTGGATCTCCTGCCTCACCCTGTTGCTGGATGGCGGGAAAAGGAAGTGCCATCAATTAATCAACTCGTACCAATACGAGTCTTTTGCCTTTTGGATTATAACCAATTCGTTCCACTATTAGTTTTAACGACATTGTAATGTGCTTCCGTCAATTAAATGAGATTAATTTGGTATAAGGGCAAATTAATCTGCCTTAATGTACTTGACCAGCGAAATATTCAACATTCGGTCTAACAAATGTAATTTTAGCAATTAGATAGTAGAATCTATATAGGTTCGCAGCACTTTTCACAAACTACAAAGAGTGTTAAAAATAATTATAAATGAAACTTAGATTTTTAACTTGGTTATGCCTTGCAATATTGGAATATATAGATGACCTCAATACTGCAGGTATATTTGTTAAAATCATGTGACTGCCACATTACGTCACAAGTGTAGATAAAAAATCTAATCGTCCCCAACATGTAGTTTTCGGCCACATTACATTTGTCCGATAATAGTAAAGTCCTAAAAAGAATCGCCCATCCTTGTAAGGAATGTATTTTCTATATAAAATATTCGCCGATATTTCCATTTGTCACCTTAACTGTACTGCGTATGAAACGATGCAACAATTCTTAATTTGATCGTCTAGATTTAGCTTGGTTTTTAGCTAATTAACAGAGGATATGAATACAGACATTAATTATTGTATTGTTAGTATAATTAGTAAATTTTGACTTGCTCCGCGAACTGATTTTCGCAGTTTTTAACCCCTAATAAGTTTAAAATAATCAAAATATTTTTAAAATATTGAACACAAATCATTTAAATTTATTGTTAAATACTTCTATCAAATTTGGATATAATATGACGTTAAATAAAAAAAAGATACGACAGAAGTCCACGAACTTTCCGAACAATCCTCGTATATATATATATATATATATATATATATATATATATATATATATATATATATATATATATATATATATATATATATATATATATATATATATATATATATATATATATATATATATATTAAAATTAAATCCAAGATAAACAAACAAGTTCACATTTAATTATTACACGAAGCGCTTTCGCCGTGAGGGTCTTCAGAGTGTAACAAAATTTCTAAAAACAATACAACTTGGTTGTTATGACGTCGTTATTGTGACGTCATAAAGGCAGCATTATATATTGGCGCAGTTAAAAGTCATTAGGGCGCCAAAAGTATAGAATTGAACATACGTACATTGTGATGAAATAGACTGCTAATTTTAAGCTATAACGTTCAATTTACATTTAGTTTAGGTTTAAATAATTTTACAAAGTAATCCTCCTTGGCTCTCCGTAATTGTTCATTATTTTCTATGACTTTATAAAATGGAAATATTAAAAAGTTTCCATTCGCACATGAATCAAAATGTTCACTGCATGGCGTATTCCTGACAGAAGGGTCCCGTAATTGTTGTTTATGGACTCTTACACAGTCAGCTAGTCAGCAATCGCTTTTTGGATCGATAACTACCGCAGTGAAATAAATGAAAGATTTTTTAAAGACTTTATCCTAGAAGGATTAAAAATAGAATTAGAAAATGACCATTTTGTTTTTGACAGCAGAAATTTTCTACAAATAAAAGGAACAGCGATGGGCACAAAAGTTGCCCCAACCTATGCCACGCTAGTTCTTGGGTTTTTCGAAGAAAAATTGATCAATGAAACAGACAGAAGATTTGGAAATCAGTTTGCCCAATATATACGCTTTAACTGGAAGCGATATTTAGACGATTGTTTCATTTTCTGGAACAGATCTAATGAAGATTTACAAGAATTTCATACTATTAGAAAAAAACAGATTGGAACTACCTTTTTTAGATATCCTTATAATTAAGGCGGGTCGTAAAATCATAACAGATTTATACTACAAGAAAACGGATTCCCACCAATACCTTGTATTTAATTCCTGCCATCCTTCACATGTAAAACGTAACATATCCTTTAATATGGCAAGACGTGTTTGTACCATTGCCATAGATGAAACCAGAAGAAATAGCCGTCTACAAGAATTGAAAACGTTTTTACTTAGACAAAAATATCCCAATGATCTAAGATGTCGCTATTGAAAGGGCCAAGTCAATACCAACTACAGATCTCCGGAGTTCTACTAGACCAGGGGCCCAGGAAAACAATAAAGAAATCCCGCTTGTCGTTACTCATACCCCTGGAACCTTAATATGTATAATTCCGTAAAACAGTGTTAGGTTGTCTCTGATCGGCACTGTAGTTCTGGTCCTTCGATGTATTTGGCTCCAGTCTTCGGCATCCCTTTTTTTAGCTCTTCATTTTTTTTTATTCAAATATTTCAGATTTTCAACGTTTCGGCATAAGCATCACTAAAGAGACATGATTTGTTGAAATGCGCATCTGGTGCATGAAAATTGGTACCGTATAAGATTTACATGTATCAGATGTATGTTAAAATCTTGCATTAAGCAATTGAGGGGTAATATGAAAACCATCTTTCCTTCAGTGTTCAATAATTCAGAAGTGAAAAATGAATTAGATAAACAACATGATCAGTATGTACTGGTCCCAGCTGACAAACCAAGTAACAACTTTAACATTGTCTATGTTTGCAAGGCTCATTATTTTAATTGTATTTTAGAGGAACTGGGATTTAATTCTACAAGTGGAAATCCAACTTATACCCATATCTCCCTTTCTAAGGAGGAAATTCTTCAAAATCATATGTCAGTTTAGAATATTTTTAATATTCTCAACAATCAAATGAATTTGAATTACCATATTTATATTGGATTCCGAAACTTCATAAAAACCCTTACAAACAAAGATACATAGCTTGTTCCAATAACTGTTCTACCGAGCCCCTTTCTTTACTCCTCATTAAAATATTAACAGCAGTGAAGGAGAAACTTCAGGAGTACTGTGCAACAATGTATTCGAGAAGTGGTGTAAATCAGTTGTGGATACTTACAAATTCCAAGGAACTTTTGGAAATTTGAAATCACAAAAATTTACCAAAATCAGTAAGATAAAAACTTACGATTTGTCAACTCTATATACAACCATTCCTAAATATAAATTAAAATCCAGGTTTTTTGACATCATGAACAGCAGCTTTTTCAATAAAAACGAAACTCGTAAATTTACCTACCTTGTCATTGGTCATTTGCAAAAACATTTTGTTCAAAAACATTCTTATTGTACACACAAGTACTCTGGAGTTGATATTAAAAAGTCCTTTAGTTTCTGATTGACAATATTAATGTTTTTTTGGAAACCAGGTTTTCCAGCAATCTGTTGGAATTTCTATGGATACCAATTGCGCCTCCTTGTTAGCAGACCTATATTTGTAATCATTTGAAGCAGAATTTGTTTTAAAAAAAAATCTTATGCATGACAAAAAGAAAACGCTTGATGTGGCCTTCAAGTCGACATATCGATATATCGACGATGTATTACAAATTAACAATCGTTATTTTCATTCATATGCCGACACGATACTTCCCAGTGAGCTTGACGTTAAAGAAACCACAAATTCTGATACATCTGTTTCATATATGGATATTTTACTAGCAAAAGACGTAAATGGTAATCTAACAATAAAGCTTTATGATAAACGTGATGACTTTATTTTTCAATCGTCAACTTCCCTTACTTATGCAGCATTATACCCTCATCACCTGAACATGGGATTTATATCTCTCAGTTGATTCGATACGCAACAGCATGCTCTACGTATGAACAGTTTCTAAAAAGATGTAGGTTATTGACAAACAAGTTGATGAAACAAGAATATCAACAGTCTCCTTTAAAGTCATCATTTTGTAAGTTCTATGGTCGATACAGCAACAATCTATTACTAAGTCGAATGCTGATTGACTTTTTCATAGTAATTGTTAGGCCATTATTTAAAAACTGAATTGTCGATGGATTTTACCGTTATTTCTCGATTGTGATAGGGAGCACACGACGGGTGCAACCGGTCGGCAGGAGATGCTCACTCCTCCATGGCATCTTTCCCACCTCTGATATTTTAGAGGTTCGTTTTTGCTCTACTCTTGAATTGTATTGTTTGAATGGACCTTTGAGCTTGAATACTGTTCGTTATCTCTATATATTTCATACCTACTTCATTCACATGTAACACCGACACAAAATTCAACATTTAACATTTCTATAGGGATTTAGATTATAATAGTTGCTCGTAACCGGGAAATAAGCTTAAAGGCTACAACATATTTCCCACAGCTGTAGATTTTTTTTCTTATTTATACGTTTATATTTCAAAACATTTCATTCTCTAACTGGGTACAGTTCACTAATAATATTTCCCATAGGCGACAACATTAACGTTTTCTCACACAGCTCCTCCCATAATTTTCGTTGACGGATGGGACATCCCTCAAATAAAAGGTCGTCAAATTTTCTCTAACTGGATAAACTCTCGAGGTGGCATATCAGATGTGTTTTCCGGCAAAATGCACATGTTCGCAAAAACATCTGAAAATGAAAGTAAAAGTAGGATAATTCCCAAAGTCAGGGTATGCACGTATCAAACAATTCAATTCCTTTTCTTTCAAAGATAACACACAATGAAAATGGTTTTGAACGTGGAATTTTCTCTTCTTTCATATATATATATAGCATCTGTAGTTCAGATGACCTACTTATTCTATATACTGCTTGTAAGTTAAGGAACTACTTCGTTAAAGTGAACTACTTCCTTCCCCTACCGATTCTAAAAAGAATTAGAGGAATGCACACAATATGAAAAAAAGTATTTTCTGGATTTTACAACATTTTGTCATATGTCATTCTAGAGTCAATGTAGAGACATCATGCCAAAATGCAGGAAATTCAATTAATAAAGATTCTACAGCATGCGCATTTCTATATGTAATATCCTTTAAAAATACTTCCAACTAGTCACAACTGCAACCCAAATTTTAGTCATCGTTTAGCCTATCAATCTATTTATACCATTTTTACTCTTTTTCATCATGTTCATAACTTTAAATACATCCAGCAAAATTATAACCAAGGACTCATATGCATCGATTTCTCTTATTTCAAAAACATTAATGTATTTTCGCAGGAAATTTGATCATCCCTCACTTTTGAGTTCATAGTTTCTCCACGATTGACAAAAAATTAAGTTTACAATTATCTCTTAAGTAGTAAAATTAGAAAGTACTGATTATTTCCTGTCCATTGATGTATATTCATGAAAATTGGTGTAGGAATAAAATAGTTATAGGCATTTATATTCTTGCATACATTCATCTGTTTCAAAAAATCTTTATGCCAATGCAAATTCATTCATCTATGATGTTATAATGACATCATAATAATGGATTGCTTATTACACATGTAGTGTTACTTTTCCCATACTTTTAATGAAAGATGAAATCAGAAATAAAATTTTATTATAAATATGAAATAATAATATTTGTATGAGCAGATAAAAAAAGTCTACAGAAAATGTCTAATTTCCATGCTAACTATTTTCTAATTTGTAGAAAAATGAGAGTAAACTTTAAAGATTTTCAATTTCCTTACAAGTCGCTCATTCTGAGTGGCAAATATTATAGACATTTCAACTCTTTTATGTTTTTAATCTTAGTAGTTTTCTGGAAATTCTTTTTAAAAAAATAGCTATAAATATATAGCATACATGTACAGATTAGTTTGATAGTTACTTTCATAGTTATAATATTTATTTAAAATCTACATTTTCTATACTTTAACCCCCCCCCCCAACCCCCCCAACACGCACACACACACACACACACCTATACGTGTATGACGTGCCGACTGAACACCTTAACTTCCCACATGCAAATGGACACTTCTTGTAAAAGGGAGTTAGAGGGAAGAAATGTTATCTGTTTGACTAAAAATAACAACTAAACATAGAATCAGACTTAATATGTATCGAAAAAGGTTTATTTCATTCCTTGATTTTTCACATACCAAATGAACACTTAACTGATACACAACCAATTGAACACTTTCATTTACACACTATCAACTGAACACTTCTAAAGCACACAGTCAACTGAGCACGTCTGACACACACTGTCATCTAAACACGTATAATACACACAGCCAACTAAGCACATTTAGCACACACACAGTCAACTTACCAACACTGATACACACGATCAACTGAGAACGTCTGGCACACACTGTCATCTAAACACATATAATGCACACAGTCAACTAAGCACGTTCAACACACACAGCCAACTATAATCACTTCTTAAAGACATGCATGGTTAGCTGTGCACCTCCAACACACAGTCAACTAACCACATGTGACACACACAAACAAATAACCATATCTGACACACGCAGTCAACTAATTAAAAACATCTTAAGTATACGATTAACAATACCATCTCCAGAGTCACCCGTGTGGCGCAGTGCAGTTTAGAGCGTCTTCTCTAGAGTCGCGAAGTAAGGAGTTTATCCTTACGTCGCGGGTTAGATCCCACTGTGGGACGTGGAGACCAGTCCTTCGGATGAGACCGTATAAACCGAGGTCCCGTGTCGCAGTAGGTGCTGGCACGAAAAGATTCCTCACTGCTAAATTACCGTAAGTGTCGAGTACAGGACAAAATTTGCAGCTCTCCACCGGCAAGTGGTGACGTTTCCATATAAGTGAAAAAAATCTCTGGAGAGACGTTAAACAACATACAAACATACAAACAAACCATCTCCAGATAAAAAAAAATTAACAAGATAGAAATATTACGTCGATCTGCCTCGTAAACATAGTCAGGTATACATATTCTTTATAGACAAAATTTAGCACATCCCGGAATTCATGATCACCGATCAACCGAATCGTACAAAAAAAGTACCCACTCATGTGTTTTGGTTTTTCATGGTGAGAACACTTACATTGGAAAACGTTTAATTTTGTCAGTTGAAGCACAATGATATTAATAGAAATGAATCTTTTGAAATAGTCCATTACATGTAATTTATTTTATTCTGAATTTTAGCACAGCCAAGAAATGTAAATAAACATATTTTGAAATATTTTAAGTAACTATATAGATATATAAGGAGACGTTCTACTTTCCAATTTTTCCTTTGCACAACTTTCATTCATCTTGCGTTCAACGTCTGTTCACCATAAGCTCATAATGCGCTCATTTCACAGTTTTGCGTTCAGCGTTTACCAACCGCTTGCGTTAACTGTTCACAAAGCATTGTTTTGAATATATTTTATTGAGTACATCAAAAGGATAGGAAACAAGTTCTTAAAACTAACTAGTTATTTTCCTTATATATATTACAATATTTCATGCAAATTAAAGAAAAATAATACAATTGACACAAGTGAAAATGCTAATGAATAACATATCAACTAGAGAATCCACATGTTTCGTCAATAAATATATGAACGTTAACAGCAGCAAATATACTGCTATTTATCTGTAAAGGCAAATTAACATCATTAATACTAATAGTAGATTTATATCAATAGTGACCAGTTCAAGCATGAACAAGCGAATGAAAAGATTACTTTTTGCATTAGAATAATTTTTGCATGCCAAAAAGAAATGTTACACATCTTCATGTTTTTGAACATAAAGGACTACTAATAATTTCCTTTATATAGATCATAGTTTAGTATACAGTAATGTCGTAGCTTAGTATGAATGATATTGATATCTCGCTTTACCGAAAGAAAAGTAGGATGGTGGATTTTTATTTTTTTTTTATCAATTTTTTTTTTCGAAATGTATGTTGAGATGGCTTTTTTGACCTCTGTTTTTAATAAATACCATTGTTTTGCAACATCAGGTACGACGGAATTTCTAAATAATTCTAATCTACATCTTGGAATTAAATAATCTTGTTTGTCACGGGTATTGCATATGGATACATTATCACGCTTTTTGGGAACACTATTATGCAAATATTCAGGTATTCTTCCCCTAAGAATTTTGAATATAGTAGTCATTTTTAAAGTTTCCCAACCATTTTCAGAATGAAATGCTTCTCTAAACAAAAAATAGGTAGTCCTGTTACAATTCTAGCGGTGGAAAGTTGTATTTATTCAAGGTTTAGAGCAGCCATCCCAAACAACTGAAGCATATTCAGGATAGGTCTGATAAAGAGCTAGGTTCACTTTATGCATAGAATGGCCCTGTCCTTATATCAATTAATTGACTATCACCCTCTGTCCCATATCATATATCAAAATAAAGTAGAGACTTGGTGCTTTCATTTCCTATAACAAAATTTCTTTTTGAGAATCCAGGTATTGGAAAACAGGCTTTGGAAAATGCAATGTTCTTGAATTTTGCAGAAAACATACGTATTTGACTACCTTCAGCAAAGAATTAAAATATGAGCACAGCCACGATCCAAAAATTAAAACATGTTTTGTGATCTTCAGAAGCAGATCTTTCATTATGTAATTGCATATTTTGGATCAAAGGTTGTGCTTTATATGAAATATTGAAAAAAATACCTCAACTTTTGGCCATTTTTAAGGGAATTTACAGGATATGGGAAAAATGAGGCATTTTATGACGTCATAATGCATTGACTAGAGAGAGAATAATTCATGTTCAATAGATACACTGTCACCAAGGGTCCACGTTATAAATACTGCATTTTTAACTAAAACTGAGCGGTTTCGATTTTTCAGAAATTCTCAGGGCCAAAAAAAGGCCCTAAGTGGTTCTTGCTCTTTAAAATTTTTGATGTTTTTCCTACCCATTTTGAACATCATATTTTTAGAGGCAATTTTTTTTTTAATTAGCACTGCATACCGTTACAACACAAATAAACATAATATCAGATCTAATATGTCTTAAAAAGGCTATGTCATTCCTTGATTTTTCACATACCAAGTGTACAGTTTACTGATACACAACCAATTGAACACTTTCACCTGAACACTTCTAACGTACACAGTCAACTGAGCACGCCTCACACACACTGTTATCTAAACACGTACAATACACACAGTCAACTGAGCACATTTAGCACACACACAGTCAACTGAACACTACTGATACACACGATCAACTGAGCACGTCTGACACACACTGTCTTTTAAACACGTATAATACACACAGTCAACTAAGCACATTTAGCACACACACAGTCAACTTATCACTGCTGATACACACGATCAACTGAGCACGTCTGACACACTGTCATCTAAACACATATAATAGATGTATTAGAAAACGTTCTATTTTCCCATTTTTCCGTTAGCTCACTATTCTTTCACCGTGTGTTCAACGTCCGCTCACCATGAGATCATCATGTGCTCAATATTCACAGTTTTGTGTTAAGCGTTCACTATCCGCTCGCGTTAACTGTTCACAAAGCACTGTTTTGAACATATTTTATTGAATACATCAAAAGGATAGGAAACGAGTTCTTATAACTTACTAGTTCCTCTCCTTATATATTACAATACAGTATGTCATGCAAAGAACAAGTCTCAATAAGCCTTATCTGTGGTCCCCGGTTACTCATCAAATTTTGAACTTTTATTAAAAACCTTAAGAACTAAATATATTATTAAGTGATGTTTTTATTATTTGAGTCAACATTTGAAAATGTCAAACAATAGGTATAGACAACATAAGAAGCTGCGTTTTGAACGTGGGGTCCCTTGATTTTCATGAATAACAAAAGAAATCAGTTACAGGTGCACACTTCAAAGCTTTCGTAAACACCGAGCACAGGTTTGTTCAGAGTCGAGTTCGAAATATGATGTGTATATTATACATGTATGTATAAAGGTCCAGTGAAAATATCTTTGTTGAACAACCTTGTGCTCTATGTTTTCTAATTAAAAGTATTGTGATTTTGAATATCTTCATTTACTTGCGATTAGCCTCATTGTGACCTGCTGAGAATCATAACAAGCCACGTGGATTTGCATCGTCACGGGTAAATGCCTCCAGTAAATGTGCTCATTCGCAGTTGAAACGTGCTCAGTTTTATAACGGTCAGCTTTGAGTTGTTTCGTTCATCTTATTGTATAGCGTTCATTGCAAACAATTTGTAAATAGAAAAAAATTATTTGTAGTTGATTGTAAAGCTTGAACATTTAATTGTTTGCAAGAAAAATTTCAACAATGTTTCTTTCTGTCTCCTCTTTGAACCGTATTTTTTTTCACTCGAAAGGTCCGTTGTTTGTTTTTATCATGTAATTCATTGAACCTTGCATTTTTCGTTCCCGTGAATATTGTTTATTTCCTAACTCTTAATGCACCTTGCCAAAACACACTAAAACGTATAATTTGTACGAAAATACCTATAAATAACAGCGCAACACCCCCATCCTTATAAAGAACGTAAATAAATCATATATGATGTAAAAGAAAAAATAAAGATATGAAAGATATGAAAACCTTTGTTATAAACCAAAGTTATAAACAATGTTCTATTATTTTGATTGTAAAATTACTTAATTTTTGTCTGCAATGTGTACTTTCACTGTTTCAATTATATTCTTTTTATAGTATCTAATTTTAATGTCTCCGCCCATTTTCACGTACCGTAATTGAGAAACCGTAGTCTGTTCGGGAGAAAATGTTTCGGAATTTTTAAGTGTGATAGGTGTTAAAAATTGGCTTATTTTTGGGATATGTTAAATTATTCATCATATATACACGATATTTTAATTAGAAACACTCAGTTATACACAATGAAAACTTATAAAATACCATGTGCTAATATTTAACAGGTAAACTAAGGGTGAAAAAAAGGGACCACGCTACTATACTTAAGTGGACAACTCCTTAAGAAAAATAAAACAATTGATATAAGTGAAACTTCCAATATAACTTATTGTTATATTACTTGAATCTTCCAAGTAGGTTTCTATTTTGTCGTAACAATTTGATATTGTATTCTTTTTCATATTGTTGACTAAATTTCGGACCTTTCTATATGCGGACCAATCGGAATCTTTTTTTTAGTTTATGGTGCTTTGTTACGAAGACGGTTTCCAATTCTTATTCGTTATTGTTTCACGTAGCACTGAATTTAACCATGGTTTTTCACGAGGACGAATGGTTACAGTTTGTTCATGTATACATTTATGAACACAGGAAAGGTATTCCGATGTAAAATGTTCAGCTGCAAGGTTTATTGTTTCATTTTCGTTGCTACTTTTTGTCCAATCACAATTTCCGATTAATAAGAGAATTTACTTTTTGAAATCTGAATTGTTATAAGCCCACACTTTATGCTTGTACGAACGATTATGATTTATACTGAAAGAAAGCGAAATATAAGTTCCTCTATAGTCACTGATAGAAGCGCCTATTGTTGGAGTGTCCGATTCGCATACTTGAATGTCAACAGATGTAAGAATTGGGTCAAGAAGCGTGGTCGACGTGTGTGAAGTTCTTGTCGGTTGTTTTAAACATATTTTATTGAATTAATCAAAAGGATTGGAAACAGGTTCTAGCAACTTACTGGTTCCTCTCCTTAAATATAACAATATGTCATGCAAATAATACATTAAAATATAATATTTTCAAGTGATATAAGTGAATAAGACTTCAATTTAAAATCTACATGTTTCATCAATAGATTTATGGACAGCAGCAAAAATATTGTTAGTGTATTTGTAGGCACAGGCAAATCTTAGTCACCCCATAATAACAGGTTTTTTTCAATTGTAACCAATTCATCAAGCAAAACAGGTGGTTGAAAAGATTGTTCCTAGTATTTGCATAATTTCTACAAGCAAAAAAATAATAAGCATCTCCATACTTTCCGCATGAACAAAGGGGATTGTTGATGATATTGCGTTTATATAGATCATAATTAAGTAAACAGTTGTGTCTTAGTTTAGTATGAATTATGTTTGTGTAGCGTTTGCCAAAAGAAAAATACGTTGGCGGATTGCTGATTTTTGTACAAGCTCTCAAGTTTTTACGGAATGAATTAATTGGAATGGCTTCTCTTGTTTCTCATTTTAATAAGTTCAATTGTTTCACAGCTTCTGGTACAAATGGCCTTTTGAATAGTTCTAATCTACATCTTGGAATAATAAACTGCTCTTTATTGCGGGTATTGTATTTTGATACATTTTCATGCTTGTTTGGTATAATATTACTTAAAGCGGCAGTACGGCTGCAAAACGTGTTCTTTTTCATTCAAATTTACCCAATATATCATTAAGAAATAAGGTATAAAGTTGATGTAAGCAGTTTGAGAAACAGAAATATTCTCTCCTCATACAAAATTAACGTAATTAGAATCTGCCGGAAAATCAAGGGTCGTACAAACTGGAGCAATCTTAGATATGTTTATTTGTACCACGTGAATTCTAAAACGGCACGTGCCTACACTGTAGCGTTTACAAATTGTAATGAATATGAGGTAAAAAGTAATTTTGAAATTATCATAACTTTCTGATAAAAAATAATCGAAAATAATAATCGTTAAGATTTTAGTCTGCTTTCAGACGAATTTAACAGAATTAAAAGTACAAATGTTGACGGTTTGTGTATTGGGGTCCGAGAAAGGAAAAAACCACCAAATCAAACGTTATCGCGGCAAATGTCAAACAAAATATTTTTCTGCACAGTTAAAAAAATTAGCACTTCAAATGGTAACAATGTTTATAAGTCATAGGTGTATTTTTATGTTGAGTTTACACTAATTTTTTTTCTTTGAAAGCGATGGAAAATTGAAAAATGATAACAACTATCAACGAACCTGTCGAGTAGAACCTTCGCGAGCCCTGCATGAGTGACATCGAGTTCCCGTTTCTTCCTCATCCAACAATTATATAAATCCCCAAACTAAATTTTAGTCAGGAAAGTTGCTTTTTCAAGCTTTATTTTCAGTTTCTTTTTCTTTTTGGTCGACTTTATCAATGTAGCAGGCTCTTAGGGCTTCCTTCTCTTACCATGCTGTTTTGTTTATGAAAACTACGCATGCGTGCATAGCATGGAATGTGGAACCCCGAACACGTTGCGATGTATATATTAACGTCCCATAAATAATTATTAATTTTAATGAAATAATCAAAATTATTTCATTGTGAAAGTTGTAATTTTCTGAAAGTTTATACATTTATGAGTTGCAAAAAAAATCCAGATTTTGTCGGAAAATTTTATCAAGTCAGTTTTTGATGAGATGCGCCGTACTATCACTTTAAATATTCAGGAACAGTCCCTTTGTGAATTTTGAACATAGTAGTCATTTTTGCAATATAGCGCCTAAATTTTAAAGTTTCCCAACCAGTTTCTAAATAAAGTGTTCCTGTAGACGCAAAAATAGGAAGTTCTGTGAAAATTCTAGCCGCAGCTAGTTGGACTTTTTCAAGCTTTTTCAGAATCATGTTTAGAGCAACCATCCCAAACAACAGAAGCGTATTCAAGCATTGGTCTAACAAATGTAGTGTACAATTTTGAAAGGTTATTTCTACTCAATTTAAACTTTAGTTTTTTCAAAAGCCCAAGTTTTTTTTTATAAGCATTGTTTACAATACCGTCAATATATGCAGACTAGCTAAGATTCTGTGACAATAATAAGCCCAAGTGTCTATGGACTGTAACGCACTCCAGCCTACCTCCTTTAAAGAATAATTTAGGCAGGACAGAAATAGATTTCGTGTTAAAGAAAACAACCTTTGTTTTAGATGTTCTAGTCGGTTCGAATTCAATGATATTGTTAACAAGTTTGTGTGTTGAAACAATTTCATGAATTATGTTTGTTTGTGGAGCATTAAGAAGATCTACATGTACATTCAAGTCATCTACTAAAAATATTTGAAGTTCGCCTACTTTGTCAATGGACCATGTGAGTTATGTCCAAAAACTTCTATCCCAGTTTGGAGGACGAGATATGCACTAGAGGTATTGTGGGCACTGAGCTCACTAAATTATAACCCCTCCCCCCCCCCGTCCCTCGCGACCAAGCCTCACACATATAATAGTAAAGTCCTTTTTTAGCTGAGGGAAACCCCAGATACCTGTCAATCAGAATATAAAATAGGAGGTGCACAATGGTACAGTGTAATAAAAAAGATTCTGTGAAAGTCTCATAAATTTTATTCAGTGGTATATGAGGAGTTGCAGAAAAGAGATGGGAGCCTTCAAGTGATGCTGACATAAAATAATACACCCCAATCATTATAAACTCTGCCTTTCAAGCGGGGGTGTAAAACTACATGTTTAATAGTTTTATATAAGTTGCAAACTTTGAAATGCGCCTGATAAAATGAATGCCTAAATGCGTATTTATCTATCTTGTGAAAGGATGTGATGGAATTACTAATCAACCATTAATTGTAAGTTTTAAAGAAGATGGGCTAATAGGGCGAGCGATATTCCTTTAGTGCAACAAATATGAAGGTGAAAAATTAAACCTCAATTATAACAAAATTTTCTTTGATATTTCATCTGACATAAAAGTATACTTGATATAAAATCTCAACAATTTGCAAAAATCTAACAAAGAGTGAAATCATTTGCCCATGCATAGAATAGCATACACACAATGAAGAGGGCAAAAGGGATCATTTTCTCATAATAATTATAATTACCGATAAAACAGTCATAACCCCTCCAATTTAATTTAAAATTTCGCCAAATGACGTTTCATGTATCGACAGGTGAAATATAAATCTTTATGCGCTACAAATGTACAACAGTGCAATTTTTAATTTAAAAAAAATGACTATGTACTGTAAACGTGTGAAAAACCATCTTCGCTAGCCAAGGGTTTACGATTCGCTCCACCCGAGTAGATTTTGAATCCGAAACCCTTGGCTAGCGAAGATGGCGAAAAAGTGACATTCTCCAAGAAGTATGTTTTATCTAAATATTATAGCTGTATATTTTTACATTGTAAGGATCATCCGAAAACATATAATTTTTGCATATTTATTGGAATATACGAAATAGTTTTTATCTGGTTTCATGCAAATAGCGAGCTCACAATAGAACCTGTCTGCAAACTTTTCTAATAACCCTAATATATTTCTAATCAAGTGAGGAATAACGTCTAATGAAAACACTAAATGTGAGTGTCCAAAAAAGGTACAGTACCAACCAGACCCAACCTGACACAAAGCAGTCCCAGAGCAGTCCCGGGGACTGCTTTCTGGGACTGCTCTGGGACTGCTAAAGCAGTCCCAGAGCAGTCCCAGCAGTCCCAGCGGTCCCAGAAAGCAGTCCCAGCGGTCCCAGAAAGCAGTCCCAGCAGTCCCAGTGGGCGAGGTTAATTAATTTAATGGGCGGAGCTTACTCAGAAATGAGATTACCAATAAACAATGTAACTATAAAAGGCAGTTGAAATTGATGATCCATTTCTTTCTGAGCAGTATCAATTCTCATGCGACAGTCATTTTTGATCTGTTAAGAAATTCACACTACGCGTATAGAAACAAATAATAAATACTGAACAAAGAAGACGGTTACACCTACTAATAACATGAATATTCTAACACAGTTTTGTGGTATATTAATTTTTCATCAAAAAAAAAATCAATTTCTTAATTTACTGTGATTGACATCGGTTTCCATATTTATTTATTTTTTATAGAAAATTAAACTTGAGTTGTTTATTTTCTATCAAAACTAGCTTTAAATAGACCTTATGATTATAGAGCAAGGCCGATTTCCATACTATACTCTGAATGCATTTTTCTTAAGTACTGGAGCTTTTGAAAAATTCTTTGAGTATTATATTTAAGTCATGATTATTTTCACTGACTTGCCAATTTAATTATCGTTAGATTATCTACATGTATGTAACAGAAAATAATAATACTTTTATTATATAAATGTTTGAGTGTACATCTGTAAATCACGCGAATGGAACCCTCAGATTATGTTCAAAATTAATTAATCCCGAAATAAAAGAAGATTTTTTGCAGAACATAGATTGAAATTATTGCCATTGTTGACCAGCATGTTCAGTGATGTGTAACACCGATACCCAAATAACATGCATTGACTTTCTGCTAATCATGCCCGAAGGCGATTGAAACCTCAGGTGTTGACACCATTTTATACATTTGTATTGCTTTTTATTAATCGGCCAATCGGCCAGGAAAACACAAACAAAACAAATAAGAAATAAGTCACAATTCCCAATAATTTAAAAAAGTTTATAAATTTACTCTTTTAATAACTTGTTTATAAATCAAAAACAAATTCACAAATAGATCCCCCGGTAATCGTTCACAAATATAATTGTTTAAATGACTGAAGAATGGTAGAATAATTTTATTTCATGGTCATTTAATAAATTATTAGGTTTTATTTGAGGGCGGTAAAAAAAATAACATGGAATGCTCTTTTTAGCATGGTTTTAGCTTTTTCAAGTTAAAAAAAAAATCCAGTACAGTATGTCCCTCTGAATATCTTATTGTAATGACAAGTTTGTTTGTTTGTTTTTTTTAAATAGACTAAGTGCTAATGCAAACTTTGAGTACATACCGTAACTTGACAGCATTAATTAATTAAATAGGCCTAGATATTTTTTTCAAACACCTGTATTAAAGTTTTAATTAGCATTAATTAATTAAATAGGCCTTAGAGATATCTTTTTATCAAACACCTGTATTAAAGTTTAATTCAAGGGATAAAAGTCATCTCCTGACTTCCCTTTTAACTAATTTAATTTTTTAAAATTAATTCTAGACTACAATTGGATAAATTTACAGCCCCTGAAGACATTTAGTAATTACATGTATATCTATCTCTTTTTATTAAAATGTTGTTAGAAATCCTTGGTATTTTTATTCTTTATCTTTAACACCCCTCTGCTGAAAGTAAACAAAGCAACAACAGGGAGCCTGCAAATTCAGAATACACAAGGGGCGGAGCTATCATGTCACTCAGAACCTTTTTCATGCATGAGTGAACAGAGCAGTCCCAGAAAGCAGTCCCAGGGACTGCTGGGACTGCTGGGTCTGCTTTCTAGAGCGGTCCCATAGCAGTCCCAGAGCAGTCCCACAGCAGTCCCAGAGCAGTCCCATAGCGGTCCCAGAGCAGTCCCACAGCAGTCCCAGAGCGGTCCCAAAGCAGTCCCGGGGACTGCTTTCTGGGACTGCTTAGGTGTCAGGTTGGGTCTGGTTGGTACTGTAGGTATACATGATCTGATAGAGCTCTTTATGGATATAAGGCCTCGACGGAGATTACGCAAGTTGGTAACTGGTTTGAGTTTGAGTTTGGTAACTGGTTTGAGTTTGAGTTTTGGAATGGGTTTTTTCTGGGGCAGAATTGTCTGAATTAAATATAATAATAAATATAAAATGAAATGTAGATTTCAAAAAGAAAACATGTATATAGAAGTTTTTCGAAATAAGATAAAAAATTGTCTTTGTTTACAAAACGTGATTCTAAGGAAAGCACATGTAATTAATGATAATCTGTATCTAGAAGTAGGCAATTATTTGTGATTTTGATTTATAAATTTCTATGCAATGTATATATTATGATTTTCTGTACAATGAATTATTTATGTACCATGTTTTAATAAAAGAGAGAAAAAAAAATATAATATTAATTACAAATTCTGATTTTATTTTTGTGATTTTCTTTCTTTCTTTTTTTTTTTTTTTTTACAATAATTCCAACATGTACATTGTTGAGATCAACCATTGAACTGTTCAACTGATGTGCGCATCAAATAAGTTAATGAGAGCAAAATGTAATTAAATTTGATTTTCGATTGCAAAAATGAAATTATTTTCGCAATAATTAAATTGAAATCTTGAAATAATTCTTATGTATCATATTTTCATGTAAATTAGGTTAATTAGTTGAATTTGATTTGTCGAGTTACATTTGTTGAAAAACTCTATTACCATCTGAATCATGAAACCACGCCCCCAGCATGGTGTAGAACAGCAATAGTCACCATGAGTTATGCACGTAGCATCGTCTCTGAAACTGGGGGACAGGCGGAGAAAAAGTGACAACTTACATGAAAATCTTTGACCAAAAAAAGGAAACTTGTCCAAACTCGATATCATCTTTCATGCTAATGGTGGTGTGGTGGGGGGGGGGGAGGGGGAGGGGGGGTTAGGGGGAAGTTTCCAAGAATTTTCTTTTAAATAACATTCACATCGGAGGATTTGCAACAAAATGTGGGGAGTGGGCCGCTAAGTCGATGAACTTTTACTATATACTATATTAGCAGTTAAAAATAGGGCACCCCCCCCCCCCCCCGATGCATGCTACGTGCCTGTTGCCCTCAACTACATGCAATATTTATGCAATATTGCGACAGAGACGGTTATAAGGGTTTGTACGGTTAACGCATTAGCTCGATTAGTAGAGGCCTGGACAGACAAGACATCCCAGGTTCAATCCCAAGCACAAACGGATTTCTGTTACATTTGATGTCCAATGTTGTGATTGGGTATTCTTTATCGGGTAAATGTGATTGCTCCCCCCCCACCCCACCCAACCCCCGGCTCCGGAACTACCCTACATGTTTTAGCACTCCTTAAGAAATGAGGACACATCTATCTCTGGAGGGGTACAGTTTTGTATTGTGTGATACACTGATTCCTTGGGTTAGTGGCTTAATTCCTTGGCTCGATTGATAGAGTATTGGACTGGCATGTTAGAGATTAATTCTGGGTCCAATCCCAAGTGGAGGCACAAATCGTTTTGTTACAACATGTACAATATCTTCAATGAGCTCCATATTAATTTTCATCCCTGCAAACGTGCTTGGAATCTTCTATATTTCGGTGTACAGTAAATTATAATACACGAGGAATCATCCGTACATGTCACTCTGGCAAGACTACAACAAGACTACCAATTAGATAGATTAAATAAGTCGATTAGATAAATTATTCACGGAAGTAAACATAGCTAGAGAGTAATGTTTATTGACTAGCATGTTATGACTTGTAAACAGGAGATTATTTCGTTTCAGTTTTCACCATTTTGCAAAACTACCTGAACATCTTTCTGGAGTACTCATTCAAACATCTTCAATCAGTTATTTATGTCCCAGGGGCCCGTTTCATCAAGGTCGATGCCAAATCGTAGCGCTACGCCGGCGTAAAGTCGGGACTAGCACAAAGATTTGCATTTCATTAAACATCGTATCCTAACACCGGACTAAATTTAGGCCAAATTTTTACGTCTACTCATGGGTAGGTGGAAGTTCGGGCGTAAACATAAAATAAAGCGACTTTACTGATCTGAAAACAATTTAGCCATTCCTTAAGAAGAATTACAGTAAATTCTAAGAAGTCTTTTTAATACAAACGATGCATTATTTAACTTCACAAACTATGAATATTTGGGGGAGCGGAAATTGGGGGGGGGGGGGGGGGGGGGTTACACCCTTTTAGGGAAGTAGTTGACATGCAGTATTTACATAACTTTTATAATTTTCTACATAATAGATTGTCTTATTAGGGATTCATTTTTACACCATGTCTTAAGTTTTGATAATCCTGCATTTATACACATTTGATTGTTGTATTTTGAGTACGAGGTATTGTTTATACATTTTGTGTCATTCACTGAAAAGAAACCTATTAAAATGTTCATTTTGAAAAAAAAGCTATTTTCCCCAACATTTTTTTTAAAAAGGAAGCACAGTTATCTTCTTTAGGTTTGGTTAATATCTATATTCAAAAAAAATATTTTTTTTTAACTCATCGTAAAACCAAGTAGGCTTTTTAAAAACTTTATCGTGCTCGAAAACTCCATTTCTTATTTACTCCACGTCCACATGCGTGGATCGGGGGGAGGGGGGGGGGGGGGTAATGGAGAGTGTCCAGTCCTCTTCGCCGCAATTTGCGGAGTTATTCAGGTATACAAATCTAGAGTAAAGAAAGTAAAAAAAATGCAAATGACCTTGGACCCCTGTTAAAAAGTTAAGTTAGTAGGAAGAACCATATATTTATCAAGTTTAAGAATTGAAGGGAAGGACGAAGGGAACACCCCCCCCCCCCCCCCGAGATTTTCAGTTTTCGGAAAGAAAATTACGATGTTTAGCTTGTCAACAAGTTTCTCAGATGGAATTTTTGTTTACTGATGACCTACCCTCCCCACTCCCTTGAAAAAAAAATCGCGGACCCGCCTGCGCCCAGTAAAAAGTTGTTAACGTTCAAAAGACGAAAAAGATTCCGGATGATTTCGTAAATATACTTGAAAGTCAATATATCCTGATATTGAATACTAATTAAAGAGGATTTTACCTTAGGGACTAGGGGCAACAAATGTAGTCACTAGAAAGATCTGAGAATCAGCTGTAAGAGGAACTTGACTGTAATTTTACAATTATTACACCCATGTATGACAATATATTAGTGTTTAAACAATATATGATACATTTCTGAAAATCAATGATACTTACCTTTCTTCATCGGGAAAAATAAAAAGAATCTGCATTTTAAAAAAATAAATACTACAGTTTTTTAGGAACAAACAGAATGGCGTACAAGGTACTGTCATAGAAGAAATTGGAAAAAATCTTTATTTTTTCATAATAATGCATATTTTGTAATATTTTATCGATTCTTAATTATTTAGTAGTCCATCATATGCCCAGTTACATATGTACACAAGTACATAAAATTGTAACGGATTATCTCTCCCCCTACTCTCTCTCTCTCTCTCTGTGTCTCTTCCTTTATCAAAATCGGGGGAGGGGGGGGGGGGGTAACGTATATATTCCCAAATTTATATGTACATATTCCAAAATTAATACATTTGCAAGAACATTCATTTCTTTTCTCAGCCCTATAATTTTGGAGTTTAATCAGATGGTATTTTGTAGGTAGTTAATATTTTATAATAATTAGATTTAAGTTGCATGTTTTCTAGAAGGTCCCTAAAAATTCATGTAAGTTTTTATTAAAGTTAATGTATATGTGTGTTGTTCTACAGACATTGTACACAACACGTATGTATGTTTTTTGCGCATATGCAATGCAGAGTTGTAAAGGAATTAGTCCTGAGACTAAGCGTATCGTTTACGACTAAACTTACGCCACTTCGTGAAACGCAAATTACGTCCGACTAAAAAGCCCCGGAAGTACACCTAACTTAAGTCTTAAATTTACGACTTTTGATGAAACGGGCCCCTAATCAGTAATGGTGTTTTCACTTTCAATTCAATATCATAATGATTTGTTTTTTTTTTTTTAAATAAAAAACTTTTTAGAAATACTTACATACGTAGTTTCAAGAGAAATAAGCATTATAAATTACAAGTAAAAGACCATATAGCAGTATTCTGTTTTCTGTAGAATGTTTTTAGAAACTGGTTATAACCTACAAGATTTAAAATGGGCCAAGAGAGACCTGTAGCGGTACATATTGTTGCCTTTGAATATATTGTCGCTGGCCACATAATATTAAGAATTGAGCTTTGGCACATATTGTCGCCCACCGGTACAAATTGTCGCCCAGGGATAAAATATACCTGCACACACTGTCGCCGGCGACAAAGTGTGCAGACCCTTGTGACACATATTGCCGTCCTGAACATCAGAGTTTGCATGATGATAATCGCTGATTGCAATTAAAATTATTTTTACTACTTATCAATTAATTGAAAATTCATTGCACACAACGTAGCCTGCTGCATCATTGTGCAAAATTGTAACTGCTCACGATGTCACTCGTTCAGCAGAAGAAAAATAAGGCATAACTATTATATCGGCACATTATGTGCCAAAGAACGACACTATATGTCACTTTAAAGGATGAACCTTCATAACATTGCGATTTCGCCCGCTTACATTAGTTAATAGCTCTAAACATGGGCTTCTCCATTACGGCTTTGTAGGTCATTGTTTTATTTGAATGAACATTTTCGGAATCTCAGACACCTGACATCGCACTACGGACAGCGGACTGCTAACAAAAGACAGCTTAAGGGGACCGTATAGAAATACGTTTTAACGTTTACCTGAGAATTTTCTCTCATTATCTCTGACATATATTAAAAGTATTTAAAACGAATAAATTTAAAACAATTAAATAGGTTAGAAATGTATAGATTGGTAGAGATTAAAAATATTTCAATCTTGGTACATTTTAGAAACAGTTAATTACATGTACTACATTAATTGTTCATGATAATTAAATATGTGTTTCTTTACATCATATGCAATGGCAGATTCAGAGGGGTTAGGGGGAATGCAACCCCTTCCTTTGATTTTGGAAGAAATAATAAAAAAAATGGGATTGTAAAAAATGTTAGAAGAGGTGAAAAGAGAGAGTTGTGTCTGTAACATGTTATTGGAATTTTAACATGTTACAGACAATAATATAACTTTATGTTAATAGTTGATATACCTTCTTCGGCATAATGAAGTTATGAAGTAGTTCAAAATTTTCGATTTCTCTCGACTGCACCGAAATAGAAAATTAATTAATTCTTTTTTTTTATTTCAACACTCTATACACATCAACTCGGTTAAGATAATATAGAAACTAACTTTAAGGCCATCTTTGGAAAAAAAAATCTTTGACTTCCGAACGACTGGCTAAATATGGCCCTTCTCAAAACTTTTTTTAATCTCCAGGAAGCAGTTATTTTTTCATGCATTTCAGAAAATAGATTTTGAAAATTCAGCATTGATAGTGACATTTTCTAGGGAAAAAATTGTCATCTACCTACCTACCCAATTTTTTCCTCCTGAGTCGGGAGAGGGCAAACAAAAATTATTTTTTAAAATTGGCCAAGGCCAATTCTTTCTTTTCAATTGTTCTTTTTTTAAACAATAAATCGGATATGAAAAAAAAAATAATTTTGAAAAAAAGTCACAACGAGAAGTTAAAAATCCAAACAGACCCGGGGTCAATTACTTTGAAATGTAGTGAATTAAATTACAATTACTTTTGAATTTTTACCATTACAATTACCATTACTCTCATTCAGAAAAGTAATTAATTAAATTACAATTACTTTGTTAAAGTAATGAATTACATTACACATTACATTTTATAAGAGAAAAACACAAATTTTATGCCCACACAATCTATATCCATAAATTAACGTTCTCACATGCACTTTGTGCTCGGTTAATATGCTTTCCCTCAGGTTTATAAGTCAGAGTGGTATTTGGATTCATTTATCATGTTCATGTAGTTTACCAATCTACAGTTGACAAAGAAAGTGGATCAGCTAGAACGTACCGGGTACACTTTCAATGTTGTAGTTTTGTTTAGTCTCTGATGTTAGTTTCTCTTTAATTTTTTTTTTAAACAAATGATAAACATTTCATACTTTATGTTTTACGTAAAGTGATATTTAATCAACAGATAATTCTATAATTGTAAAACAAGTATGTACTAATAATTTAATTAATTGGCACTCATAATTAGCTGAGCAGGCATAATCAATGAAGATATAAATTTAACACAATCAAAGGTGCTAATTACTGGTACCTAGATATAGGGTTTGAAGTTGAATGATGAACAATATCAATATTTACATTTGCCTTAGTTTCCATTTGTGTCTTCAAGTAGATCATACTGATCTTGTATCTTGCTTTCCAAGTCCATTTTACCAGAATGAACTTTGTGAGAAGAAAAAAAAATCAAGTTGAAAAATATAGTCTGTATCTTAATTGGTAGTCCAGTATATAGTACATGTATTAATGTCACTTGTTTTTGTGGCTATCTTTGAAACCTAATGATTTCTTTTAATATTTTTTTCTGGCTCTCTTCAATTGATTTTATAACTGTCTTGTCAAGAAGATTTATACTTAAACAATTATTTAGTACATTGTCTTTCAATCACCATTGAATAAACATTTTTTTAAAAAAAGATAATAATTTAATTCTGGTTGTAACGCTGTATTTGATTGGATAAAAAAATTACTTTATATCGTATAAAACGGTTGCCTACGTCACAATGACATGCGTGAAAAACGTATCGATCCGCCTGACGTTACATTCAAATTTTGTACAAATTGAAGTCATTTTTAAAGGACAATCATCTTTTTTTCTTACACCAAATGAATGAAAATTAAATTATAAGGAATGAATCTAATAGGTACCCAATTTATACGGTATAAACTTTTCAATTACATTTCAATTACATTTTGTATTTTTATTTTGGAACAGTTTACGCTTTTTTATAAACCGCTTCGCGGTTTATAAAGCATAAACTGCCCCAACCCAGTTTATACCGTATAAAATGGATAGCTATTAAATTCATTCCTTAATAAAAATACAAAATGTAATTGAAATGTAATTGAAAAGTAATGGTCATTACTGACATAATTTTGAAAGTAATGCATTACATTACAATTACTTGTAATTGAAAGATGGATCCATTACACATTACACCCAATTACTTTGAAAAAATGTAATGATTACAATGCATTACCATTACACATTACCATTACCCCAGGTCTGAATCCAAATATACATTGCTAAGCTGACTTTCTTGAGTGATTTTAAGAACTCAAAATTTAATGAAAGGAAATTATGAAAGATTCCTATTATAGGTAACACATTTAGGTGCAAAAGTTTGAATGATGTTTAGCATATTAATTACGCCATTTCTTGGTTAAATATGAATTCCTGTATACGTACATTTATATGGAATTCATAGTGTTCATGTAATTACCTAGATAATTCAAATTGTATTTTTATCATGACCATGATGTAAATACAAATTCTTTATTAAAATACATCGATGCAATAAAATTTATAGGTTTGTATTAAAAATTCCGTCTTTCAAAAGACCAGAATTAAGAAGCTTCCTGGACCCCCAGCAAGGCTTCAAATTTTCCCTGTACCCAGTGGAAACCTCAAGGTGGCCTCAGATCCCAGATATCCTGACTATGCTATGCATCACACTTTGCCTGGGTATTCAAACGAGAATGTAATTGTTCAGATTTTAATTTTTTTAGGGGGAATATGACTGTGAATTTTTAAAGATTTTGAAGTTCATAAATCGGTAGTTATATTTCAAAGCCCAGTGCTCTTCGTTTCTTTGGTCCCCCCAAAAAATATCTGGGTCCGCGCCTGATTTGTGGGGTACGAAATAAGTTGTATGTGATATGTTATTCACGTTCAAGAAACTGATAATTAATATGTTATTGTTTGTTTCAAGTTATCATTTATTTCCCGAGAAGGTACTTTTTCCTTTAAATTAAATGGTATATGTCCACAAACAATTCATTAAACAAAATTTATCATATATTTTTTAGAGTGACGCCGTAACTTACTTTGACAGATTGTTTCTTAATGAAAGATTATGCGCTCATTAAGGTACAGGTGCAAGTCCTTTATATTTTATTAGTTCTTGAAGATCCCTGTTTTCTATTTGTTGTTGGGGAAAAGGGTACCACTGGAATTAAACAATTAAACAATTTCTCGGGAAAGGGAGCAAATCATTATTTTAGGAAAAGTTGGGGAGGACCCCCCCCCCCTCAATACCACGTGCATGTGTACACTTGTACAGTATATAGTATTTAAATCATACAAATAAGACTAAATGTGTTATCGAGTACAATTAATCAAGACTACAAATATATTAATATTACTCACTTTTTGACACGTTCCCTTACGTGAAAAGTCCGCTATCCGAAGTCAGCTGTCGGGTGTCTGAGATTCCGAAAATGTTCAATAAGACGGGGCGTCTTAAATTAGCGTGTGTTCGAGATGATCTAAGTTTTATTAACGAAATTCAGGTCATAACCTCAAATTCATTTGCAACTTATTGTGTCAAAACCCTCTATTGCAAATGTTTTTTTTCACATGCAACAGTATCTTGTTCGGTCCTAGTGAATCAGCAAAACATATGGTGGAACTCTTTATCAGACTCATTCAATGTTCACCTGGAAGCTGAACTACATGTATTCGGTCTACCAGAAGATGAACATACTTCTTGGACGACCAACACTTATCCTGTCTGAAGGGGAGGAGATTGAGTTTGAAAAATTCAGTGCTCAAATGTTGTCACATCCAGTGCACTCTACAACAAGCTGCAAGCAAGAATTTGTCAACGAAGAGTCCAACCCCCTTGTCTGGCTAACCTTTACTATAAAATCGTGTTCTATAAGTGTTATTTTCTGCTTGTTGCATTTTTGGTATTTTTTCTTTCGTAATTTTAATTATTTAAGGGAGCCGACTGGGGTTTATTGTGTGAAAACTACTATAGAGAAACTCTTTAATTTTATTTTATATGTACCTTACATTGACTTCAGTATATATGCCAAGTTTAGTGAAAATCTACTGTCTGGTAATTTTGTAGGGACCATCTCAAAATACAGGTACATTTACTATAGGATTATACATGTATAGGGAAATACCATTTTTTCGCACTTCGGAGCAAATTATACAAATGCTACTATAGACTTTTTGCCAAATTATATTATTTGATGGGTAATACTATATTGTACATTTTATGCAAGAAACACAAAATTCTACCTTCTGGTTTTCAGAGGGAACATCTCAAAATGCATGATATTTTCCTGTTTTTCTGGAGTACAACAAAACATGACAGATACCACAGATTTACATAAAAAATGATAAAAATGATTGTGAAATTCTCAATTTACTATGCTTAAAATTTCAAGAGCATCTATTTTATAAGTAAATATGCCTTATTTTACTATGCTGCGCGAAGTATTGCGCAATGAAAACCCCAGTCGACCCCCTTAAAACGCAGAGGGAGGTGGGGTCTCTCTCTTTATAGCGTGATTAATTTATAATTTATTATGGTGCAATTGCCTTGCTAAAAAATCTGTTACAGAGAAAATCAAAGATGAATGAAACGAGTTATATTTGAAATGATAAATTTACTTGAAATTTTAAATTAAAATGTACACATTATGAATATAGAATGGAATCTGTAAAAAAAAAAAAAAAGTACTTGGGAACTGAAATCTTGCTGACTTCGCCTCGGGAAATAGGCTTGCTCTTAGGAGTACATGTATATCTTAATACTATTGTCGTCTTAAATGATTGATTAAAGGGAACATTAAGTATATTCGAATATGATAATGAAATTATCCGCAAATGCTTTTGTTCAACCTCCTCTTTTTCAAGAAGTGTGATTGCACTGGTCTGTAAAATTATTTCAAAGTCCTTGCAAGTAATCTATACTTCTATTTTAATGATGTGCACTGTTTACGCCTCAAAAACACGTGGAATTTATGGAAATACTGTTTATAATCTTGTAAGTCGTGCCTCAGCGTGTGGACGCTACGTCCGTCCTGCAAAATGTTAGGTTTTAGACTTGTAAGACAAACTTTACCGTGTGTACCGGCCCTAACATCAACTACTACCGACACACGTTCCTGGGATAATTTTTTTTTGGTGTAATATTAAATTCAGATCCGTAAATAATAATTCCAATCTTTAAATAATAAGATAAAATTAAAAAGTTTTAAAACTAAAGTTGTTACAAATAAAAAAATATCAAAGGGAGGTTGTGTTGAAATAGGTCGGCCAAATGGCTGAGGGTGGAGTGGGGGGGGGGGGGGGGTGTATATCGAGTCATATGTTTTGGAGGGTGCGTATCATTACCGCTACATTTTCAAAATTTTCATTACTGCTGCATACTCATTACCACTACAAAAAAGATCACATTACCGCTACATTACCTCTACATTGCCTCGTTCATTGGCCAGCGGTTTTTTATGTACATATTGATTAAAAGTACAACAAACACGTGTATAAGACCTTTTTTCTGCTCACCACGAGGGAAGTGAATATTAGACTTTGAGCAGATTTTTTTCCACTTTTTTATATAAAATCTATTTTATGTAATAAAACATTTTAGAAAATATTAAAACAGAGAAATTGTTCACGGATAAAACATACAGTCTTCACAGAATTGATAGATCTTTGAAGGCCATTTGCTTGACGTAGGCCTACTGCTGTCTGGAAATCTCGTCATTTTCTTTGAATTTCGTTGATGAAAGGTATTAAATATACATGTATCGAAAATTATTAAAATCAAACAGCAATTCACATAACTTGTCGTGTTGACGTGCTACGCGCACTTTTGAAGAACTTCTTGAGACTATTGTTAACAGATACAGTACACTCCGGATACAAAGTAAAACAGGTGCCAGGGACGAACAATTTTGATCCGTCATTATACTGCATAAACGAAAAAAGTGACATCTTTGATTTTAGTATCCATGGACATCATATTATATAAATACTGCATGTATATAGTTATATAAATGTTACCCTCTACTACATGAAGTATTTATTATATCATTCTATATTTTTTTATACAAATACAAATAAAGATGAAGCGCTCGCGCATAGATTCCTGGCGGTCTTTGTGTGTGTGTGTGGGGGGGGGGGGGGGATGATATCTTCCGTCCTCAAGCAATGTAGATTGTTGTTAAATTCTACCTGGAAGGCGCAGTTTCATCATTCAGAGGGTAACGGTGTTTTTTAACAAATGTTTCTCGACGAATCAAATTCCAGTAATTTACATGAAAGTATAATACACCAAAGTAACGATGTTGTATTTCAGGGCCCTCAGATACTCACTCTTGCTAAAATCTATAGTTATTATATAGGACAACGCTACTGGACTAACAAGCTCACTTCATAAGGCCACAGTAAATTAATGCTTTGTTTTACGTCTCCGGGCGAGCAGTTTTTTCCTGAATATTAAAATCCAGTAAAACTGAAAACAGAACTTACCAGAAATACAAATAAATTGAGAAGTAATACTTCCTTTAAAGAGAAGTGACTGATGCTATCAAAACAAAGGATGCATTAATTAGTTTTAAGCTCTACTTTTGATTTTATGTGATAGAAAGATCTTATGCAATAGTAGTGTCCGTCATTTGTAAGTCTGGACTTTCCACTGTCTGATCTACTTGTATTTTTTCAAATTGCTTCTCCTCTTACAGTTTTGCCCGATTTAAATAAAACTTGGAATACAAGTAGAGTACGCTAAGATACACTCAGTTCTTTGTTTCACTTTTTTATTTCAGTGAGTGGTGTTGCCATGGTCACAAAAAAAAAAAAAGAATTCCTGTGAAGTTCAAAAATGCAATACGATTGTGATACATATATTATACGTATAACACCATGATTGCCTGACGCCACGTGCATCAGGCAGTATAAGGATTAATATTTCAGGGATCCGAAACTAAGCGATCATTCTTAATGAACTAGATTTTGTGCAAGCTGATTTACATCGGAATTTGTTACCTGCATTTAAACAAATACAGTTTGCAGGAGAAAGAATCATATAACTGATGCAAAATAATGATGTGTTTAAACCCTTCAGTTTTTTGCATGCACATGTTTATTCTTTGCGTTTCTTTGTACGGACATATCCGTATAACATTTTTTCTGCGTTTCTAAACTACTGGATCAGTCCGTTTGCCTTCTACGAAAGGGGTGACACAATCATTTCGCGCCAAATGTCACGTAAATTATCTTCGCACCTTTTTCTTGGGTTATTCTATTGAATGGGTGTGATAACTTCTATGGAAATAAGTAATGTTCATTCTTTTAACACGATTCTTAAGCTCCAGATTTTTTATTAACAGTAAATTTTATCTCATTTTTAAAAGAACACATTGTATATGGACAGGCAACACCAAAGCAATGGATTGCTGATTATACTTACCATTTATCCTATAAGTGGACTAGTCTAATCATAAACTCCCTCCACCTAGTAAATGGGACATCCCTTCTTGATTCAGTCTGTTTTCTACCTAGCCTTTCTTTTCAGTATATCATTTATTAATAATGTACGTTACAAGGTTAGGTTTTTAAGAAAGCTTAGAAAGTCAGCGAGTAGCATATTATTTCATGCTTTGTGATGAACAAGGATTTCCTTTTAATACAGTGACAAGAGTGTAGGTCAGTTCCCTTAGAGGAATGGGCTTAACTCCACGACATCATGATCTGCACTGGTTTTCATTTCATAAAAAGCAGGTTATTATAATTATGAGAAAGGTCCTGAAATCGGTTGAAAAGAAAAACTTAACAATTTCAAAACTGTATATAAAGATGTATTTTAAACTCATTTATAATACATGTACACGTATATGGTAAGACCATCATCGTCTGAGTTTTGTCCGGGGGGGGGGGGGGGGGGTTATTAGTATCTTGTTTTGTTCTAGCTATAAAGTGTACAGGTCATTTAGTTTGATTTCTAGAGCAGCTTTGAAGCATTTTTGTCTCAAACACTTCAAGACAACTTTCCCAGTTAAAACTGTTCATAATTTAATTCATCGTCGAGTGTGCATGAGGCGCGCTCTCTAGTAAGAGAGTACATGTAATATGAATTTCTTAAGAATCATCTATTTTTCTCAGAATTATCAGTGGCGGATCCAGGAATTTCATAACGGGAGGGCGCAGTAGAAGGCAGGGGGTCTGGGGGCTGTATTGAAACCCCAGTGGGTCCAGGGCAAAGCCCTGATGGGGATTCGGGGGCGAAGCTCCCGGAAGCTGACGAATTCTTACAAATAAGAGGTGTTTTTTCCTTGATTTTAGCATAATGAACGTATAAGTTCTACATACAAAAAATTCAAACGGGGGTTGGGGGGGGGGGGTGCACGCCAGGCGCGCCGGTGCTGGATCCGCCTTTGATTATAATCTACGCTAGCGCACTTGCAGTTTCATCCCAACGTAACTATAGTCAGCCCGTGGGCTAACTAATAAATGACCAAATAGTGGCATGTCTTAGATATTCGTTAATCTGTAGTATTTGGTTATGACATTTGAGAAAGTTAATTGTACATCTTGTGTAATGAAGTATCGCAACTATGTCACTCCTTGATGACGGAAAAATCTTGCATATACGTTCCATAGATATTGATTGATTAGTCAGGCAAGCTTTTTGAAAAGCTATTACTTGTACACATTAAAGTTGCACTACTCAACGTTGTAGTGGTTATCTACATCGATAAAATTTCTTAGATACCACTGGGTTATGATCTTGATGAATGCATTCTATAGAACACATTGTCAAAGAGGAAGGACAACAATTTAATACCCAGTCTTCAGATAATGCGTTCATTCGTTGAACTTTATGCTTTTTTGTTTTGTTTTGTTTTTTTTTTTGGGGGGGGGGGGGGGGGGGGCACTGAAACTCGTGCTTAATTATCTTTTTTTTTAATTTTCATTTTGAATAAATAAATAATGAATTATTAATAGGGAATAAAATCAAGACACTTCAACTCCTGTAGCATGAAAATTGAATTTAGTGAAAAGAGGTTTTGTGGATTTATGAACTCCGCAATGTGCTCTCCACAGAAGAAAGAAATAATAAAAAAAAAATCGTTTCTTAAGTATTTCCAAAATTTCTTTAATGGGGTGTGCTCCAAAGCCCTGATTCAATCACACCTGTATCCTATTATATTATTTTTCTTAACCCCTTCCATCAATATCATGCAAAGCGGGAATTATGAAAAAGGGGGAGGATTCTCATATAACTACCCAAAACGTGGAGCGGGGGAGGGGGTGCATAACATTTTCACTTATTCCTTTGTTGAACGTAGGACGGTAGCAGGGAGAGTGTGGCTAATTTTGGTCAAAATTTGAGGCATGTTACCGGATATTGATACCGGATATTGCATATGCAAACAAAGAATTTTTTAAGCTTGGTTACAAGTTCTAAAAAACTTTTGACCGACACAATCAAACATACATATATATTTGATAAAATGAATACGAATTTACTTAATTAATTCATTTATGTAATGAGAATATTTTAGCACATTAAAGAATACGGGCTAGGCTAGTGGATCAAATAATACAATAGACTGAGATTTGAAATATAAATAGTGAATAAAGCCTATCTCTTTACATATTTTCAAATTTGATTTAAAAAAAAAGATGAAAAAGTGATTGCAAAATAAAAAACCACTTGACCAGAAGGCCCACTTTAATCTTAGCAAATAATTTCATTAATAAGGCAACTAATTCTGAACAATATTTGCATATAATATACTGTTACATAGATAGAGATGTGTGTCATGTACAACCAAGTACAAATTCAAATTACTTATTAAATAGGTAAAACCCCTTATAAAAACTTCAAAGGGAAAACTGGACCTTTATGACTATAGGCTAAATTCATCTTTTTCCATTAAAATCATTTATTATTTTAAAAAAATCAAACTCGCTGTGTTTCTTCAGAATAAGGTGTACTTTTATGTTCCTAAAATTATAAGAATGAAATCTAATACACTGAAGATGCCAAAGCCAAAATGCTTGCCTGAGTCATTTTGTGTCTATTGCTCTTAAAGAGATTATTTTTAAAGATTTTTCCCCTCCATATTCCCATGAAAAATGTTGACACCTGTATACATGTAAAATTTAACCCCTAATTTTAGTCCTTTTCTAATCCAAATGTCCATAATTTAAACAAAATTAAATATTGACACATAGATACATGCAAAATGAAAATCCTACTTTTAGCCCTTCTCTAACCCCAATGTTTATAATTTGAAAAAATTAAATCTATATGATGTTGTGATGTTGGCATATGAATTTGCTTCATGTCACCCTGCTAATTTTCACTTATACATATTATCATGCAAAACTTTTAACCCCTCTGCAGCTCTATCCTCGCCTTATGGGCAATGAAAAAAACTTGAATCTATGCTCATTAAGAAAACTCTTGGATAACATTTGTCTTATATGATCAAGTTGTTCTTAAGGTATTCAATGTATAATGACCATATTCTGTACCTAATAAATGAATGGTCCAGTGTTTTTAATCAAATTAGCATTTTGAAGATGTTATCAAATAAAAGTACACCACCAAAGGAATTTACAAAATTTTGATTATTGTCCAATTAATTGCACCTTGAATATTATATTGAAGTCTATGGGCAGCACATGTTTTGTTTAGATATTCAAAAAAAGGTAATTTGAACCTCATACAAATCTCTTGTGAAAATATGCATAAACTCTCTCTTTATTGAAATATGAAATAAAATAAGTCATCTACCACAGATATATTGACAAAATTTAAATTTTCTTCTTTGCATCAAGGGCAGATAACTCTTGAAAATGTTTACGGTGCAAAATGGTCATGCAGTTTCTAATATGTTATCAGTCATGTGAATTTGGTTCATTTTACTTTCATCATTAATATCTAGCAATACATATTTAACTAGTTTAAAATAATTCAAAATTGCTCAATATTCCTTCATTATACATTGAATACCTTAAAATGAAAGATTTTTAATGACATTATTCCATTTTTCATATTTCTTCATTATCTCCCCTTGAAAAAGGATGCAGCACCTTTATTTGAATAAGCTTTATTCCTTTTAAGCAGAGATACATTGTACCAAATGTGGTTTACATTGACCAAATGTTAGGAAAAAAAGAAAATGTTAAAAGTTAATGGAGGACAAACAGTCAAACATAAATGTTGCATTGTTGGATACCAGAGACTTCTTTTTATCAGAATTGTGCAATTGAGCCTTTGGATCAGGTGATCTAAATTCCATATCCATGTTTAGCTATGGACCTCACTGTTTAAACAGGTGTGCTATATCTTCTTGAAGTAATGTACGCCATATACAAATGTTATTTTTAAGGCAAATCACTTCAATTTATTAATACTGGTACAATTTAGAGAATCTGAATTCCACTGGCAGCTGTCAAAGGCAATCTAGTCTCACTTATAGATGAATCAGAATGTTTTTAAATGTACTTTTAAAGCTTTAATTCAATTGTCACAGCAGAATTTGTTTAAATTCCAAGAAATATTTTTCGAACTGGCTGGCTCTCTCAGTTGGACATTCAAGCACTCAAAATGGCTGCATGATTATTTTTTCTGATGAACACTAGGAATTTTCTTTTGTCCTGGTTTTCTTCTTTAGCTCACCATCATGCATGCATCTATATTGAAATTAAATTTAAATGATCATTTAATCATGCATGTTTAAAAAAAAACACTTCAAATCATCAAATCCTTCCTGCATATATATATATATATATATATATATATATATATCTATATCTATATCTATATATATTTATTATATATATAACAGTGTATTATTTGAATTTGGAATTATTCGCAAGTGTACATGTAATCTGGTTCCCCTTAAAAATTAGAAAGGCTATAATTCTGTCAAAAATCAACAAAGTGGAATGAAATGCAAACTTGATCTGTAACTTAATTATCAAGGTACACACACATGTACTAAAAATCAGCTAAATACACATGTACACTGTATCTGCGAGTGTTTAGTATGGTGGCATATTTCTGCCCCCTACATGCAAGATAAATTATGTTAACATGAAACATAATTATGAAGACATGCGATTTATCTATGTCAACATGCAAAATAATTATTTTAACATGCGAGATAAATATGTAGACATGCGTCTTATTTATGACAACATTCAAGATAATTATGTAGATATGCAACTTATTTATCTCAACATGCAAGATAATAATGTTAACATGCAGCTTATATTTTTCAACATGCGACTTATTTATGTCAACATGCGAGTTATATTTTAGATGCAAGATGATTATGTTAACATGCAACTTATTTATGTCAACATGTGACTTATTCATGTCAACATGCAACTTATTTATGTCAACATGCGAGTTATATTTAAACATGCAAAATAATTATGTCAACATATGCATGCAAGATAAGAAGTTGCATGTCAACAAACATATCTCACATATTGACATAATAAATTAACTCGCATGTCAACATAATTATCTTGCATGTTGACATAAATAAGTTGCATGTTAACATTAATTATCTTGCATGTTGACATAAATAAGTCGCATGTCTACATAATTATCTTGCATGTTAACATAAATAAGTCGCATGTTAACATAATTCTGTTACATCTTGCTTGTATGATGTCATGTAATGGCGTGCGTAAGTAAAGTTTAAAATTAGATTCTCTTGAGAAGTTGGTAACTCGCATGAACATAATTATTTTGCATGTTGGCATAAATAAGTCGCATATCTACAAAATTATGTTGCATGTAAACATAATTTATCTTGCATGTAGGGGGCAGAAATATGCCACCAATGCCAATAGTTTAGAAAAAAAAATCCAGAAAACCAAGTGATAAAGACTGACAGACAGACTGAAAGACAGATAAAGGAGAAACCTGTAGTCCCCTTCGGTTTCACTGGTAGGGGACTAAAATAATTACATATGGTGTACAAATATTTTGGAGACTCTCTGGAACAGTAGTATATTCATTAATTTTAAAATGAACATCATAAAAATATTGATCTTAGTACATGATGTGTCATAATAGAACATGCTAACTAAATAAATTAAAAGGAAAATCCCACTTTTCAGAGCACGGCTTTAATAAAACAAAAAGTGTAGAAAACCAAATGGGACAGACCGACAGACAGTCAAGGAGAAAATCTATAGTCCTCTCCAGTTTCAACGACATGGGACTATTAAAATAAGAAGTTTACACCCTCTCAAATGTTAAACATATTAAAAGACCCTTCTTTTTTGGATTGAGATTTTTTTTTTTTTAAAGTGATATTCTTACATTTGGTGATCCAAACAGAATTATAAAATTTAAAACTAGATTTACATAAAATTTTAATGAATAATGAGTAGAGAAAACATTTTTTAAACATTAGAAATTTTAATCTATCCATTTTAGCAAATATTTTTCATCACTCGAATAATTCTTGCTATGGCAGATTAAATTTGAAGAAAATAATTATTAGATGTGTAGGTTGCAGGGGCTTTTGAATTAAAAAAAAATATTGTGTATAGGAAGTCTTAACATACAAATATTCGCTGTACATATATACATTAAATATTATACAATTTTTGCTGGTTTTTGAGGTCAATACGATGATTTAGACACCTGAAGAGTACAGGATTCACCGAGCCCGAAGGGCGAGGTGAATATTGTACTTCGAAGGTGGCTAAATCATCGTATTGACCACAGGAGTTCGCGTACCTATCAATTTAACCGAAATTTTCAGTAAATAAAAAAAAATACGTAATACCTATAATAATAACACAAGGAGTGCAACGCATTCCAGGTCACCGGGGAACCGCTCCTTTAATATCGAGGCTGCCGCGCAATCAATTTTCAATCGAAAATTATAAAACACAAACCATTCTTTTCAGAAGGAACCATTCTTTATGTCCGTTAATGCATATGATTTGAAATGCCTGTTTAACAACAGTAGCAGTGACATTTCTCAACGACTTCGCTCAAACGTTGGTTGTCCGCGACGCCATTACGTGACGTTATATTGGGTGCGTTGATTTACCCAAAAAGAAAAAAAAATGCCAGAGATGAATAATAATATGGAAATTTAGATAATTTAAGGTCATGTACGATATGAATCTTCTACAAACCAATTCAACAGTTCTCCGTTTTTAAATACAGGTGTAAATAATGTGAAGAATACAACGTACAAAATGATAAATATAAGAAATCAAAATGAATTACATGTACTTCCAGTAGACAAATGATTTGAACGTAACAGGGAAATGTTTTGAGCAGTGTCTTTCTCCTAAAAGATAATTATCATTTCCTTTTGACATTTGAAACATCATTTCAAAAAATGCTTTGGGCACTTTTTGATATTCTTGCATGAAGTGTGCGAGGGTCTGTACATGTATGTGTAAAATGAATTATTTAATAATGTAACACTGCATGCATGTGAACAAAATTGTGAGTATTAAAGTTCAATAAAAAAAAATCATATATCCCCCCAATAAATAAAAGTAAAATGGAAGCGCAGCACGTCCAGCGATTGAACAACCCTTGAATATCGACCCCCCCCCCCCCCCCCCGACAACTTGTACGTAAATACATCCCACATATATAGATACTTATGAAATGGCCTCCTTTTTCTTGATAAAACAACAGACAAATAATGATCAGAAAAGCTTACTTGAGCCTTCTGCCCAGGTGAGCATGAGCACAAATTATAAGTGTTACGTTTTTTTTAAAATAAGTATTTAATAGGTTTTTTATTTACTGAAAATTTCGTTACAATTGATGGGTACGCCATCTTCCGCGATAGTACTGATTAAATTCTCAAAGTATACGATTGTTGAATAATCTTTTCGTTCTTCTTTTTTTTTTTTTTTTACTTTTCCTCGCCAAAATTGAAGACACATGAACTTGGATTGGACCCCCCCCTTCTACTTCCTGCTTTCAAGTTTTTTTTAACACCTTAAACGTAATCTAGTATTAATATATGCTTAATTTTTAACATTTTACATTGAATAAATTCAATAAGGGTTGGAAAACATATACCCGTTCAATGTCTAAAAGGTCAAGACAACAAGGAGTACTTTAGTATACTTAAGTTAATAATCAATTATAAAGATTCACGGGCAATTTTTTTTTTTTTTTTAGTATTTTAGAATAAAAATGAAGATGACGTCAGCCCCCAAATTATTCACATATTTTTCTATCTATACATAAAAATTTAGATTTATTAACCGTAAGTTGTGTGTTGAACCCCCCCCCCCCCCTCGCCTAATGCCCCACAAATCTTTTAAATACCACTGCTAACTTATTATGTAAAATGTTTCAAATATTTTATATAAATCATATTTCACAATAGACAAACAAGTACTCGTATTACAAATTAAAGGCTTACTATGGTATCATATTGTATATGATTGTTCATTTCAGGCATTATATGTTCCTTTTGGGTAAAGCGATGCGCCCGTATTACGTCACGTAATGGCGTCGCGGACAACCAACGTTTGAGCGAAGTCGTTGAGAAATGTCACTGCTACTGTTGTTAAACAGGCATTTCAAATCATATGCATTAACAGACATAAAGAATGGTTCCTTCTGAAAAGAATGGTTTGTGTTTTATAATTTTCAATTGAAAATTGATTGCGCGGCAGCCTCGATATTAAAGGAGCGGTTCCCCGGTGACCTGGAATGCGTTGCACTCCTTGTGTTATTATTATAGGTATTACGTATTTTTTTTTATTTACTGAAAATTTCGGTTAAATTGATAGGTACGCGAACTCCTGTGTATTGACCGAAAAAACAGCAATAATTGTTTTATTATATGATTAAATGACACACACTCATTAAGCAATCCATGCCATCTTACTTGTTCACATCTATTGAAGTACTAGCTGAACATAATGAGAGAAACAGGGTTAAAAAACAAGCAGTTTTATCACATGTATTTTGGAATTTTTAATTTAGTTTAGGGTCAATGTAGAGGAAATAAATGTCAGGCACATATATAGGATTGATTTTGAAAATGGGGGCATTAGAAGGGAAAAAAAATGACAACTTACCTGAAAACAAACTTTTGACTAGCCCCCCTCCCCCTTCCCCTCCAAAAAGGAAAAGAATTCTCCCAACTCAAAATTTTATTTAGTGGGATATAAAGATCCAAAAACGAGGGGAGTGGGGCTTTCATTGAAATTTTTTATACTTAAAATTTAAAATAAAACTTTACTTCTCAAAAGGTGGGGAGAGAGGGGCAGTCCTCCTGCAACCCCCCACTCCCACCCCTCACCCAAGAATCTATGTGCCTTTAATGTTATGTTCATATGAGTGGAAGTCAGGTGCAAGTGAAATAACTTTCCAAAACTATTTGCATCAATTTGGAATTTCCCTATCTATTTTTGGTCAAATGTAGAATAAATAATTCCTTATATTGACCTGAAAGGTCACGTGCAGGTCAATATAAAGTAGTATTTTTCTAACATTGTTGGATCTCAGCCAATCAGAGAGAAGGGAATTATTCAATCATATAATAAATAAATATATATATATTACCGTATATACTCGCCTATAAGTTGGTTCGCATATAAGTTGGTTGAATTTTTTAAGCTTTTATTAGAGGGATTGACCATGTTGACCGTCTAAAATATCAGTCTTTTTATAACTCGCCTATAAGTCGGACAAAGAGTTTTGGTCCAAATTACAACTCCCAAAAAACCGACTTATAGGCGAGTATATACGGTATATATACACTGTGCTGTAGAAAGCCTGTCCATTGCTAGAATTCATTCACCATTTTTTAATAAATATGTTGTCAACTTACATGACTTAGTGTCTTCAACTTATCCCTCTTATCAGTTAAACTTACATAATTAACATGATTAACCATGTTAACTAACACATTTGCTTTCAACAGATTTTATCATAATCTAAAAATATCTCATGATTTTATTGCAATTATAAATTCATAAAATTTATATGTCCTTATTTGTCGCACATAGTCTCTTAATTAGGGGTGTTTGTTATACATGGACCAGTATATGGAGATAACTTTCAACTGAAGTTGGTTACCAGTTAAAGGCAATCTTAATTATCTTTACTTTTTTGGTTGTCAACTTAAAAATCAGAAAAGAATTCAAGTCATCTTAATTTAAGTACGACTTCACTGTACTTTACAAAATGTAATTTTTTTTTTTTTGAGATATAGAATTTTGGATTACCATGATTACTGATTCCATAAACATGATAAATTATCTTTATAAACAAACCTTATCATAATGATTGAAGAATACATTTATTCTTATTAATAACAATTTTACAGTGGAAACTTCAACGAATTTTTTTTTAATATTCTATAGAACACGTAGAACAAAAGTAAAAAAAAATTAAGTGATATGCATCAATATATATCATAAAACACAAGTCAAAATATTGTGACAGTCATGTTTACATTTTTTTGCATTTTTTAAACTTATCCCTACTTTTAATTAAATGAATATTTACTCTACAATTTGTGTAAGCTTTGAATGAGAAAGCATTTATGAGATTAGACTCAAGGCAAAGCTAGTGGGCTAACAACAAAACAAGAGGCCCATGGGCAACAACACTCACCCATCAGTCACTTTGGCCCTGCTGTTCTGCCACAGATTTTCCCCCCAATATACATGTATTCCTAATGGCTATGTAAAATTTCGATTGTCTTTTGTGGCCCAACCCTATATATAGGGGCCATCATTTAATGAAAAATGAATCTACGCTACCAGAGGATGATTCTTATATTATTATGTTTCATCGTGGCTTTAATGTTCTTGAGAAGAATTAAGCATTTTAAAGATTTATCTAATGTAATCCCTATTGTGGCCCCACCCTACCCCCAGGGGCCATGATCTGAACAATTTAAAACCTACACTACCTAAGAAAGCTTTCACCTAATTTTCATCTTTTCTAGTCCAGTATTTCTTAAGAAGAAGATATTTAAAATTTTTCCTATATATTTCAATGTAAAGTTTTGATTCCCTATTGTGGCCCTACCCTACCCCCAGGGGACATATTTTGAACAATTTACAATCTACACAACCTCGATCAGGAAGCTTTCAACTAAATTTCATCTTTACTAGTCCAGTAGTCTTGAGAAGAAGATTTTTTAAAGATGTTTTTCCTACAATATTTTCAATGTAAAACATCCATTCCCTATTGTGGCCCCACCCTACTCCCGGGGACCATGATCTGAACAATTTATAATCTAATATTCCTTAGGAAGCATTTATATGAGTATCAGCTTTTCTGCCACAGTGGTTCTTGAGAAGAAGATATCTGAAGATTTTTCCTATATATTTCATTGTAAAATTTTCATCCCCTAATTTTGGCCCCATCATGCCCCGTGGGGGCAAGATTTGAATAATTTACAATCTACACAACCTCGTTCAGGAAGCTTTCAACTAAATTTCATCTTTACTAGTCCAGTAGTCTTGAGAAGAAGATTTTTAAAGCCCCATCATGCCCCGTGGGGGCAAGATTTGAATAATTTACAATCTACACTACCTCAGGAAGCTTACATATAAGTTTCAGCTTTTCTGGCTCATTGCTTCTTGAAAGAATATGTTTCAATGGCCTCACCCTATTTTTGCATTTCTTGATTATCTCCCCTTGGAAGGAAACTTGGCCCTTCATTTTAAAATTTAGAATCCCCTTTACCCAGGAATGCTTTGTACCAACTTTGCTTAATATTGGTCCAGTGCTTCTTGAGAAGAAGTTGAAAATATGTGAAAAGTTTACAGATGGACGGACAGACACTGGACAATATGTGATCTAACTTGAACTTTCAGCTCAGGTGAGCTAAAACTGGAAAAAGGGTGGGAAGGGGGGTGTTAAGTCATACATGCACCTTGTCCATTAGCTTTCATGAAAATTAAGAATATATGTACATGTATTTTTAAAAAAATCAATGTGAGAAGCTACATCAGGGTTTGAAATTAACAGTCGCCCACTCGCAATTTGCGACTAATGTTCCATATGGGCGACTTAAAATTACGTTCAAGTTGCCCACATGGCGATTAGAAAATTTACGATAATAAATATTTGTTTTTCAATTTTGTCCGAATGTTTTGTTTTTTTCTCTTGAAAAATTTCATAATCAGTAAAGTGCTTTATGATTACCCGTAAGAAGTACTTATACATAAAGCGTCTAAGTGATTGTGGCATCGACGGGTCAATAAGCCCAAGAAACCATAAAGTTCTGTTGTTATTTGTGAATGAAAACGTGCCATGTGCTCTATATATGATATTGAATGATCATATCAATCTTCATAAACAGAAGAGTTCCACTTCAAATTTAGATAAGTCGTGCATAATGTTACAACGGATAGAAAAGAAACACAAAACACATGATAAAAAAGAAAAGAAAAATGGGGTTATTGTTTTTATATTCAATAGAAGGTGTGATAATCTGTGGGTGAATAAATTTTGATGTGGGCCCCAGAATTGAGGTTCAGTAGCCCACATGGCTATCAAGGATTACAAGTTAGTTTAAAACCCTGTAAATGTAAAAATTAGTTAAAATTAAATGGTAGTAATTAAAATTGCTAGGTCATTAACAATCAAGATAATTGATATAAATGTTTAATTCACTTACCAATAATGAGATCCAAGTTCAAAGAGCCATATTTCCAATGGTTGATTCTTTGTCATCAAAACTCCTAAAATCCGTCTTAGTCTTAACTCACACATCTTCCTTGAATTTTTGAAAATCATGATTTTTGTTAATTTTGTCAGTTCAACAGTATTTCCTGACTTAATGGAAGTCTGAAAAAAGTCCTGAGGATTACACTCTACTATTCTTTTTTTCACACTCCCATGGAATTTATTCTGATTTGTCATATTTGGTTTCTCACAATCCTTAAATCTTTCTATTGTGGCTATACATGCTTCCTTTAAACTTGGTTGATAACATGTGTTCTATGATCCACCACAAGCTGTAGAACAGACGTCCTTCTTCTTACAGGGTTTGTTGATAAGAAATGTTCATAACTAAAAAGATAAAGTGATTCCCATCTATTAGAATGTTGCAGACCTTTAATGAAATATCAAGATTACAAACAGTATTTAAGCTCAAAGGTGCATTGAAACATTACTAATTGTGAGCATTGCAAACATAGATCTCTAAACCATCAGAGGTGGGATGAGTTGTCATGGAGGAATAAGCATCCCCTGTCAACTAGTTACACCTGCTGTGCGCTCCTTGTCATAATAGGGTGAAATGGATAAATCTGTAGACAATTCAGTATGAAAATAATGGCCTAACAATTTCTGTATGAAAAACATCGATCAGTAAACATTTGACTTATCTGTACAGTAGACTGTATTTGTTAACAAGGTCATTGTATCAAACACAGAATTTGCAAAATGTTCAACCTGTATCATCAACTTATTTGCCAATAGCTTGCCTCATTTTAGTAATTGTTTGTACTAGGTACACATGCTCTTGTCCTTTGAATCAAATGGGAGTCATAAACTCCATATGAAGGTGATAATGCTACATAAGTAAGGGAAGTTAATAATAGAAAAATCAAAGTTACGTGTTTATCATAAAATTTAGTTGTTACTTTGCCATTAATGTCTTTGTCTAGTAAAATATTCAAATATGAAACAGATGTATATGCCTCTGTGGTGTCTTTAATTTTGAGTTCAAAGAGATAATTACATGTGAATGAAAAAAAAATTAAATATAATGAATAGTGATCAATCTCAAAAAATTTATAAACATTACAAATCTGTGAAGTGCCTGGCAAAAACAAGGACCCCCTGGAAATCCCAGAGGTGGGATCAGGTGTCTAGGAGGAGTAAGCATCCTCTGTTGACCGGTTACACCTGAATAAGTTAATGTAGGAATAAAAATGAATAATTGCTGTCCATTGATAAAGCATCATCAATATGTCATTATACATGATATATCTAATCATGTACCGTTAGTATATATAGGACAGGAAATAAAAAAATATAGTTATTTATAAAACAGTGTACAGTGCTACCTCGGTATATTGCCAGCTTTTGTCCAAGGCAGATTTTGGCATTATAGCGAGGGTGGCAATATAACCAATTCTGCCATAAATTACAATTCAGTGGGTAATCAAAGCAAAATAAATAGTTTACGTAATTCATTTCAGTTACAGTCTGTTAATGTCATGCTTGTGCACATACGTATAAGGAAAGCTCTTGTTTCTTTTTGAAAAAGAAGTCAATATTTTTTTGGTTTACAATATTTTTACTGAAAAGAAACAAAATGTCATAATATTGAACACCTGTCAATTCCCTGCTCTTTTGCCATGCTCTAAGAATTTAATAACCTGATAACAAAGATGTCAGTAGCCGTTATAGCCTCTTGGTATTAAAAAAGTTTTGAGAATTATTATTAATCTCATCTGAATCGAGATTTTTTTCACCGTCTCAAGAATTTCTGAATCAGTTAAAAAGTTCGGCTGGAAGTGTCATGACGAATGGCAAGTCACGTGTCAGAGTATGTCAACCTGTTGTAATAAACATGCATTCTTATGTTTGCTGGTACCTGTGTACTTCTCTTCCGATTCTGTTTTGATATTTATCAATCAACCCAATCTGTGCCCAACAATTTATGAAAAATTCAGGGGTAACAGAATCCTTAATATTTTCACATGCAGAATTATAGTAGTCTAAAAATAGAGGTGGGATTTCCTTTTGATCGATAGAATGGCTTCTTAATCTAAGGGGACACAAATGAATATTTGCATTTATTATGTTTGGTGCATTATCCATGATAAGCAATTAGAATCGGCGATTTACAATCAAATAGATCGAATGTTGATCAATTTTTTTTTTCTCGTAATCCAAATTTGTATGCTTTCTCTTGCCTGACGTTTCCATTACTGTGATGAAATAATTCTTCTATCTTATAAAAACATGCCAAAGACATTGCTAATTTTGAGTTTTATTCACCAATTATTTTTAATTTAGCTGAATTCCTTGTCCAGCCCGTTACACTTCACCGTAACCACTGTCAAAGCACGGGTGTGTTGTCCAAATTACCGACCCGCTCTAGGTAATTGGCATTGTTCTCGAGGGTTTTCCTTATATAATTTGACCTTTTGTTTCCCAAAACCAGTGGCGGATGGCAATAAGCGGGGGTGGCAATATAACGGGTGTATTAACAAAAGGGGGAAATCCGTTCTTCGAGACTTCTTGGCAATAAGCGAGGGTGGCAATATAACAGAGGGCAATATACCAAGGTAGCACTGTATTTTCAACTTCAGCTAGGTCATCATATTAAAAAAAATCGTATATTTCCAAACATTGAGGAGTTTCATTGTATTTAATCATGTAAATGATGTATCTGACCTTAGTTAGAATAATCTAACTGTGTCTCGGGACAAGCCCTCACCACAGTTAGAATACGTCCCATATACTTGCAATGTAGCAAATCGGAGTGGATCCACTCCGAAATGATTTTGAAGAATACAAAAGGAGTTGCACTGAAAATAACTACCAAATTAATCATAACAAACCTTTCTGAGATTGTATATGCCTTTTAACCTAAAAAATAATCCATATAAATACGAAAATTCAACTCATTTTCTCAACTTTTTTTCCTCGCTTCAAATTTAACACCATGTTGACATTCGGAACTCTCTGGATTGTTCATAGAAAATGCACAGAGTTCGAGTTATCGCCCGTGTTTATTTTGCTACATTGCGAATACACGGAACGAATTCTATCGTTAAACCGGGTCCGTAGGACAATATCATTTTAACGATAGAACATTCTATCTAATCTGACCTGAGCAACATATGGCATGTGGCTTAGTTGTGCATTTACGCATGCATCAAAATTTATTTCTATTTATAGCTTTCCTTAGTGTTCACACAGCCTTAATGCAAAGAAATTTGATGCGCAGTAAATTAATTTGAATTAACTTATTCGCATTAAATTGTCCATGTGAATGTGGTTCAAATTTAATCTGTATTAGCTTACGTTTAATTCGAATTAAACCCTCCTTGTGAAGACGACATTAAATGTACATATCTCATACTGTACACCCTCATCAAAGCTTCACAACCAGATAATACATATTCTTGTCAGCTGTCAAAATCACATTCGCATGATTAAAATGAAAGTGAACGTTAAGTTGAATACCGATCCCGATTAGAATAAAGACAATTAAAGGACTGTTAAGGACCCTCTATACACTAAATCAAAAATGTTTTTAGTCCAAGATAAATAAATTGAACACTTTATTTGCATGTGTTTTCTCACTCAAGTAAATAATGTGTAGAGATTTCTGTTCATCAATACTTTAATGTCTTTGAATATTTTTCTTAGGGTGTAAATATGCCATGTACCCTATGTTGAACATGTTGAAATTCAAGAAAATGAAGTAGATCTGATAAGCTCATTATTTATACCTTTATACAAAATGATTTTTTTATTCAATTGTTAAGAAAGCTTGTATTAACTTAAATTCAGTAACAGACTGCTTGGATTTCAATTTATTAAATTTGATTTAGACCCCAGGGCGAATTAGTCTCTATCTTCATAAAAATACCATAAAATCAGAGCTCTTTGGTGTGCAGTATATACTAGAGTGTAATTGATTTGTATGAGAAAACTGAAATTAAAATAATCATGGAGGGTAAAAAATTGGGAGGGGGGGTTTTACAATCTTTCAGATTTCTTCTAATTCCATCAAAAAATATATACAGAGAGCTTAATTTATGCAATCTAAGTAATTATAATATACAGATGATAACATTTCTTGCTCATTTGAAATTACATATACATTTGTAATATTCTTGGCACACCGACTTGTTCACTATCAACAAAATGTTTTCCTTTTAAATTAAATTTTAATAATTTGGTTAAGTGGTACATTGTAACAGATACTCTTTATTAACAAACTTCTCTTAACATAATTGATCACTCAGGTTTACAGCATCTGCCAGTCAATCGATATCAAACATTAATTAATAGAGTCCGGCCTCTAAAAGATTATGAGGCCCCTTATATTTTTTGTTGTATTGTCAAAATGTCTTTTATTGTCTTATTTAGTATTTTTAATACACTTACTAACAACTTGTTCCTTAGACACTAAATAATGATTTAACTTGAGTTTGGTCTGAATTTACTGTGCTTTTCCAGTCACTGCACTTAAAAATACTATTTTTGCATCTACTGTAAGTTTTACTCGCAATAAGGTGTTGATTATATACATGTACTGTAGAAGCACAAATTTTCGTGGGGATAAAATTTTGTTATTTGTTATGTTATCTGAGAAGGTTTTGTAGGCATTAAATATCATTGTTATGAATGTAACCCTACTCATTATATTGAAATGTAAAATTTCATGTGGGATTAACAATGAACAAATGACAAAATAAAGGAATATTCCTGCTTTAAATGCATATATTGTGTGTATATATATACACTGTATAGCCCTGGCCTTGGGGAACTGGACTCTTGCTCCCTCCCTCAATGATATACTTTAACTGTATAATAACATAATTGTATTCTCTACAGTTGGAAAATCTTTTCATTAATTTTTCTTTTTAAATCCCCCAATGGAAAAAAATCTCTTCATTTTGAATTTCAGTGGTTGCATTATACCCCAATAAATACATGTATAGTGTGTACCCCTCCTTCTTTGTTTTTTGTTTTTTTTCTGAAAATAGAAGTGTGCACACCATAAAAGAGAATTTATGTAAATATATGTAAAACACTGATTCATTACTGTAGTATATTGAAATAATGCAGGAAAACATATATACAGATCATGTTGATACACAAACACATCATCATGAACTCCGATCATCAGAACTTCATGTAGTTTTGTTTTTTTTCCTGACATGTAGCTTTTCACTATTAAATGAATATTATATAATTGCATTCATACCATAAACTTCTCTCTGCTGTGTTCTGAGAATCCATGAACATTGATAATTTCTGATCCGAAACCAATGAATCTACCTGAAATGTATTATAATATTATGCAGTTTTAAAACATAAATTCCATGATAAATAAATAGGAAAATATATTCTTTAATTACTGTAATTTAGTAGAAGTCGCATCATTTTCATGAATTATCACAGCTATATATACTTATTTCTCTCAAAACTGTCCTAATGCAATAATGAGTGCATAACAATAAAATGACAAGTATCAATCTTTAAATTCACATACTTTGAAAACTTTGTACATTAAAATTAGGGCATGGCACTGTCTAAATGCACAGCATGTCTTTGACATTAATATCAACTTATATAGCTGCACTATACCCTCAGGTTGCCAGGGCTAGAAGACCACGTTGAAGCAGGGACCTATACATGCTTAACAATTATATCTATGTCCCTGGGAGAAGTAAACAGCTACCCCCCCCCCCCCCCCTTCATCATTTAAATTATTTCTAATATTTACGCTTCAGTTGTACATGTGTTTTTTTAGTTGACAGCTTAATATGTACACAATATTAACAATGAATTTAGCAGCTCACGTACCTATATATAACCCAGGCAGACTGAACGCTTCCCCGGCCCATAACACATGTTGTGACCGACTCTACTTTCGTTTTTAATATGAAACCTTCGAACTTGACATGACACATAAACAAGACGCGAAACGCAAGAAAACATTTAAAATTTCTAACAATATATTTTGCTACACATTTCAAAAGATCAACGTTGATTCAATAAAATCGAAATATTAGATGCACGTACATGCAGAAATACTCTCCGCGAGTACAACATATGCCAATACGGAATGTGTTTACCTTCCCAGAGACATAGATATAGAGAAGATTTCTTTATGTTTTCACTAACATTAATAATAATAACTTTTAGTTTAATGGTTTTAACCATTTATACTGCAATCATGCAACGATGCACATTGTAACTATACAGTATATACATGTATACATATCGTAGGAAAATTATTGAGTAAACAATAATGCCGTAATGTCATAATGGATACATATCTTTACTCATTTATTCATAGGCCATATTTGATACATGTACATAAAATTTATTTATTTATTTACAGATTTTGTACTTACCTTTTACAAAGTTTACTTCGTCCTCATGTACATGACTAAGTGTAAAACGGGTACTGTATTATGATGTCATTTACGACGTCATTTGATGTAACGAGCATGCGCACTCGCAATGTGTGTAAGTCTCGCCGAGAAGAAAAAATGATGGATCGGTGGTCATCTTATACACACTCATTACACAGATCTCATGCATCCGGTCAAATTAACACTTCATTTTTTTGAAATGGGATGCATCCTAGGCCATTTTCTAGTTGATTTATGACAAAATCCAACTGAACACCACCATTTCGTGTTCATTTGGATTTTTCCGTGTTCATTTAAACGTGTGCCGTCTAAAGCACGTGTCCAATTGACAGGGTTTACAAACACACACACACACACACACACACACACACACACAAACGCAGAAAAAAAACTTTTAGAAATATTCAACTTACATAATCAAAGTACTGCCATCATTTTACTTGTGAAGAGTCAAGATGTTTTCAAATGGGTTTGTGTTCACCGACTGATAGTTTTAAACACCAATTGCATGAACCTCCAAGTTTTCCTGTATCATCATGAACCTTTAAAAAATCAGTTTAATAAATGGCACAATAATTGACCTGCATCACAAGGCAGCTAAAACACTCACAGACAGACATCAAAATCCTACAAAATTCCTTTTATGATCATGATTTGAAATTAATTGAAAATTATGAATTTGTCCCCACTTTATATTGCACTTATTAGTCTCAACATTGATATTACAAGTAAATTTATAAACAGGTAAAAAGCATGTTTTACTGACAATAATTAAACATTAGACAAATATATGTTATATGCAATCAATAAAATATGAAGAAAAAAAAAATGTTAGCGTGCATGTTTACGTACACACTGCTTAACTTCCAAACAACTGTAGCCAGACCGACTGTAGGTCCTAGCTCATTCATGTAAATCTGTTCCATGAAAATAAGTTTTCATTCCTTTATAAATGCTGTAATAAGGCATGGAAATTTTTTTTTACCTCTTTCATAAAATGACAAATGCATATCATCTACAAACTGCATGACTTTGTACTGAACAGTTTTGATAACTTACTGCTATTCTACCATCATTTTGACCTTGAACTTCACTGAATTATTGAAAATAAACAATAGGGGTACATAATAATTGTTCCTTATCTAAACATCTCTTCATGGCTCTGAATTAATATAAATGATATGAAACGATATATGCAATTTACATGATACATTTGTAAAATCGGGACATATGTGCAAAAACTGTCTGTTCCAAAAAGGAGGGGGGGGGGGGTATACACAATATGTGCTATTCGATATGTTTCAAAATATGTATAATCAAAATAGATTTTTTTTTCACAAATTTGAAAATAGGAAACGATACTAAACATTAACTTTAAAACAAAGTTCCAATCAATGAGAATTTTCTCTTACCAAAAGGCTCCATATATTGGGTACAGTCCACTAATAAAGGACAAGGTTCACTTGATATAATATTTGGCCCTGAGAATTTCTAAAAATTAAAGTTTATGCTGAATTAAAACTTCACATTGAAAATAAAGGTTGGATATATGCTTGTTAAAAAAATAAACCCAAACTTTGAGAATGTGTCACCTGTATACTGTTTATTCGTGGTCAAATCATGCACGGAATGCGTATTTCCGGAAAAGTCGTTAAAACTTAGGGACTTCAAAGCATTTTTCGATAGGTCCGCATCATATCACCACTTTGAAATTTTCACAAATGAAACATCAATATGAAAGCAATTTATATGCAAAAAATTACGATGGTGATATTGTGCGGACCATGTTTATTTTCAAAATATGTGCTCATTTTACAGCATGCAATACACATACATGAGACGGTCATTTGCTAGATATAAATAATATTGAGAATATACCTCGCCACCATCGCTAAAAAAAATCCTTTAATATCAAGCATAAAATCATAACTTCAATATTATGAAGATCTGGTATGTATTAATTCTTTACATGTTGTTCGAATTCCGATACATTGGGCCTATATTAGTCTATCTATAGCATCTTACTTCCGCGCCCCCTAAGTAAGCGACAATGGTCCGAGTTAGACTATAATCTTAACGTTAGGTGGTTAAAGAAAGTAGCAGTTCAGAAAAAAATGCAGTATTTACACTTGTCGTATTTATAAATGTTATTTTACATTCAGTTTATAACCCAGTGCCTGTGTCTGTAATCATGTCAAGCTGAACATTACAACAATTTACACGTCATTTTTGAAAATTGACGTCACAATGGTTTCGCCGATCTATTTGGCCTGTTCGGAAAATGGACTATTTACATGTACATGGACATGAATATTTTGAGCTATATAGTGAAAATTAGAGGCTAACTTTCTAAGATAGAAGACAACTTGGCAAATTATCACTATAGATTTAACAATGCGCCTCTCAGTGTAAAATATGTGAAATGTAGATCAGTTCCGAACATAATCTAGATGGTCATAAATCTTTTATCATTGACTTCAGTTACCTTTTTTGAAGAGTTCCATAAAAATTACCTGTAAAGCCATATACATCACATAAATGTATTTTTGGTCACATCATTTCTCGAGATGGTCAAAAAGGGGTAATATATAGCATTTTATGTACTTAATAAAATTAAATAAAGGTTAGGTGTAATGTAAAATAATAATAATGTAAAAAAGAAGCAAACAATTAGCTGGGGGGGGGGGGGGTTATAAAATAATACATGAGTGATGATATCGGATGAAAGGGAGTCAGGTCCAATTGCTCCTCTTATATTCTTAACATTACTATATATAGATTGAGAGACTTGTGGAAACTGTATATAGCATGAAAACATAATGTAGAAGTAACGAATGGCAGAGGATAAAAAAAATGTTTTTTTTTTTTTTTTTTTTTTTTTTTTTTTTTTTATGATTGTGTAGTAGCTACGATGTGTGAATGATTTTGCTTATTCGCATGCGACGAAACGATTTTCCCGACACATGGGCTGTGTTAACCCACTTTACGTCGAAGTCCCCCTGATGAATATTTAAATTTCTCGTCCTGATAGATAATTTAGAAATTATCTGTACCTGGTCAATTTAGAAGTTTTATACATTTTCTTGGAAAAGAAAACAAATCACTATGCTGACCATGTTCTATATTCGCAACATGAGCTAAGGCCCTATTCAAGTAAATTATCTCTATGTTTCTCCATTGCAGTGATAATGCAACATATATATCCCGTGCGGGACCTCTGGATATGACCTAACGCACAAGTCCAGTACTGGACCTTATAAATAAGTACTATTAGTACATTTCCAGTTCGTCGAGCTATTATGATATGCATGTATATCGAGTATGTTTCTGTTCAAATTGCTGACATTTCAGAGATTCAACTTACCGTTGCATTGATGAAAATTATTAACTTTGAACATTTTTACTCGGTTGTATATTTGCTTTAAAAAAGAATTTTAATTTCACACTGTATTGCATGTTGAATATACACTGTATTAAACAAATCTCATGTACTTGGAATATTTGTCTACCGTTTCCTCTAACTCCTAACTAAGGCAACCATTACAAAAATGTATGTGACAAATTCGAATGGTATATCAATACTATATTGCACACAAAAATTTATCTCTATACGTAAACCCCTGCTTGTGGACTGTTTTGTATGGTTTTCTCATTTAAAAGGTTGCAGTTGACATCGCAGTGCATGTGATTTCTTCAGCAGAATCTAAAAAAGGATACAACACGACTGTTTGATTCTCTGTTTATACAAGTCAAATGCAGAAATGTTCAAATACGTAATTGGAGTGGCAAATCATTAACATATTAACCTAAATTTTTTTTAGATATCTTTGATGTCTATGCTTTCAAAATCTAATTAATTCATTTTCACTCCAAAACACTATTATAAAAGTTTATTTTTTAGCCCAATGTATAGTCAAATGTTTCATTTTAAAAAATAAATAAATTAATAAAGACATGACAAGTATGTGAAATAAATAAATTTTGTAATATCCTTGTTCTCCTGTCAGTATAGAGTGAATGACCCCAATGATATACCACAGGTATTTGCACATAGTTCAAAATATAATACACTGCACAAGCAATCAGTCGTTATGTAAAACGAGGAGGGTTGGAGTTGCATTCAATCGGATGTAGATGTTGCTTATACTGCCCCCCCCCCCCCCCCCCCGTGATCTGAATATCAGCGTTTTTCATTTCGACATTCTCCAGTTTTAGCTTTACCGATAGTATACAAGAATCAAACACAGTGTTAACAAACACATACGGTCTTCTGGGTCTTTTTGTGATATAATCTCCATGTTGTATCAAAATTTGTTCTAATATTTGTTGAAATACGGTTAAAACTAATATTCATCAGACCCCTTGTTAAAAACAATAAAGTGACTCAGGCCCATAGCAATGATTTAACAAAAATGGGGGGTAGGGGGTGTTCCCATCCCAAAAAATCTGACAAGCAAAAAAAACAAAACAAAACAAAAACAAACCAAAAAAAACCCACCTAATTAACTGTACTATTCTGGAATTTGCCAGTGCTCGACCTAACAACAACAAAACGTGGGGGGGGGGGGGGGGAGAGAGAGAGAGAGAGAGAGATAGAGGCATCTAAAGTAAAAACTACTATTATATAAATAGTGCACGTTTTTGAGGGTAATATTGTACTCAGAAAAAGGAGGGGGCGCTTTCTACGGGCCAGGAATTTACGTTAAAATAAAATAAATGAATAAATAAAAATGTCCTTGTCAACTGATTTCTTCCTTAAAAAGTCACTACGAATAGCTGCTTGCTTTAGTTTATAAAATATTCCATATAAATATTATGGCGAAAATTACATATACATTTGTAGATCTCTTTGTAAATGTTTATATGGAAACGGAACGTAAAATTAAACCAACATTCTAATAGACCATGACTGGATTGGTTTTCGACATAAAATCAAGTTTTGAATTCTCATTGTCCTGACAATTTCTCTAATAAAATAAAACATTGTTCGTGTGTGTGTGTGTTTTTTTAACGTACAGCATGATTTTTACACAAAATACAAAAATGTAGATTGTAGAAATTGATGTCCCCGAGGTCATTCTTTTGTACAAGAAGATAAGTGGTGTCGACATGTCCGAGAAATCGATCATTGGAATTGTTAGAAAAACCCCGATATCAAATTCAACATGATATGGACGAAAATCCGCTTTTACTTTTTTCTGAAAATTTCGTGTATATCAAATTTTGACTCATCAAATTTTGCTTCCGGTAAACTGAAAACATATTTCTATATGAATTTAACATAGATCTCATGTATAAAATATCGAATTACAAAATTAATGTTGATCAGTTAAAATAACATGTACCTGTGACTTTTTTCAAACTACAATTTACCATCTTTCTTTTTAAGTGGTCTATATATTTTTCAGCTATAAGATTGTAAAGTATAAGTTTTCTTATGTCCAGACTTATTTTTGTTTCAAAAACGTACGCGTGTTACATGTATATAGCCGATGTCTATGCATAATATTTAATTTACCGGCAAATCATGGGGCTGCACACAAAAATGAGCCCGATAAATTTTTACTTCCTCAAATTTAAACATCAGACCGGAAGGTTTTTTTTTTTTTTAGTAAATATCGGCCCTTTTGTCAAATTAATAGAAAAGCGTGAAACTAAGCAACTTGATGGTAGATCTTTTCCTAATTCTTGGATGAATTTATGTAATCGGATATCCTATAATGAATCATTGAAAGTCAACATTAATGCCTAAATGAAATATTTACACAACCTCTGTAGAATTAATTTCAATAAATTTTAAGTCGAATTTATGGGTCAAAGTTGTTTGTTATGAAATTTTTCTTAGAAAAATATTTTTGGATAAATTTATCTTGGTTTTAATTTAATTCTTGACGAAAAAGAAAAATCTGCACGGAAAGCATAATCAAAATTAAAAAGTGGTACACTTCTTGCAAAGTTGGACTTTTTGTAATTTATTTTTTAGAACGCACCTCACCGTGAGAAATTGAATACAGATGAAAAATAAGATAAAATATATAAAATACTCTTATTGATCTATACACGATATCGTTATTTTACGAGTACTTGATCATGAGTTAACAAATTGCCCATACTGATTAGGATTTTAAAGTTTAGTTGTATTTGTTTTCGATTTTGATAAATTCTTTCTTCATAACCGCTTATCAGTTTTATTTTATTGGAAATATATAAAGAAAAAGAATCATAATATGATTAAATTGATTAAAAAATATAAAATCAAGTCAAAATGTATAAATAAAGAACTTCTTAATAGTTTTGTTGATAAAACAAATAAATAAATTTCCTTGTACTCATTCCTATTGTGTTCTAGACGCGCACTTGGCGTGATTCCGAAATATTTTTAAAAATCCCGCAAAATAATGTCAAGCAAATTGTGACGTCGTTTTAATCTCGCAGTGACGTTATATTTTCTGTACACTGACGTCGCAGCCAGAGGGTTAAATAGTCTTCGCCCACGAAAACACAACACAGGTTCACCTTGCCTGGACTTAATATTTATTATATTGCCTGAACAAGGTAGGCCACGGCACCATCTGTAGTATGGAAAGGAGGAATGAGTTAATATACATTGAAAATTCATAAATATATATATATATATATATATATATATATATATATATCGTGCCGTTACCTATTTTCGATAGTATCCTAATTTCGATAGGCTACTTTTTTTAACAATCATTCGGAAACCCTGACGTCATTTTTCGGAACGCTTCTCCTAAAATTAGCATCAGACGTATAGTGTTAAAAAAACCCAAAAAGATCGAAAATTATGCCATTTACAGAGGTAAGATATTATTTCTCTCTTTATCTATTCAATCAAGCCCTTTTCTCATAATGCAAAAAATCCACCCTATATACCCTATCTTCTAAGCCTGAAAACAACATCTGATCACCCTAAGTTGTCGTCTGTTTAAAAGCTCTGCGTTTTGGTCTAAAAATAGATAAGCCTCACTTTGAGCAAACTTCCGCTTTAAAAAAAAAAGTATGGAAGCCCGTTACATGTATTTTACTTTAGATTTCGAGATTTTTCTATTTTTAAGATTTTGTTTCTGTTGCTTTATTGTTTGTTTCCTTGTAGATATTTTCCATCCAAAGGGGAAATTACAAGAACTATAGTCCAGAGGCTTTGGATAATGCTTTCCAAGCAGTAAAAGGGGGGATGAGTGTTCATGGTGCTGCCAAACGGTTTCAAGTTCCCCTGACAACTTTAAGAGACAGGGTGGATGGACGAATAAGTATTGATGTAGCATCATCAGGACCTCCACCACTGTTTACTCAGGAACAGGAATCTTACATAGTGGAGCATGTGAAGACAATGTCTGAGATAGGATATGGATATACCCGTGCAGAGGTGCTGAACCTTGCCTCTGACTATGCTGTAGATCTCTGTATTAGGGAAAAGGGGAAAGACTTAACAATGAAGTGGTATTATAACTTCATGAGGAGGTGGCCTGAGCTTCATGCAGTAAAACCATCAGGGTTGTCAGAACTACGAGCAAAAGCCGCATCTCCGGAATGTATTAGCAAGTACTTTAAAGAGCTAAAAATCATCATTGACAGGTATGGACTGGGGGATAAGCCTCAACTTATATTTAATGTTGATGAAAAGGGAATAAACACAGGTGGGTCAAAGCCTCCAAACATTGTTGCAGCAAAAGGGATGGCAGCACAAGTTGTAACATCTGAGAGGTCCCAAACAATTACTGTTATTGGATGTGGAAATGCTGTGGGGTGCAGTATTCCTCCATTTCTGGTGTTTCCAGGTAAACGTTTGTTACCTGAATTATTAGATGGTGCCACCACTGGCTGTGATGGGACCATGAGTGACACAGGCTATTCAAATACTGAAATTTTCAATAACTATGTCAAGAATCATTTTACCAGATATGTCTCTGGGAACCCCGATCAGCCGATTCTGCTTTTGTATGATGGTCACAGAAGCCATACATCTCTTTCATTAATCCAGTGGGCCCGTGAAAACAACATCATTCTTTTTGTCTTGCCTCCTCACACGAGTCATCTTTTACAGCCGATGGACGTTGGCTGTTTTGGTCCATTCGAGACTCTTTATCAGCAAGAAGTTCATAAATTTATGCGACAGAGTGTCGGTCGTTCAGTGACAAGGTATGACGTGTGTAGGCTTGTATGCAAAGTTTACGACACTGCCCTTAGTCCTCAGAATTTAAGATCAGCCTTCAGGAAAACTGGTATATATCCTCTAAATTCATCAACAATTAGTGAAAGCAGGACTTTACCATCTCTTGTATACAAAGGCAAGGTAGACATCACCAAAACTTCAACAACAGCTACTGTTATCTCTGATGAAAAAGTTACTTCTACTGCTGAAAGCTTTTTCAACAAGCGTGGTGGAGAGGTCCTCTTAGCTGTAGAGAAGGCAAAAAAACCAAGAAGAAATCTCAGTTCCATAATTGCAGGGAAAGCCATAACAGAAAAGAATGTATTTGATAAAATTCAGGCATACAATGAAAAGTCGGAACACTCAACAAAAGGAAAAGGGAAGGGAAAAGGAAAAGGGAATGCAAAGCTAGTGGAAAACCAAATTGCAGGTCCTTCTAAAGATACAGCAGGTCCGTCCAAGGTTTCAAATACTTCACGTCCATCAGTTGATTTATCAGATGAGGAGTCATTAGCTGATGAGGAAAAGTGTTGTGTCTGTGAGAGACTGGAACCTGAACAATTGAAGTTTAAGCCTTACATTGAGTTTGTTAGGTGGGGACAATGCCAATGTGGACACTGGGTGCACTTGTCCTACTGTGTGAAGGAAAAAGTAATCAGAAGAGACACACAAATCAAATGCCCTCATTGTGTTTGACATTTTTATTTCAGTCAATGATTCCTGGCTTGAACTTTCAATTTCATAAAATTAAAAAAAAAAAAAAAATTGAAGAAATTCTATTTAATGTTTTGGTTAATCATTATTTATTTTTGTTAAGATCATTAAAAAAATAAATAAACAAACAAACAAACGAACAAAACAAAACAAAAAACTACAACATATTAATTTAATTTTATGTTTTTATGCCAATTACTGTGCGCCATACTTGCTATCGAAAATAGGTGACGTCATTCAAAACAACTCGGATTATGGCGGATCCAAAGAAAGTTGTAACAGTACTGGAATTCTTATAGTTTCAAAAACAAATTAAGGTCAGCTATATTTATGTATTGTTGACTAATAATACATAAATAGTTAAGGTGAGAAAAACATAGATGCACAGATTAAATTTGTGACTAAAGTTTTACACTATCGAAAACCGGTAACGCCAGGATATAATGAAAAACATATGGCTGGAATCGAACCGGGGACCCCTGCATTACTAGTCAGGTGCTCTAGCCACTGAGCTATCCAGGCCGATGTCCTCAGTCCAGTCTAAATTCCTACAATTGTCAAGAATCACGTAGTTTACTTGTGCTCTTTCTGTATTAATATCCAAAAAGTATTGCCTATTTGCGCGCACATGCAAAACTGAAATTCTGATTTGTTTACTAAAACAAATATTAATCTTTGCTAAGAAATGATAAGTATATATCCACAGATCTCTGTGGATAAGTGAAATATTCTCGAACTGTAATGCAGTGATCGTAGAAAATATAGCTGATTTTATTCTTGTTAATTGTTTCAACTGAATGGTAAAATTGAAATAAAATATAAATAGGGTGTCATAGAACATAGAAAATGATTAATGAATGCACATACAATGTATAAGCATCGGATTTATTGTGAAATGGATTCCTCGGTGCTGGATTTTGTAGAAAATGTCGTTCTCACAGGTTATTGATATAATGACTTCCTGGATATCAATATCAACAATCTAGTACGTATTCAAAGGCAGGTCCAGCACCGCCCCCCCCCCCCCCCCCCCCGTTCGAGGTTTTTTTTTTTTTTTTTTTTTTGCTCGTGTGCATTTTCTTTGTTTAACCTGTTTATACTCTCAATTGTTTATCCATACGTAACGTTCAGGCACGTAGTTTCAGTGCTGATTCCGATTCGAAAAATGTTTCATGTCGAAAAAAATGTGAACCTGTCCCCTACATGGGTAAATGGTAAAGTTTTACTTGAAATTTCATTACCACGATGAACATAATGATACTTTTTCCACGTCAACCCCTTTTTTTTCCTTTTTTATTTTTTCTCATCTTTAAAATATACAATTAATTATCAATAATTATTTACTAAGTAATTACTAATTACTTATGCTTTAATTTCTACGCCTATTATACGTGATATTGGAACTATAAATACTTCATGTAATCAAAGTTCTCTTTGAATAGACCCCCCCCCCCCTAGAACATGTAAAAAGTATCAACTGTACTGCCTGCTCCCTTTCCCCCAAGTTACAAAATAAAATTAATATTACTTTCTGTTTGTTATGAACAAAGGGCCATCTATTTTCAAGACTTCAGGTTCACAATATTAAATTGACGTATTCTTGATATTATATTAGTATACAGTTAAAGTATAATTATCATTGAGGGAGTTAGCAAGTTCCAGTTCCCCAAGGCCAGGACTATTTCCCGAGGTGAAGCCGAGGGAAATAGTCCTGGTCGAAATGATATACTTTTAGTCCTGGTCCAGATGATATACCTTTAATTGTTTTTATACCGATGCAAACGTAAAATGTAGAGGATTCATATAGCGTGATTTCAAAGCAGGGATTAGCTCACTGAACTAACACATGGACATTAGTCCATTCACAGTAAAAGTAAAATCTAGAGGATTACGGATAACCGTGAATTAGCTTTCGAAGCAAGGATTAGTTCACTTGAATAACACACGAGGATTAGTCCATTCTTTACGATTTCTAGCGAATTAGTCACATCTAACTATCTAATGTTATATAGGGAAAAAATCAGTAGAGATTTAATAAACCAAGATATAGTAATTGAATACAGTATTTACAAATTGATTACCAATTTAAGTAAACAACAGTGATTTCTGTTCACTAACACTCGATTGTATTTGAACAATTTTCCTGGGGAAATAAGGCAGACACTTTATCCTGGAAATGAACTAGATTAGCTCATAATGTACACCTTTATATGATAAAATATTCTCAAAGTCTAAAAAAATGTTTTCCCTTGGTGTTTAGAGCTTTCTTAAAACACATGCTTGCATAGGTTGTCGTTACAAAGGTATATCGATTACTTAGAGGAAGCAGTAAGAGATCCGAAGGGTGGGGAGGGGGGGTTTCCGGACCCCACCCCGATCAATACCCACCACTTGTATAAAATTCATATAGCAAAATACCAAAAATAGGAAGGGGGAAGGGTCAAGTAAGCTTTGTAAAGTTGGTAAGACATGTAGGAAGGTAAAGTGACATCCCCCCTTTCAAAATAGGTTTTTCAGGTTTAGGTTAGTTTTCTTTTCTTTAAATAAGGTTTTGTCCTTTGGGTCGATCTATTTTTTTTTTTTTTTTTTTTTTTTTTTTTTGAGTTGGTGTGGAACACATTTTTCTGGGAAAAATTACAGGAAAATTCCTCAATAGCGCTGTTAAATTTTTCCGCGATTCCACATTGCTTTTCCGCGAAAAATCCTTCTGTAAACGTGAAGTACTAGTGTTTTTTTTCTTTTCCGCGAAAATCTTCTATTAACCAGGTAGTACATTTTGCTCCTTGTCTACCACGGGGATGAATTATTGTAAAAGTCTCTAAAACATCGTTAATAGACCAGGTAGATTGTAGGTCATCTACGCAATAACCTATACATCTTCACAGTGTCAAGGTTTTGTGAAATCTTCGATGTTGGGATATTTCCGAACTGCTGAAAGAAAAGAATAAACGAAGGTTCACATCCTTTCCTTTTTTTAAGGATGGGCTCTACCTCTGGACAGCGCAAATAAAATATTATAATAGGAAGATACAGGTAAACTTATGTAAATCAAACCACAGAAAAGCAGTGTCAAGTAGGGAGCGTAAACTGGGTTTTTTTTTTTTTTTTGTTTTTGTTTTTGAAAATATAATGCAGATAAGCAGGAAGATATATTATTACACACAAAATCATTTCCTTGAACACCTGCAATCAAAATCCAAGAAAAGGCTAAACGGTCCTTTAAGTCTTTTTTTACAAACCTTGGCAATTACGGATCGGCAAGATAAAAAAAATAAAACCACTATTTTGCTTGTGCCAATGCGGGGCTCAGAAAGTCAGAAATCCGCTTAGAATGTACTGTACATGTGTTACATTAAAGTTTTAGAATTCAGAGAATTTAAAACTAACTATAACAATCTACCAATTGATTTAAAGATTTGTCTTTAATTATGAAAAATAATTTAGTAAGCATGGAACTAGTATGTTATCACATGTATACCAATACATCGAAATGTACCGTTTATATGAAAATGATATTTGATATACGTACATAGTAAAATATGCATGTAAGCTGGATTTATTTTAAAACATGACGTCCCATTCTTGTTCATGACGTCGCATAAAGCAACGTCAAAATATCACAACGTTATCGTAAACTATGCTACTTTTACGTTTATATAAAACCATAGGTGACAATGTAAATGCTTTCTCACACAGCTCCTCCTCTAATTTTCGCTGAAGGAAGGGACACCCCTCAATTGAAAGGTCGTCAATTTTTCTCTAACTGGTTAAAATCTCGAGTTGGCATGTCAGATGTGTTTTCCGGCAAAATGTACAGGTTCGCAAAAAACATCTGAAAATGAAAGATTCTGAACATAATCAGAGGAATGCACCCAATACAAAAAGTATTTTCTGGATTTTACAACATTTTGCAACAAATGTCACACTCAAGTCAATGTAGAGACATCATGCCAAATTGCAGGAAAATTCAATCATTAATAAAGATTGTACAGCATGCAAAATTCTATATGAAATGTCTGTAACGTTCCGATAAGTTTACCTGTGAAATTCGGATTAACTGTTGTTGACAAGTTCCGAAAAAATGGACCCTGAACCCGAGGTAGATAAACTACTAAAATATTTGTCAATGATAAATGAACAAAAGAATTGAACAATAATTGATTAGTTGAACTTTATCAATTTGATTTTATGTATTGTAATTATAAAACGTTATATTACATTTGTTCAATATAGGTACAACGTTATTCAGTAATTTTAGTGGTTAAAACCCGCTATCTCACAAATTAAATATTGATTGTGACGTTATTGGTATCTGACATTTATACGTCATCATAATAACTTTTGTCTATAAAATACAGCTGTTTTGTGTTTAGAAGTTAGTCTGCAGTGGGTAGCGACTCCGTATACTTCGGGTGTAAGACAGTGGTATGTAAAAACAGTACCAAGTCTATGTATACGGAATCATTAGTGAAGAGTCATATAGAGCAGAAACGTCCTGGATTGACCATTGGTTCGTCATCTTTGAAAACATTGTACCAACCAAGTTTATCATTGTGCTTATAACTGAACCATTTGATCGTCTTAATAAATATTATAAACTTTACAACGTGTTATTCATCACGGTTCTAGTGCATATATAATAGTGAACTAAAATATGGTCATTTCGCCAATTGTTTTGTGGACAAAAAATTGGTCGTTATTCAGATTTTATATAAATTTTGTGGAGAACCATTTCAACCTTAACTAGTTACCAGAAACCAACAGCGGCCCACGTTTTACTGATTAAGTAATAGCCTTATACCCTCGGTTTCGCTACATTAGTGGCAGCGGTGGGATGCGCTGTTTAAGAAAATTGTGACACTGAAAAATATATAAAAATGTCGAGGAACGACGAAGTTATGGAGGGAAATGACCATATTTCAGAACCACAAGAACATCAATTTGTCGAAGGTACTCAATGCAGAGAAGTGCTTTTGCGGGTAAATAACAACGACCAAATAGGAGATGGCAGCGGAGTAAGTTCATGTACACAAGACAGTTTACACACAATTCTAAATGAATTAAAAACTTTGAAGTTGCAAATGACTTTATTACAAAATCAAGTGAGACCAACATATGCTGACAGCCAACATGTAGCCCAAAACAATGTACGATTTTGTACCAATACCAAGTCTGAAGAGGACCAAATACGGAGCAAACATCGACCATATAGAAATACATCTCTACAAAATTCATTTGATGAATCTCGTGATTATTAAAGATTCAGGAACAAGTTGGTCAAATCCGATGGTATCACGTAGTTTTACTAACAACGCTAGAGACAATGAATTTAAATCGACCATGCGTAGCTTCGAGTATGATGTACCAAATTATGGTCACATAAGACAAGTCAATGACCACAAATTCAGGCGGACACCAGAACCAAAAGGAGGAAAACCAGCAACATTTGATGCTGTCATGAACTGGCACGACTACATAGTTCATTTTAACATGATCACCCAATTAGATTACTAGGATGAGGAAACAAAGGCATTACAGTTGGCTACCAGTCTACGCGGCCTGGCATTAAGCGTGTTGAGTGATCTACGACCAGAATATCGATGTAACTTTCGTCTCCGTACTTTCAGAGAGATTTGACCAAGAAAATCAAACAGAGGTATACAAGTTACAACTAAAGTGCCGAATACAGAAGAAAAACGAAACTATCACAGAATTCATGCAAGACATAAAGCGACTTGTGAGGATGTCGTTCCCGAACGCACCTTTAGGTTTCCGTGACCAAATAACCAAAGATTCGTTCATCGAAAGTTTATATATCCAAGAAATGGAATGGGCAGTGTTTCAAGGAAGACTTAAAGACCTAGAAGGTGCAGTACGACTGGCATTTTAATTTGAACAAGCACGGGGGAGACGTAATAAAGTTGCAGTGCGTATGCAGAGAGAGAGGCACCAATGTACATAGACGGAAACGAGAGTTAGAAACATCAAGTAGCTATGATCAGCCAAAACAAAGATAAGAAATTTTACAAGAAAAGTCCCTGTTTTTTACTGCAAAAAAAATGATCACATCAAAAGTAAATGCAGATTGCTACAACGGCACCTCAAAACGAAAACTAAGAAACCAAAGAAAACCAGACTACGCGGAAAACTTGACGACCAAAAAATCTGAGAACCAGAGAATGCACTGTATTGACGTCGGCGGCCTAACGACAACTACACAACAAAAAGGGCCACATGTTTTTGAAATAAAGGGTTCCAATAATAACTCATTAACAATTGGTGTATTTGTTAACAATGTTAAGATTAACTGCATTATTGACAATGGCTCAGCTATCACAGTTATTCACCCAAAGAGATATTACGAGATAGATAGATGTGTAAGACCTAAATGAACACCAAACCATATTAACTTACGAATAGCAAACGGTGAACTAGTGGTACCAGAAGGTCAGACAATTCTTCAGATTCATACTTATGGGGAAATTATACAACATTAGAGTTGTCGTCGCTGACGTTGAAGCACAGATGATCTTGGGTTTTGATTTTCTTAAAGAGCATAACTGTCAGTTACATTTGGGTGAAGGAACTCTTACCTTGGGAAACAAGAAATTATTATGTGACCTTAACATTGAACAAAGTCATGTGTTCCAAATTTTCGTACAAGGAGCTTTACTACATGATAATAGTTATGGACTAAATCATCTACTATGTGAACCTTGTGATAAGAAGGAGTCAAACGACCAGACCAAAGACGATGACGATAATCTAGTATTAAAGTTAAAAGAAGACCAAACCGACACTCGAAATTGGTACATGACAAAGACAAAAGAAGACCTACAGAAGGAGCAGAATGCATATCCAATATTAGCGAAAATAGTAAAGTGGAAGACAAAGGACAACAGATCAAATTGGCAGATAATAGAAAACGAACCAAAAGAGCTAAAGACATATTGGTCACAATGGAATCGAATGACATTAAGGAATGGAGTACTCTTCAGGACATGGGAGGAAAATGAACAAACCTATTAAGAGATTGTAGTACCAAAAGCACGTATCAAAGAAATACTTAAGTTGGTACATTACAATCCTCAAGTGGACATTTGAGAATCTCCAAAACTACCAAGAAAATAAGAGAAATGTTCTACTGGGCATCTTATAAAAACGAGGTTGAGAAGCATATCAGAGGTTGTACCGTTTGTGAAGCAAGGAGAAATCCAGCAAGGGCAGCCAGAGGCAAACTGGCTCAGTATTTAGTTAGGAAACCACTGAAAAGAGTGGCCATTGACATCCTTGGTCCATTACCACGGACCAAGAAGGGTAACAAGTATGTTCTTATCATTTCGGATTATTTCATCCGATGGATAAAAGCTTATCCGGTCAAAAACCAAGAGGCAAAAGCCATTGCAAAGGTTTTTTGTAGATGAATTTATTTCGAGGTATTGAGTCCCACTCCAGGTTCATACTGACCAAGGCAAACAGTTTGAGTCGAAGTTGTTTCAAGACTTGTGTAAGATGTTACAAATAAAGAAGAGAAGAATAACCCCATTCAATCTGAAGAGTGATGACCTAGTAGAGAGATTCAACCGAACGCTAGAACATATGATAAGCAAGTATGTGCAACCTAACCAAAGAAATTGGGATGAAATTTTACCATTTCTGATAGTTGCCTACTGATCGTCAGTTCACGAGACCACAGGATACAGTCAAACAATATCAGGTACAGAGACAGTACAGAGATAAAACTACCTATTGACCTTGTGTATGGTCACAATCTATGCGAAACTTGTCATGAAAGCTACCATGCGTTCGTCATCGAGATGAAAACCAACTTAGAGGACATCCATAAGAAAGCCAGCAGAAAAATGATAGAGAACCAGAAACGAAAAATATGACACCAAGGTAAACCAGAGTCAGTACACCACAGGACAACATGTGTGGATTGCATTAAAATCAAAGACCAAGGGAAGATCTTCCAAACTTCAGGTTCACTAGAATGGACTCTACAAAGAGTTAAGTGTTGTGTCCGATTAAGTATACAAAGTGAGGTCTAAAGCCGAGAAACCAAAATATGCGCATCATGACCAGATGAAGTTGTTCCGTTCTGAAGCAGATGAGAATCTATCTCTGTAACGCGCATCTCTAAAAACATTTCCAGATAAAAAAAAATCTTTATTGACTAAACACCCCGAAACGAGGACGTTTCGACTTAAGAGGGGGTATTGTTACGTTCCAATAAGTTTACCTGTGAAATTCGGATTAACTCTTGTTGACAATTTCCGAATAAACGGACCCTGAGCCCGATGTATATAAACTACTAAAGTCTATGTATACGAAATCATTAGTGAAGAGTCATTTAGAGTAGAAACGTCTTGGATTGACCATTCGTTCGTCATCTTTGTATTAACCAAATAACGTTGTACCAACCAAGTTTATCATTGTGCTTATGACTGAACCATCGTCTTAATCAATAATGTATTTTCGCACAACATTTGATCATCCCTCACTTTTGAATTCATAGTTTCTCCTCGACTGAAAAAAAATAAGCTTACAAATATCCCTCACGTAGTAAAATTAGAAAGTACTGATTGGTAGTTCATGAAATGAAAATTGGGTAGAAATAAAAAAGGTTTAATTTTTATATTCGTGCATACATTCATCTCTTTCAAAGATTTTTACGCCAATGCAAATTCATTCATCTATGATGCCATTATGTCATCATAATAATGGATAGCTTATTACATTTCTAGTGTTTCTTTTCCCGTCTTTTCAATTAAAGATGAAATCGGTAATAAAAATGCCATAATAACTACATGTATTAAAAAAAAAATATGTGCATGAGCAGAGCAAAAAAAAAAAAAAAAAAAAGAAAAAAAAAAAAGAAAAAAAAGTGTTCTACAGAAGATGTTTTGCTTCCATGCTAACCGTTTGGTAATTTGTAGGAAAATGAGAGAACACTTTGTAAGTTTTCAATTTCCTTACAAGTCGCTCATTCTTAATAGGAAATATTATAGTAATTTCAACTCTTTTATGTTTTTAATCTTATGAGTTCATATATACCTTTAAAAATCAATTTTATAAATCGTGCAATAATTTATCAGCATCACAAGGCAGCTAAAACATTCACAGATAGACATCATACACACACAATCCTACACAATTCCTTTTATGCTCATGATTTGAAATTAAATGAAAATTATGAATTTGTCCCCACTTTATATTGCACTTATTAGTATCAACATCGATATTACATGTAAATTTATAAACAGGTAAAAAGGATGTTTTACTGACAATAATTAATCATTAGACAAATACATGTTATATGCAATCAATAAAATATGAATAAAATGTTTTTAGTAGTACAATTAAAAAGTACTACTTATTTCCTATCCATTGACGTAACATTCATGAAAGTTGGTGTAGGAATAAAAAAAAGTTATAAGCCTTTATATTCTTGTATACATTCATCTGTTTCAAAGCAATTTTTACGCCAATGCAAATTCATTCACTTATGATGTCATAGTGACATCATAAAAAATGGATTACTTTTTACATATGTAGTGTTACTTTCCCCGTACTTTTAACTAAAGATGAAATCAAAAATAAAAATTTCATTATAATTATTTAATAGTAATATTTGCATAAGCAGATAAAAAAAAAATAGTCTCCAGAAGATGTTTCATGGTTATAAAATTTATTTAAAACCTACATTTTTATACTTTAACCCCCCCCCCCATTACACAAATGCATACACACACACAAACACACAAAGAGCTTCTAGAAAAATACAACTTACATAATAAAAGTACTGCCATCGTTGTACTTGTAAAAAATCAAGATGTATTCGAATAGGTTTGTGTTCACTGGCTGATAGTTTTAAACACCAACTGCATGAACCTCGAAGTTTTCCTGTATCACGATGAGCCTTAAAAAAATCAATTTAATAAATGGCACAATAATTCATCAGCATTTTTAGGCAGCTAAAACATTCACTAACAGACATCATACACACACACGTACAAAATTCCTTTTATGCTCATGATTTGAAATTAATTGAAATTATGAATTTGTCCCCACCTTTTATTGCACTTATTTGTCTCAACATTGTTATTACACGCTACATATTTTATATACTGCTTGCAATTTAAAGAACTATTTCGTTTTAGTGAACTACTTTCTTCCCCTAACGATTCTAGAAATAAGGGGGATTTTACAAGTAAAATCATGTTTTTCCCCGAATCAACTTGTTTCAAACATCAAATTAATAAGTTTGTTTTCTATTGCGCACGGACTCGGGTACATTGTACATGTAAAACGTCAAAGACGTCTGACTCATAGTTTATTTTTTTTTTCTTTTTTAGCTCAATTTTTCAACAAGAAATATCAATAAAACAGTTCACATACCATATAATGTTCAAAATAATAAATGTGGCAAACACTCCCACCTTTTATTTTTGACATTCATTTCTTTTATTGTGTTTCGTAATTAATATAAGGCCAAGAGAATTTAGCACAATATCAATTACATGTAGTTTAGCATAATTTTATCAACTTTCTGCAAGGATATGCGATATTCACCTCAAGTTTCAGATAATGTCCTAACATCGCACAAAAAATATTTGAGTAGAAAAAAAGCTTAGATTCTTCTCCATTTTCAGAAAATATGTGTTTTGTTGGATCCCAGTTGTTATCAAAACTCCACAGTTTTATATATGTGATACTGAAAAGGCGTCAAAAGGCGTCACTGGGCAGTAAAGGGTTAAGGTGCAGTCACGTGATGCAATTTTTTATTTGATTTCCCATCCGCCTTTTCCCTTCGATTTCCTTTTAAATCGTACCGTGTGACCATGACCACCCAAGTTGAAAGTCGAAAGCAAAATCTGAATGTCGATTGGATGAAAATCGTTACATCACAAAGACTTTTCCCTCGACATGAAATGAATAGGTCATTTTTTTTAATAGTCATCAATATATTAATTTAAAAAATAGAAGGATACGCAGTAAACAAGAACTATTGTGTACATATAGTTAATTATATATTAAATAAATCATGAATATACTATCATTTTACCATAATTAGCAAGCACGGAGATTCATGTTTATAGAATGCCATTTATGATTAAAGTATTTTTTGTGAATATCATAGATTCAACTTTATCGAAATTATCGCATTTATCTAAACAAAAAAGTTTTAACTATTGATTTTAAAATCAGCAGGAATGTTTATAAATCTGATTAAAATTAGATATTTCATTCACTTTTGTTGCTGTAAATTAAGATCTGCGGTACACAGCGTAAGTCTACTCCAGCACGCTAGAGGTTCACAGTGAGACAATTTTGACGTGGAGCTGCGTAGACCCCCTCCCCCAAATTATCCAAACGAATACTTTTAAACATTATGTGCATGGATTCTGATTATAAGCATTTGTCAAAAGATTCAATTTATTTCATGTATATACATGTAAACGTGTTGAATAATTTAAAATGGTAAATTTTAACTGTCCAGAACTCTCACAATCTTAGGTAAATGTACTAATGAAGTTGTCGAGTAGGTAAGGTCTGATACATTTATTCCTACTCAGCTACGTTAAGGAAGGCCGGAGTTCACATCTGTAATGCACCGTATTGGAAGTTTCATTGTGACGTCATTAAAAATTCAACATGCGACGAAAATCTATTTAACCACATGATAATGCGTAAATAACAACTTACATTTATTTATTTTATCAATTATTAATAAAAGCATGTAAAATCACAACATTTGATAACAATGCTGCCGAGTTATAACAAGCAAATCTTGTGTCATAAATGACGTCACTAGCCTTAACTTGACGCAGTACAAGTGATCCAGAGGAGTGGATCCATTGGTTTAATAATTACAAAAATGCTTAAATAAATATTAAACCATCGCCAATGTTAAAATCTAATCAATAAAATTAAAAGGAAATAATTTATTGAAAACAATAATATAGATATTTAATTTATCTGGGTGCTATGGAGCTGCATAACGACAGAGAATGTAAAGAATATCGCTAACACGATAAGTGTATACCTAATTAACCTCAAAAGTGCAAGGGCATAGACTAGACTGTTTTGATCTGAAATATGAAATATTAATTGCTTATATCATGTATATTTTGAAAAGTACTGGGAGCTGATTCTGCTCGGCATAACATTATTTTTATTCATGACAGAATTTAAGGGGAATGGAAATTTTGAGCTATTATACGCATTTTCGGCAAAATTACGAGTATTTCTGAAGCAGTTCAAACTAGCTCCCAGCACTCTTCGGGAAGCCGATGTAAATCTTTTTTAATATGTATCTTTTTTTTTTCTCCCAAAACATGCGTATGCCCCTTGCACTAGCCTCATTTTCTACATTCAGTTGAAGAATTCTATTTTTATACAAGTCACGTGACACACAGGTGATACATGCGATGTAACTGCACTGAGTAAGCCACAAACCTATCCATTATAGATATCTATATTACGTTTCCTACATGTTTATAGTTACTTTGTTACAAAGATTTTTAAAAATAATACGTATAGAGAATGAACTAAGATCGCATTTTCCATTTCCTTCCTTAACATAGCCGAGCACAAGTAAGAACCTTGGTTTACGTCAGTTCCATATTAACTGGATTATGGAACTAATGTTAACCAAACCAAAAAAAAAAAAAAAAAAGGCAGAAAAAAGCAGGTGTTTATTACGAAAACTTATGATGCTGAATTTCCTCCTTGTTTTTTTTTTTTCTTCCTTATTTCTTTTCATTTTGACATATACATACTAGTAGTATGTTTAAGTATTGTATATGTATCCCTAACTACTGTATATAATGTATTAGTAGGTATGCTATTTTTGTATCTCATACCAATACCTTGGATTGAGTGAATAAATTTAATAAATTGAAATTGGAGAGGGGGGTTCTGATGCCTTTCTTGCAAAATCATCCCCATAAACCCCCCTCCCCCAAAAAAGAATTAGTATTAAATTCTTTAAAAAGTTTATGATTGATTTTCATACCATCAGAAGAATTTTTAAAGTCTCATTTTTAACATCCTTTACGTATCTATAAAAGTTTGCGGCGTACCTATTATACCTTTCTTGGTAAACTAAAGTCTAGTGCAGGTTCTTTCTACAACATTTTTTGTGCCTAAATAGAAAAAAAAACATTTTCTTGTCCTTTATTAGTCAGTTTAAAAAAAGTCAAATAGTTCGGACTACTCCTTATGCGTTATGTTTTTCATCTAGTAAAGTGATCATTGGCATAGTCTGTAGATTACGTCAACATAATTGTCACAGTGGGGTAAATGACGTGATGTTTAATGGAAGATTGATTGATTGATTGATTGATTGTATGTTGTTTTACGTCCCATTCGAGAATTTTTCACTCATATAGAGACGTCACCATATACCGGTGTAGGGCTTCAAATTTTGACCTTCACTCGGCACTCAGGGCCATTGAGCAGTGAAGGATCTTTATCAAGCCAACGCCTGCCGTGACACGGGACCTCGGTTTTTAAGGACTCATCCGAAGGACCCGCAACTTTCACTTCAAAATGCCGAGCGCATGGCGAAGGAACAATTGCTACCTTTTTTTTTATCGACTTAGGTTGGTCGCGGCCGAGATTCGAACTCACCACCTCCCGATCACGGAGCGAGCGCTCTACCGACTGAGCTACCGTGAACGGTTTTAATGGAAGAAAAAAAATTAATTAATCATTTTAAAAGTATTTTTTTTTAAGGTTTGTTTTACAGAACAATTTCAAAATGAAAAAAATAGAAGTACCCGTTCATTTCTCGTCAAACTCGTTTGTAAATCGAATGTAAAATCGTAACGGGTGACAACCCCACCAATCAACTCCTTTCGACTTACCTGAGTAAGTGGAATGATAATCGTATGAAAAATCGCATCATATGACCGCACCTTTACTGCACATTGTAGAACAATGATTGAAGTTTTATTATTCGATGTCAAATAACTAGGTCAACTACTTACTTTTCGTGCTAGGCCTAAAATTTTCCAGAAGAAAAAAAACCCGTTAATTTTTCACACTATGATCAATAATTTCTTTATTAACATAATAAAAAATTTATCAAAACTCTTTGGGTAATGAACTATAATATATAAATCGAATAGTTTTCATAAACATGAATAAACAATTAGAGTTTGAGCTTTAAAATTCTAAATTATTTCAGTTAGAATTTCCTCTGTCAATTTCTAATTTTACCAAATTTTAATCAAATATTACAAGAATCTGATCACGAAAGATAAGAAGTCTAAAATAAAGCATTCGTTTATTTTTATTTCCCTTAAATATTATGTTGGATCAACATTATAGGAGGTCGATGTTCATATTTTTGAGATATGTTGTCTAGAATGGTTTTTAAGGTCTTTCGTCTTCAGCGGAATACCTTCTTGTTATTCTTAGGTTTCTTTTTCACTTTTATTATTATTAATGTCTTCCGTCTTCTAGGAGGACCTTAGAGTGATTCTACTGTTTCTTATTAAGGTCTTCCGTTTTCACGGAAGACCTTATAGTGATTCTACTGTTTCTTATTAAGGTCTTTCGTCTTCACGGAAGACCTTATAGTGATTCTACTGTTTCTTATTATTATTATTAGGTCTTCCGTTTTCAACGGAAGTCCTATAGTTATTCTACTGTTTCTTATTAAGGTCTTCCGTTTTCACGGAAGACCTTATAGTGATTCTATTGTTTCTTATTATTAAGGTCTTCCGTCTCCACGGAAGACCTTATAGTGATTCTATTGTTTCTTATTAAGGTTTTCCGTCTCCACGGAAGACCTTATAGTGATTCTATTGTTTATTATTATTATTAAGGTCTTCCGTTTCAGACGGAAGACCTTATAGTGATTCTACTGTTTCTTTTTATTATTTTTTTTTTTCCCCTTTTCTTGTCGGAGCGATTTCTCAGAGATGGCTGGACGGATTTTCTTGAAATTTTCAGGAATGATAGAGAATGAAAATACCCCCAGGCGTTTTTTTCATTTTTTCAAAATTCACTTCCGGTCGTCAGATATCTCCGATTTCCGTCTTTTTAAAAAATATTTTGTCCCAGTCATATCTCAAAAACGGTAAGAGATTAAGACACCAAACTCTAATGGTTAATAGATCTTGAGGAGTAGGCAAAACCATTTGGGATAAGAGCGTCAGCCGTCACTTCCGGTTGTCACAGGAAGTGATAATAGAAATCGAAAATTTCAACTTTTCTTTTTTGAATCTTTTTTTGCATCACGTTATTGCATTTCATTTGTAGTTTTGAAATATGTCAGTCCCACCGGAAACAAAAACGACAACTTCCGGTTATAAGAGAAAAACTACATAATTTGGGTATTTTTCTTTCCCATAAATATTTTTTATAGATGACGTATTTGAACTGATTTTTACTTATGTTATTAGGACTGCAAATGTCTAGAGTAACGTCAAGAATCTTTGTAAAATTGACTTCCGGTCGCGCGTTTAGGTGTCCGTAAAATGAGAAATTTTCGGAGTGAGACCTCAGAAACGGTAAGAGATTTTGACACCAAACTTTTATGAGTAATAGACCTTGAGGAGTAGACAAAATCATTTGGGTTAAGAGCGTCAATCGTCACTTCCGGTCGTCACAGGAAGTGATCAAAGAAATCGAAAATTTCAACTATTCTCTTTTGGAATAAGACTTGCATCATATAATTGTATCTTTTTCACAGTTTTGATATGTGTTGGTTCCACCCGAAACAAAAAAACAACAATATCGGTTATAAGAGAAAAACTACATTATAGGGTTTTTGGATTTTCCCATACATATCGCTTATATATAGAGTTCTTTAAATGATTTTTATATATGTTATTGAGACTGCAGATGTCTAAATTGACGTCAAACATCTTAGTATAATTCACTTCCGGTTGCGTATTTTCCTGCCCTCAAATTGAGATTTTATTCACCTAATTGCTCAGCACCAGTAAACGACTGAAGTCTAAAACTTTCAGGACTGATAGTCAGTCACCAGTTTTTCTACATCATGTGAAAATCGTACGTTGCCGTCAGTTTCCGTCGTGACCGGAAGCGATGCAAAAAAAGTGAATTTTCCAAGTTTTGTTTTCTTTTTACAGAAATGTTTGGCTAATGCAGATGTTAGATAGACTAAAACCATGCAAATCATTTTCACTGGGAGTGCCGGCCTAAAAACCGGACGTTGTTTCAAACATGAGTAGTTTTTCATGGAAACTTTTAGGGATGATCAGTTGTGAATAATTTAGGTGTAGAATGATTGATTGATTGTATATTGTTTTACGTCCCATTCGAGAATTTTTCACTCATATAGAGACGTCACCATATACCGGTGAAGGGCTTCAAATTTTGACCTTTACTCGGCACTCAGGGCCATTGAGCAGTGAGGGATCTTTATCGTGCCAACGCCTGCCGTGACACGGGGCCTCGGTTTTTAAGGTCTCATCCGAAAGACCCGCAACTTTCACTTCAAAGTGCCGAGCGCATGGCGAAGGAACAGTTGCTACCTATTTTTTATCGACTTAGGTCTGTCGCGGCCGAGATTCGAACTCACGACCTCCCGATCACGAAGCGAGCGCTCTACCGACTGAGCTACCGTGAACGGTAGGTGTAGAATGAACATTTTATTTGTTTGGAGTAATTTCAGTCTTGATGAAGTAAAAAAAAAAACATAGAAAGTAAATTTATTTCCGGGATTTTCTCATGACCTTGACCTTTGATCTTAACCTTTGATCTTGACCTTGAACTTCGATGACCTTGACTTTTGACCAAAAGGTCAGAATCAATAATAAATTTACTCCCCTTTCTCCCCTCCCCTTCCCCAAAAAAATCAAAAAAAAAAAAATCAGATTAATATCAGCCTAGAATATTTCTCTAGAACTCATACAACACCTCGAATCGACATAAAATTTCGGGGTTTTGCAGAAGATACCTGAAAGAAAGTTTCCTGAAAATTTGACAGTGAATCTCTGAAGTATATAGAAATTATGAATGTTAACGGCAAACACTACATCTTTTTTTCGTATCTGAAATTTAGGTGCTGATGAACATAAAAATTAATTAAAGCTTTTCTCGCTTATTTCTTCAGTTGTTATGAATAGCACTCGATTCTCTTGATATGATATGATATTTTAACACCAAGCATTCTTGCTTTCTCTAGTATGTGGAATTTATTTCAATTTTATTTAGAATTAATATTAATCGAATGAATGTCGAAAACAGCGATTTTTTCCCAGCAAATAAATTTTCACTCTCTCATTGGCACATTTTTCTTTCTAAAATGCATATCTGAAATTTTGATTCATGCTACTTACATTTAATTCAATCCACACAGAGATGCTTACCTATTATTTCAGGATATTCAGTCACATCCGAACCCGATCCGACATTTTCATATATTTGTAAACAAAGTCTCGACACTGCAGTTCTAATGCATCATAGGCTCTGAATGATTAATTCAATGCATTCCAAATATAGACCAACTCAAATAATTTTTTAAGCCGACAATCTGCATTTGCATTATACACCAATCGTGTTTCTCAATCTATTCAATACTGATCACTACATTCCATAACAAACAAAAGAACACGTGCTTTTATTCCTATTTATTCTTAAACAATTAATTTACTACCTCCATCTTCATCGGAATACGTGGTCTAGTGGTTAGCGCACAGGTCTTATAACCCGAAGGTTTTGAGTTCGATCCATGCTGGGAGAACTTTTTTTTTTTTTTTTTTTTTTTTTGCATTTTCTGCTTTTTTTTCAGAACAGTTGACAAAAGAATCAAGAAAACGGAAGACCTGTTATTGCCTAGGCAATAAGTATCTAGTATTCTTAATATTATTGTATAGACGAAATTTTGTAAAGGACTTTGTCCGCTCCATTTCTCCAGAACAGCTTAAGATATGAAAGTTAAATCTGTCAGATTTCATAGATAATGACTTGTGGATGTCACCATGAATATTCTTTTCGTCGTCAATACTTCCGGTCGTCACAGAAATTGGATTAAAATGTCGATTTTTTCAATTTCTTCGTCTTTCTAACTTCTTTTTTCTGTAATATTCATAGGGTACGTAAAGGCCCCTCTTTGAAGATTTTACGTATTACCAGTTTCCTGATAGGATTAAGAAGGAATTAAATATCTTTAAATATCTTACAATTTCCGAAAACGTAGGACCAACGTTTCTTAAACACTACAAAATATTGATTTTTCCCCCGTATATATAGTTTGCGGGGACTGCTCACTGCTCATTCACGTAGGAACTGGTGAGGAGTTAAAACCTACTAGGTGATTGGGATAGGCCAGAAAAACCTTCCCGTTGCCATAGAAACGAGTTTATATTAAATAAAAACGGTTGTATATGATATGTGTGTGCATATTATTCGCCCCTATTTTTGTCAACTGTAGAAGACATTGCCATCTTTACCCCCCCCCCTTTCTCTCTTTTTCGCTTTTATGTTTTGCATTCTTTATAAAATGACCTTGACTTTCCTATCACAAGCAACTCTTCTTGACGTTTTCAAAATTATAAGCCTTAATTCTTTCTACAAAGTAATGCTAATTTACATGTTTATGTTCAAGACCCCCCCCCCCCCCCTTTCCTCGAAGCAACCAGGTAGAATACACAGATATAAAATTCACAACTTATAAGGAACTTCTTAAGAGTTTCATTAATAAAGTTCGGTTCCCCTGATGTGATTTGATATTTTACTACCATTCATTCTTCTTCTGTTTTGTCTTTAGAATTTATAATTATTTTATTTAGAATTCATTTATCTTTAGAAAGTAGTGATTGTCAGCTGCATTCATTAGCATTTCGCGTTTTCTTCTATATCTATTACTTGCATATTAATAATTTCATTAAATAATATTTAAAAGTATTAAAACTTCATTTCTATTAAATTTTATTCATTTGTAAATCCTTGGATCCGCTCCTGCAGGTGCGCGAAAGCCTCATCACTACTGTAAACAAATTATTCATCACGCCGAAAATGTTCATGATTCCGCTAAACTAAGAAAGTTTACACATAGTTTTTCATCTCATAAACAACCATCAGCCCTGTCCAATGCAGAAATGCTCGAATTGAAGGGGAAAATTCAGGAATTTTTTTGCGTCAGCCATGTTTTGACGTGAACCTTACACCGCATTCTGTTATATTCTTAATATTATTGTATAGACGAAATTTTGTAAAGGACTTTGTCCGCTCCATTTCTCCAGAACAGCTTAAGATATGAAAGTTAAATCTGTCAGATTTCATAGATAATGACTTGTGGATGTCACCATGAATATTCTTTTCGTCGTCAATACTTCCGGTCGTCACAGAAACTGGATTAAAATGTCGATTTTTTCAATTTCTTCGTCTTTCTAACTTCTTTTTTCTGTAATATTCATAGGGTACGTAAAGGCCCCTCTTTGAAGATTTTACGTATTACCAGTTTCCTGATAGGATTAAGAAGGAATTAAATATCTTTAAATATCTTACAATTTCCGAAAACGTAGGACCAACGTTTCTTAAACACTACAAAATATTGATTTTTCCCCCGTATATATAGTTTGCGGGGACTGCTCACTGCTCATTCACGTAGGAACTGGTGAGGAGTTAAAACCTACTAGGTGATTGGGATAGGCCAGAAAAACCTTCCCGTTGCCATAGAAACGAGTTTATATTAAATAAAAACGGTTGTATATGATATGTGTGTGCATATTATTCGCCCCTATTTTTGTCAACTGTAGAAGACATTGCCATCTTTACCCCCCCCCCCCTTTCTCTCTTTTTCGCTTTTATGTTTTGCATTCTTTATAAAATGACCTTGACTTTCCTATCACAAGCAACTCTTCTTGACGTTTTCAAAATTATAAGCCTTAATTCTTTCTACAAAGTAATGCTAATTTACATGTTTATGTTCAAGACCCCCCCCCCCTTTCCTCGAAGCAACCAGGTAGAATACACAGATATAAAATTCACAACTTATAAGGAACTTCTTAAGAGTTTCATTAATAAAGTTCGGTTCCCCTGATGTGATTTGATATTTTACTACCATTCATTCTTCTTCTGTTTTGTCTTTAGAATTTATAATTATTTTATTTAGAATTAATTTATCTTTAGAAAGTAGTGATTGTCAGCTGCATTCATTAGCATTTCGCGTTTTCTTCTATATCTATTACTTGCATATTAATAATTTCATTAAATAATATTTAAAAGTATTAAAACTTCATTTCTATTAAATTTTATTCATTTGTAAATCCTTGGATCCGCTCCTGCAGGTGCGCGAAAGCCTCATCACTACTGTAAACAAATTATTCATCACGCCGAAAATGTTCATGATTCCGCTAAACTAAGAAAGTTTACACATAGTTTTTCATCTCATAAACAACCATCAGCCCTGTCCAATGCAGAAATGCTCGAATTGAAGGGGAAAATTCAGGAATTTTTTTGCGTCAGCCATGTTTTGACGTGAACCTTACACCGCATTCTGTTATATTCTTAATATTATTGTATAGACGAAATTTGGTAAAGGACTATGTCCGCTCCATTTCTCCAGAACAGCTTAAGATATGAAAGTTAACTTTGTCAGATATCATAGATAATGACTTGTAGATGTCACCATGAATATTCTTTCCGTCGTCAATACTTCCGGTCGTCACAGAAACTGGATTAAAAAGTCGATTTTTTCTATTTCTTCGTCTTTCTAACTTCTTTTTTCTGTAATATTCATAGGTTATGTAAAGGCCCCTCTTTGAAGATTTTACGTATTACCAGTTTCCTGATAGGATTAAGAAGGAATTAAATATCTTTAAATATCTTACAATTTCCGAAAACGTAGGACCAACGTTTCTTAAACACTACAAAATATTGATTTTTCCCCCGTATATATAGTTTGCGGGGACTGCTCACTGCTCATTCACGTAGGAACTGGTGAGGAGTTAAAACCTACTAGGTGATTGGGATAGGCCAGAAAAACCTTCCCGTTGCCATAGAAACGAGTTTATATTAAATAAAAACGGTTGTATATGATATGTGTGTGCATATTATTCGCCCCTATTTTTGTCAACTGTAGAAGACATTGCCATCTTTACCCCCCCCCCCCTTTCTCTCTTTTTCGCTTTTATGTTTTGCATTCTTTATAAAATGACCTTGACTTTCCTATCACAAGCAACTCTTCTTGACGTTTTCAAAATTATAAGCCTTAATTCTTTCTACAAAGTAATGCTAATTTACATGTTTATGTTCAAGACCCCCCCCCCCCCTTTCCTCGAAGCAACCAGGTAGAATACACAGATATAAAATTCACAACTTATAAGGAACTTCTTAAGAGTTTCATTAATAAAGTTCGGTTCCCCTGATGTGATTTGATATTTTACTACCATTCATTCTTCTTCTGTTTTGTCTTTAGAATTTATAATTATTTTATTTAGAATTAATTTATCTTTAGAAAGTAGTGATTGTCAGCTGCATTCATTAGCATTTCGCGTTTTCTTCTATATCTATTACTTGCATATTAATAATTTCATTAAATAATATTTAAAAGTATTAAAACTTCATTTCTATTAAATTTTATTCATTTGTAAATCCTTGGATCCGCTCCTGCAGGTGCGCGAAAGCCTCATCACTACTGTAAACAAATTATTCATCACGCCGAAAATGTTCATGATTCCGCTAAACTAAGAAAGTTTACACATAGTTTTTCATCTCATAAACAACCATCAGCCCTGTCCAATGCAGAAATGCTCGAATTGAAGGGGAAAATTCAGGAATTTTTTTGCGTCAGCCATGTTTTGACGTGAACCTTACACCGCATTCTGTTATATTCTTAATATTATTGTATAGACGAAATTTGGTAAAGGACTATGTCCGCTCCATTTCTCCAGAACAGCTTAAGATATGAAAGTTAACTTTGTCAGATATCATAGATAATGACTTGTAGATGTCACCATGAATATTCTTTCCGTCGTCAATACTTCCGGTCGTCACAGAAACTGGATTAAAAAGTCGATTTTTTCTATTTCTTCGTCTTTCTAACTTCTTTTTTCTGTAATATTCATAGGTTATGTAAAGGCCCCTCTTTGAAGATTTTACGTATTACCAGTTTCCTGATAGGATTAAGAAGGAATTAAATATCTTTAAATATCTTACAATTTCCGAAAACGTAGGACCAACGTTTCTTAAACACTACAAAATATTGATTTTTCCCCCGTATATATAGTTTGCGGGGACTGCTCACTGCTCATTCACGTAGGAACTGGTGAGGAGTTAAAACCTACTAGGTGATTGGGATAGGCCAGAAAAACCTTCCCGTTGCCATAGAAACGAGTTTATATTAAATAAAAACGGTTGTATATGATATGTGTGTGCATATTATTCGCCCCTATTTTTGTCAACTGTAGAAGACATTGCCATCTTTACCCCCCCCCCCCTTTCTCTCTTTTTCGCTTTTATGTTTTGCATTCTTTATAAAATGACCTTGACTTTCCTATCACAAGCAACTCTTCTTGACGTTTTCAAAATTATAAGCCTTAATTCTTTCTACAAAGTAATGCTAATTTACATGTTTATGTTCAAGACCCCCCCCCCCCTTTCCTCGAAGCAACCAGGTAGAATACACAGATATAAAATTCACAACTTATAAGGAACTTCTTAAGAGTTTCATTAATAAAGTTCGGTTCCCCTGATGTGATTTGATATTTTACTACCATTCATTCTTCTTCTGTTTTGTCTTTAGAATTTATAATTATTTTATTTAGAATTAATTTATCTTTAGAAAGTAGTGATTGTCAGCTGCATTCATTAGCATTTCGCGTTTTCTTCTATATCTATTACTTGCATATTAATAATTTCATTAAATAATATTTAAAAGTATTAAAACTTCATTTCTATTAAATTTTATTCATTTGTAAATCCTTGGATCCGCTCCTGCAGGTGCGCGAAAGCCTCATCACTACTGTAAACAAATTATTCATCACGCCGAAAATGTTCATGATTCCGCTAAACTAAGAAAGTTTACACATAGTTTTTCATCTCATAAACAACCATCAGCCCTGTCCAATGCAGAAATGCTCGAATTGAAGGGGAAAATTCAGGAATTTTTTTGCGTCAGCCATGTTTTGACGTGAACCTTACACCGCATTCTGTTATATTCTTAATATTATTGTATAGACGAAATTTGGTAAAGGACTATGTCCGCTCCATTTCTCCAGAACAGCTTAAGATATGAAAGTTAACTTTGTCAGATATCATAGATAATGACTTGTAGATGTCACCATGAATATTCTTTCCGTCGTCAATACTTCCGGTCGTCACAGAAACTGGATTAAAAAGTCGATTTTTTCTATTTCTTCGTCTTTCTAACTTCTTTTTTCTGTAATATTCATAGGTTATGTAAAGGCCCCTCTTTGAAGATTTTACGTATTACCAGTTTCCTGATAGGATTAAGAAGGAATTAAATATCTTTAAATATCTTACAATTTCCGAAAACGTAGGACCAACGTTTCTTAAACACTACAAAATATTGATTTTTCCCCCGTATATATAGTTTGCGGGGACTGCTCACTGCTCATTCACGTAGGAACTGGTGAGGAGTTAAAACCTACTAGGTGATTGGGATAGGCCAGAAAAACCTTCCCGTTGCCATAGAAACGAGTTTATATTAAATAAAAACGGTTGTATATGATATGTGTGTGCATATTATTCGCCCCTATTTTTGTCAACTGTAGAAGACATTGCCATCTTTACCCCCCCCCCCCTTTCTCTCTTTTTCGCTTTTATGTTTTGCATTCTTTATAAAATGACCTTGACTTTCCTATCACAAGCAACTCTTCTTGACGTTTTCAAAATTATAAGCCTTAATTCTTTCTACAAAGTAATGCTAATTTACATGTTTATGTTCAAGACCCCCCCCCCCCCTTTCCTCGAAGCAACCAGGTAGAATACACAGATATAAAATTCACAACTTATAAGGAACTTCTTAAGAGTTTCATTAATAAAGTTCGGTTCCCCTGATGTGATTTGATATTTTACTACCATTCATTCTTCTTCTGTTTTGTCTTTAGAATTTATAATTATTTTATTTAGAATTAATTTATCTTTAGAAAGTAGTGATTGTCAGCTGCATTCATTAGCATTTCGCGTTTTCTTCTATATCTATTACTTGCATATTAATAATTTCATTAAATAATATTTAAAAGTATTAAAACTTCATTTCTATTAAATTTTATTCATTTGTAAATCCTTGGATCCGCTCCTGCAGGTGCGCGAAAGCCTCATCACTACTGTAAACAAATTATTCATCACGCCGAAAATGTTCATGATTCCGCTAAACTAAGAAAGTTTACACATAGTTTTTCATCTCATAAACAACCATCAGCCCTGTCCAATGCAGAAATGCTCGAATTGAAGGGGAAAATTCAGGAATTTTTTTGCGTCAGCCATGTTTTGACGTGAACCTTACACCGCATTCTGTTATATTCTTAATATTATTGTATAGACGAAATTTGGTAAAGGACTATGTCCGCTCCATTTCTCCAGAACAGCTTAAGATATGAAAGTTAACTTTGTCAGATATCATAGATAATGACTTGTAGATGTCACCATGAATATTCTTTCCGTCGTCAATACTTCCGGTCGTCACAGAAACTGGATTAAAAAGTCGATTTTTTCTATTTCTTCGTCTTTCTAACTTCTTTTTTCTGTAATATTCATAGGTTATGTAAAGGCCCCTCTTTGAAGATTTTACGTATTACCAGTTTCCTGATAGGATTAAGAAGGAATTAAATATCTTTAAATATCTTACAATTTCCGAAAACGTAGGACCAACGTTTCTTAAACACTACAAAATATTGATTTTTCCCCCGTATATATAGTTTGCGGGGACTGCTCACTGCTCATTCACGTAGGAACTGGTGAGGAGTTAAAACCTACTAGGTGATTGGGATAGGCCAGAAAAACCTTCCCGTTGCCATAGAAACGAGTTTATATTAAATAAAAACGGTTGTATATGATATGTGTGTGCATATTATTCGCCCCTATTTTTGTCAACTGTAGAAGACATTGCCATCTTTACCCCCCCCCCCCTTTCTCTCTTTTTCGCTTTTATGTTTTGCATTCTTTATAAAATGACCTTGACTTTCCTATCACAAGCAACTCTTCTTGACGTTTTCAAAATTATAAGCCTTAATTCTTTCTACAAAGTAATGCTAATTTACATGTTTATGTTCAAGACCCCCCCCCCCCTTTCCTCGAAGCAACCAGGTAGAATACACAGATATAAAATTCACAACTTATAAGGAACTTCTTAAGAGTTTCATTAATAAAGTTCGGTTCCCCTGATGTGATTTGATATTTTACTACCATTCATTCTTCTTCTGTTTTGTCTTTAGAATTTATAATTATTTTATTTAGAATTAATTTATCTTTAGAAAGTAGTGATTGTCAGCTGCATTCATTAGCATTTCGCGTTTTCTTCTATATCTATTACTTGCATATTAATAATTTCATTAAATAATATTTAAAAGTATTAAAACTTCATTTCTATTAAATTTTATTCATTTGTAAATCCTTGGATCCGCTCCTGCAGGTGCGCGAAAGCCTCATCACTACTGTAAACAAATTATTCATCACGCCGAAAATGTTCATGATTCCGCTAAACTAAGAAAGTTTACACATAGTTTTTCATCTCATAAACAACCATCAGCCCTGTCCAATGCAGAAATGCTCGAATTGAAGGGGAAAATTCAGGAATTTTTTTGCGTCAGCCATGTTTTGACGTGAACCTTACACCGCATTCTGTTATATTCTTAATATTATTGTATAGACGAAATTTGGTAAAGGACTATGTCCGCTCCATTTCTCCAGAACAGCTTAAGATATGAAAGTTAACTTTGTCAGATATCATAGATAATGACTTGTAGATGTCACCATGAATATTCTTTCCGTCGTCAATACTTCCGGTCGTCACAGAAACTGGATTAAAAAGTCGATTTTTTCTATTTCTTCGTCTTTCTAACTTCTTTTTTCTGTAATATTCATAGGTTATGTAAAGGCCCCTCTTTGAAGATTTTACGTATTACCAGTTTCCTGATAGGATTAAGAAGGAATTAAATATCTTTAAATATCTTACAATTTCCGAAAACGTAGGACCAACGTTTCTTAAACACTACAAAATATTGATTTTTCCCCCGTATATATAGTTTGCGGGGACTGCTCACTGCTCATTCACGTAGGAACTGGTGAGGAGTTAAAACCTACTAGGTGATTGGGATAGGCCAGAAAAACCTTCCCGTTGCCATAGAAACGAGTTTATATTAAATAAAAACGGTTGTATATGATATGTGTGTGCATATTATTCGCCCCTATTTTTGTCAACTGTAGAAGACATTGCCATCTTTACCCCCCCCCCCCTTTCTCTCTTTTTCGCTTTTATGTTTTGCATTCTTTATAAAATGACCTTGACTTTCCTATCACAAGCAACTCTTCTTGACGTTTTCAAAATTATAAGCCTTAATTCTTTCTACAAAGTAATGCTAATTTACATGTTTATGTTCAAGACCCCCCCCCCCCTTTCCTCGAAGCAACCAGGTAGAATACACAGATATAAAATTCACAACTTATAAGGAACTTCTTAAGAGTTTCATTAATAAAGTTCGGTTCCCCTGATGTGATTTGATATTTTACTACCATTCATTCTTCTTCTGTTTTGTCTTTAGAATTTATAATTATTTTATTTAGAATTAATTTATCTTTAGAAAGTAGTGATTGTCAGCTGCATTCATTAGCATTTCGCGTTTTCTTCTATATCTATTACTTGCATATTAATAATTTCATTAAATAATATTTAAAAGTATTAAAACTTCATTTCTATTAAATTTTATTCATTTGTAAATCCTTGGATCCGCTCCTGCAGGTGCGCGAAAGCCTCATCACTACTGTAAACAAATTATTCATCACGCCGAAAATGTTCATGATTCCGCTAAACTAAGAAAGTTTACACATAGTTTTTCATCTCATAAACAACCATCAGCCCTGTCCAATGCAGAAATGCTCGAATTGAAGGGGAAAATTCAGGAATTTTTTTGCGTCAGCCATGTTTTGACGTGAACCTTACACCGCATTCTGTTATATTCTTAATATTATTGTATAGACGAAATTTGGTAAAGGACTATGTCCGCTCCATTTCTCCAGAACAGCTTAAGATATGAAAGTTAACTTTGTCAGATATCATAGATAATGACTTGTAGATGTCACCATGAATATTCTTTCCGTCGTCAATACTTCCGGTCGTCACAGAAACTGGATTAAAAAGTCGATTTTTTCTATTTCTTCGTCTTTCTAACTTCTTTTTTCTGTAATATTCATAGGTTATGTAAAGGCCCCTCTTTGAAGATTTTACGTATTACCAGTTTCCTGATAGGATTAAGAAGGAATTAAATATCTTTAAATATCTTACAATTTCCGAAAACGTAGGACCAACGTTTCTTAAACACTACAAAATATTGATTTTTCCCCCGTATATATAGTTTGCGGGGACTGCTCACTGCTCATTCACGTAGGAACTGGTGAGGAGTTAAAACCTACTAGGTGATTGGGATAGGCCAGAAAAACCTTCCCGTTGCCATAGAAACGAGTTTATATTAAATAAAAACGGTTGTATATGATATGTGTGTGCATATTATTCGCCCCTATTTTTGTCAACTGTAGAAGACATTGCCATCTTTACCCCCCCCCCCCTTTCTCTCTTTTTCGCTTTTATGTTTTGCATTCTTTATAAAATGACCTTGACTTTCCTATCACAAGCAACTCTTCTTGACGTTTTCAAAATTATAAGCCTTAATTCTTTCTACAAAGTAATGCTAATTTACATGTTTATGTTCAAGACCCCCCCCCCCCTTTCCTCGAAGCAACCAGGTAGAATACACAGATATAAAATTCACAACTTATAAGGAACTTCTTAAGAGTTTCATTAATAAAGTTCGGTTCCCCTGATGTGATTTGATATTTTACTACCATTCATTCTTCTTCTGTTTTGTCTTTAGAATTTATAATTATTTTATTTAGAATTAATTTATCTTTAGAAAGTAGTGATTGTCAGCTGCATTCATTAGCATTTCGCGTTTTCTTCTATATCTATTACTTGCATATTAATAATTTCATTAAATAATATTTAAAAGTATTAAAACTTCATTTCTATTAAATTTTATTCATTTGTAAATCCTTGGATCCGCTCCTGCAGGTGCGCGAAAGCCTCATCACTACTGTAAACAAATTATTCATCACGCCGAAAATGTTCATGATTCCGCTAAACTAAGAAAGTTTACACATAGTTTTTCATCTCATAAACAACCATCAGCCCTGTCCAATGCAGAAATGCTCGAATTGAAGGGGAAAATTCAGGAATTTTTTTGCGTCAGCCATGTTTTGACGTGAACCTTACACCGCATTCTGTTATATTCTTAATATTATTGTATAGACGAAATTTGGTAAAGGACTATGTCCGCTCCATTTCTCCAGAACAGCTTAAGATATGAAAGTTAACTTTGTCAGATATCATAGATAATGACTTGTAGATGTCACCATGAATATTCTTTCCGTCGTCAATACTTCCGGTCGTCACAGAAACTGGATTAAAAAGTCGATTTTTTCTATTTCTTCGTCTTTCTAACTTCTTTTTTCTGTAATATTCATAGGTTATGTAAAGGCCCCTCTTTGAAGATTTTACGTATTACCAGTTTCCTGATAGGATTAAGAAGGAATTAAATATCTTTAAATATCTTACAATTTCCGAAAACGTAGGACCAACGTTTCTTAAACACTACAAAATATTGATTTTTCCCCCGTATATATAGTTTGCGGGGACTGCTCACTGCTCATTCACGTAGGAACTGGTGAGGAGTTAAAACCTACTAGGTGATTGGGATAGGCCAGAAAAACCTTCCCGTTGCCATAGAAACGAGTTTATATTAAATAAAAACGGTTGTATATGATATGTGTGTGCATATTATTCGCCCCTATTTTTGTCAACTGTAGAAGACATTGCCATCTTTACCCCCCCCCCCCTTTCTCTCTTTTTCGCTTTTATGTTTTGCATTCTTTATAAAATGACCTTGACTTTCCTATCACAAGCAACTCTTCTTGACGTTTTCAAAATTATAAGCCTTAATTCTTTCTACAAAGTAATGCTAATTTACATGTTTATGTTCAAGACCCCCCCCCCCCTTTCCTCGAAGCAACCAGGTAGAATACACAGATATAAAATTCACAACTTATAAGGAACTTCTTAAGAGTTTCATTAATAAAGTTCGGTTCCCCTGATGTGATTTGATATTTTACTACCATTCATTCTTCTTCTGTTTTGTCTTTAGAATTTATAATTATTTTATTTAGAATTAATTTATCTTTAGAAAGTAGTGATTGTCAGCTGCATTCATTAGCATTTCGCGTTTTCTTCTATATCTATTACTTGCATATTAATAATTTCATTAAATAATATTTAAAAGTATTAAAACTTCATTTCTATTAAATTTTATTCATTTGTAAATCCTTGGATCCGCTCCTGCAGGTGCGCGAAAGCCTCATCACTACTGTAAACAAATTATTCATCACGCCGAAAATGTTCATGATTCCGCTAAACTAAGAAAGTTTACACATAGTTTTTCATCTCATAAACAACCATCAGCCCTGTCCAATGCAGAAATGCTCGAATTGAAGGGGAAAATTCAGGAATTTTTTTGCGTCAGCCATGTTTTGACGTGAACCTTACACCGCATTCTGTTATATTCTTAATATTATTGTATAGACGAAATTTGGTAAAGGACTATGTCCGCTCCATTTCTCCAGAACAGCTTAAGATATGAAAGTTAACTTTGTCAGATATCATAGATAATGACTTGTAGATGTCACCATGAATATTCTTTCCGTCGTCAATACTTCCGGTCGTCACAGAAACTGGATTAAAAAGTCGATTTTTTCTATTTCTTCGTCTTTCTAACTTCTTTTTTCTGTAATATTCATAGGTTATGTAAAGGCCCCTCTTTGAAGATTTTACGTATTACCAGTTTCCTGATAGGATTAAGAAGGAATTAAATATCTTTAAATATCTTACAATTTCCGAAAACGTAGGACCAACGTTTCTTAAACACTACAAAATATTGATTTTTCCCCCGTATATATAGTTTGCGGGGACTGCTCACTGCTCATTCACGTAGGAACTGGTGAGGAGTTAAAACCTACTAGGTGATTGGGATAGGCCAGAAAAACCTTCCCGTTGCCATAGAAACGAGTTTATATTAAATAAAAACGGTTGTATATGATATGTGTGTGCATATTATTCGCCCCTATTTTTGTCAACTGTAGAAGACATTGCCATCTTTACCCCCCCCCCCCTTTCTCTCTTTTTCGCTTTTATGTTTTGCATTCTTTATAAAATGACCTTGACTTTCCTATCACAAGCAACTCTTCTTGACGTTTTCAAAATTATAAGCCTTAATTCTTTCTACAAAGTAATGCTAATTTACATGTTTATGTTCAAGACCCCCCCCCCCCTTTCCTCGAAGCAACCAGGTAGAATACACAGATATAAAATTCACAACTTATAAGGAACTTCTTAAGAGTTTCATTAATAAAGTTCGGTTCCCCTGATGTGATTTGATATTTTACTACCATTCATTCTTCTTCTGTTTTGTCTTTAGAATTTATAATTATTTTATTTAGAATTAATTTATCTTTAGAAAGTAGTGATTGTCAGCTGCATTCATTAGCATTTCGCGTTTTCTTCTATATCTATTACTTGCATATTAATAATTTCATTAAATAATATTTAAAAGTATTAAAACTTCATTTCTATTAAATTTTATTCATTTGTAAATCCTTGGATCCGCTCCTGCAGGTGCGCGAAAGCCTCATCACTACTGTAAACAAATTATTCATCACGCCGAAAATGTTCATGATTCCGCTAAACTAAGAAAGTTTACACATAGTTTTTCATCTCATAAACAACCATCAGCCCTGTCCAATGCAGAAATGCTCGAATTGAAGGGGAAAATTCAGGAATTTTTTTGCGTCAGCCATGTTTTGACGTGAACCTTACACCGCATTCTGTTATATTCTTAATATTATTGTATAGACGAAATTTGGTAAAGGACTATGTCCGCTCCATTTCTCCAGAACAGCTTAAGATATGAAAGTTAACTTTGTCAGATATCATAGATAATGACTTGTAGATGTCACCATGAATATTCTTTCCGTCGTCAATACTTCCGGTCGTCACAGAAACTGGATTAAAAAGTCGATTTTTTCTATTTCTTCGTCTTTCTAACTTCTTTTTTCTGTAATATTCATAGGTTATGTAAAGGCCCCTCTTTGAAGATTTTACGTATTACCAGTTTCCTGATAGGATTAAGAAGGAATTAAATATCTTTAAATATCTTACAATTTCCGAAAACGTAGGACCAACGTTTCTTAAACACTACAAAATATTGATTTTTCCCCCGTATATATAGTTTGCGGGGACTGCTCACTGCTCATTCACGTAGGAACTGGTGAGGAGTTAAAACCTACTAGGTGATTGGGATAGGCCAGAAAAACCTTCCCGTTGCCATAGAAACGAGTTTATATTAAATAAAAACGGTTGTATATGATATGTGTGTGCATATTATTCGCCCCTATTTTTGTCAACTGTAGAAGACATTGCCATCTTTACCCCCCCCCCCCTTTCTCTCTTTTTCGCTTTTATGTTTTGCATTCTTTATAAAATGACCTTGACTTTCCTATCACAAGCAACTCTTCTTGACGTTTTCAAAATTATAAGCCTTAATTCTTTCTACAAAGTAATGCTAATTTACATGTTTATGTTCAAGACCCCCCCCCCCCTTTCCTCGAAGCAACCAGGTAGAATACACAGATATAAAATTCACAACTTATAAGGAACTTCTTAAGAGTTTCATTAATAAAGTTCGGTTCCCCTGATGTGATTTGATATTTTACTACCATTCATTCTTCTTCTGTTTTGTCTTTAGAATTTATAATTATTTTATTTAGAATTAATTTATCTTTAGAAAGTAGTGATTGTCAGCTGCATTCATTAGCATTTCGCGTTTTCTTCTATATCTATTACTTGCATATTAATAATTTCATTAAATAATATTTAAAAGTATTAAAACTTCATTTCTATTAAATTTTATTCATTTGTAAATCCTTGGATCCGCTCCTGCAGGTGCGCGAAAGCCTCATCACTACTGTAAACAAATTATTCATCACGCCGAAAATGTTCATGATTCCGCTAAACTAAGAAAGTTTACACATAGTTTTTCATCTCATAAACAACCATCAGCCCTGTCCAATGCAGAAATGCTCGAATTGAAGGGGAAAATTCAGGAATTTTTTTGCGTCAGCCATGTTTTGACGTGAACCTTACACCGCATTCTGTTATATTCTTAATATTATTGTATAGACGAAATTTGGTAAAGGACTATGTCCGCTCCATTTCTCCAGAACAGCTTAAGATATGAAAGTTAACTTTGTCAGATATCATAGATAATGACTTGTAGATGTCACCATGAATATTCTTTCCGTCGTCAATACTTCCGGTCGTCACAGAAACTGGATTAAAAAGTCGATTTTTTCTATTTCTTCGTCTTTCTAACTTCTTTTTTCTGTAATATTCATAGGTTATGTAAAGGCCCCTCTTTGAAGATTTTACGTATTACCAGTTTCCTGATAGGATTAAGAAGGAATTAAATATCTTTAAATATCTTACAATTTCCGAAAACGTAGGACCAACGTTTCTTAAACACTACAAAATATTGATTTTTCCCCCGTATATATAGTTTGCGGGGACTGCTCACTGCTCATTCACGTAGGAACTGGTGAGGAGTTAAAACCTACTAGGTGATTGGGATAGGCCAGAAAAACCTTCCCGTTGCCATAGAAACGAGTTTATATTAAATAAAAACGGTTGTATATGATATGTGTGTGCATATTATTCGCCCCTATTTTTGTCAACTGTAGAAGACATTGCCATCTTTACCCCCCCCCCCCTTTCTCTCTTTTTCGCTTTTATGTTTTGCATTCTTTATAAAATGACCTTGACTTTCCTATCACAAGCAACTCTTCTTGACGTTTTCAAAATTATAAGCCTTAATTCTTTCTACAAAGTAATGCTAATTTACATGTTTATGTTCAAGACCCCCCCCCCCCTTTCCTCGAAGCAACCAGGTAGAATACACAGATATAAAATTCACAACTTATAAGGAACTTCTTAAGAGTTTCATTAATAAAGTTCGGTTCCCCTGATGTGATTTGATATTTTACTACCATTCATTCTTCTTCTGTTTTGTCTTTAGAATTTATAATTATTTTATTTAGAATTAATTTATCTTTAGAAAGTAGTGATTGTCAGCTGCATTCATTAGCATTTCGCGTTTTCTTCTATATCTATTACTTGCATATTAATAATTTCATTAAATAATATTTAAAAGTATTAAAACTTCATTTCTATTAAATTTTATTCATTTGTAAATCCTTGGATCCGCTCCTGCAGGTGCGCGAAAGCCTCATCACTACTGTAAACAAATTATTCATCACGCCGAAAATGTTCATGATTCCGCTAAACTAAGAAAGTTTACACATAGTTTTTCATCTCATAAACAACCATCAGCCCTGTCCAATGCAGAAATGCTCGAATTGAAGGGGAAAATTCAGGAATTTTTTTGCGTCAGCCATGTTTTGACGTGAACCTTACACCGCATTCTGTTATATTCTTAATATTATTGTATAGACGAAATTTGGTAAAGGACTATGTCCGCTCCATTTCTCCAGAACAGCTTAAGATATGAAAGTTAACTTTGTCAGATATCATAGATAATGACTTGTAGATGTCACCATGAATATTCTTTCCGTCGTCAATACTTCCGGTCGTCACAGAAACTGGATTAAAAAGTCGATTTTTTCTATTTCTTCGTCTTTCTAACTTCTTTTTTCTGTAATATTCATAGGTTATGTAAAGGCCCCTCTTTGAAGATTTTACGTATTACCAGTTTCCTGATAGGATTAAGAAGGAATTAAATATCTTTAAATATCTTACAATTTCCGAAAACGTAGGACCAACGTTTCTTAAACACTACAAAATATTGATTTTTCCCCCGTATATATAGTTTGCGGGGACTGCTCACTGCTCATTCACGTAGGAACTGGTGAGGAGTTAAAACCTACTAGGTGATTGGGATAGGCCAGAAAAACCTTCCCGTTGCCATAGAAACGAGTTTATATTAAATAAAAACGGTTGTATATGATATGTGTGTGCATATTATTCGCCCCTATTTTTGTCAACTGTAGAAGACATTGCCATCTTTACCCCCCCCCCCCTTTCTCTCTTTTTCGCTTTTATGTTTTGCATTCTTTATAAAATGACCTTGACTTTCCTATCACAAGCAACTCTTCTTGACGTTTTCAAAATTATAAGCCTTAATTCTTTCTACAAAGTAATGCTAATTTACATGTTTATGTTCAAGACCCCCCCCCCCCCTTTCCTCGAAGCAACCAGGTAGAATACACAGATATAAAATTCACAACTTATAAGGAACTTCTTAAGAGTTTCATTAATAAAGTTCGGTTCCCCTGATGTGATTTGATATTTTACTACCATTCATTCTTCTTCTGTTTTGTCTTTAGAATTTATAATTATTTTATTTAGAATTAATTTATCTTTAGAAAGTAGTGATTGTCAGCTGCATTCATTAGCATTTCGCGTTTTCTTCTATATCTATTACTTGCATATTAATAATTTCATTAAATAATATTTAAAAGTATTAAAACTTCATTTCTATTAAATTTTATTCATTTGTAAATCCTTGGATCCGCTCCTGCAGGTGCGCGAAAGCCTCATCACTACTGTAAACAAATTATTCATCACGCCGAAAATGTTCATGATTCCGCTAAACTAAGAAAGTTTACACATAGTTTTTCATCTCATAAACAACCATCAGCCCTGTCCAATGCAGAAATGCTCGAATTGAAGGGGAAAATTCAGGAATTTTTTTGCGTCAGCCATGTTTTGACGTGAACCTTACACCGCATTCTGTTATATTCTTAATATTATTGTATAGACGAAATTTGGTAAAGGACTATGTCCGCTCCATTTCTCCAGAACAGCTTAAGATATGAAAGTTAACTTTGTCAGATATCATAGATAATGACTTGTAGATGTCACCATGAATATTCTTTCCGTCGTCAATACTTCCGGTCGTCACAGAAACTGGATTAAAAAGTCGATTTTTTCTATTTCTTCGTCTTTCTAACTTCTTTTTTCTGTAATATTCATAGGTTATGTAAAGGCCCCTCTTTGAAGATTTTACGTATTACCAGTTTCCTGATAGGATTAAGAAGGAATTAAATATCTTTAAATATCTTACAATTTCCGAAAACGTAGGACCAACGTTTCTTAAACACTACAAAATATTGATTTTTCCCCCGTATATATAGTTTGCGGGGACTGCTCACTGCTCATTCACGTAGGAACTGGTGAGGAGTTAAAACCTACTAGGTGATTGGGATAGGCCAGAAAAACCTTCCCGTTGCCATAGAAACGAGTTTATATTAAATAAAAACGGTTGTATATGATATGTGTGTGCATATTATTCGCCCCTATTTTTGTCAACTGTAGAAGACATTGCCATCTTTACCCCCCCCCCCCTTTCTCTCTTTTTCGCTTTTATGTTTTGCATTCTTTATAAAATGACCTTGACTTTCCTATCACAAGCAACTCTTCTTGACGTTTTCAAAATTATAAGCCTTAATTCTTTCTACAAAGTAATGCTAATTTACATGTTTATGTTCAAGACCCCCCCCCCCCTTTCCTCGAAGCAACCAGGTAGAATACACAGATATAAAATTCACAACTTATAAGGAACTTCTTAAGAGTTTCATTAATAAAGTTCGGTTCCCCTGATGTGATTTGATATTTTACTACCATTCATTCTTCTTCTGTTTTGTCTTTAGAATTTATAATTATTTTATTTAGAATTAATTTATCTTTAGAAAGTAGTGATTGTCAGCTGCATTCATTAGCATTTCGCGTTTTCTTCTATATCTATTACTTGCATATTAATAATTTCATTAAATAATATTTAAAAGTATTAAAACTTCATTTCTATTAAATTTTATTCATTTGTAAATCCTTGGATCCGCTCCTGCAGGTGCGCGAAAGCCTCATCACTACTGTAAACAAATTATTCATCACGCCGAAAATGTTCATGATTCCGCTAAACTAAGAAAGTTTACACATAGTTTTTCATCTCATAAACAACCATCAGCCCTGTCCAATGCAGAAATGCTCGAATTGAAGGGGAAAATTCAGGAATTTTTTTGCGTCAGCCATGTTTTGACGTGAACCTTACACCGCATTCTGTTATATTCTTAATATTATTGTATAGACGAAATTTGGTAAAGGACTATGTCCGCTCCATTTCTCCAGAACAGCTTAAGATATGAAAGTTAACTTTGTCAGATATCATAGATAATGACTTGTAGATGTCACCATGAATATTCTTTCCGTCGTCAATACTTCCGGTCGTCACAGAAACTGGATTAAAAAGTCGATTTTTTCTATTTCTTCGTCTTTCTAACTTCTTTTTTCTGTAATATTCATAGGTTATGTAAAGGCCCCTCTTTGAAGATTTTACGTATTACCAGTTTCCTGATAGGATTAAGAAGGAATTAAATATCTTTAAATATCTTACAATTTCCGAAAACGTAGGACCAACGTTTCTTAAACACTACAAAATATTGATTTTTCCCCCGTATATATAGTTTGCGGGGACTGCTCACTGCTCATTCACGTAGGAACTGGTGAGGAGTTAAAACCTACTAGGTGATTGGGATAGGCCAGAAAAACCTTCCCGTTGCCATAGAAACGAGTTTATATTAAATAAAAACGGTTGTATATGATATGTGTGTGCATATTATTCGCCCCTATTTTTGTCAACTGTAGAAGACATTGCCATCTTTACCCCCCCCCCCCTTTCTCTCTTTTTCGCTTTTATGTTTTGCATTCTTTATAAAATGACCTTGACTTTCCTATCACAAGCAACTCTTCTTGACGTTTTCAAAATTATAAGCCTTAATTCTTTCTACAAAGTAATGCTAATTTACATGTTTATGTTCAAGACCCCCCCCCCCCTTTCCTCGAAGCAACCAGGTAGAATACACAGATATAAAATTCACAACTTATAAGGAACTTCTTAAGAGTTTCATTAATAAAGTTCGGTTCCCCTGATGTGATTTGATATTTTACTACCATTCATTCTTCTTCTGTTTTGTCTTTAGAATTTATAATTATTTTATTTAGAATTAATTTATCTTTAGAAAGTAGTGATTGTCAGCTGCATTCATTAGCATTTCGCGTTTTCTTCTATATCTATTACTTGCATATTAATAATTTCATTAAATAATATTTAAAAGTATTAAAACTTCATTTCTATTAAATTTTATTCATTTGTAAATCCTTGGATCCGCTCCTGCAGGTGCGCGAAAGCCTCATCACTACTGTAAACAAATTATTCATCACGCCGAAAATGTTCATGATTCCGCTAAACTAAGAAAGTTTACACATAGTTTTTCATCTCATAAACAACCATCAGCCCTGTCCAATGCAGAAATGCTCGAATTGAAGGGGAAAATTCAGGAATTTTTTTGCGTCAGCCATGTTTTGACGTGAACCTTACACCGCATTCTGTTATATTCTTAATATTATTGTATAGACGAAATTTGGTAAAGGACTATGTCCGCTCCATTTCTCCAGAACAGCTTAAGATATGAAAGTTAACTTTGTCAGATATCATAGATAATGACTTGTAGATGTCACCATGAATATTCTTTCCGTCGTCAATACTTCCGGTCGTCACAGAAACTGGATTAAAAAGTCGATTTTTTCTATTTCTTCGTCTTTCTAACTTCTTTTTTCTGTAATATTCATAGGTTATGTAAAGGCCCCTCTTTGAAGATTTTACGTATTACCAGTTTCCTGATAGGATTAAGAAGGAATTAAATATCTTTAAATATCTTACAATTTCCGAAAACGTAGGACCAACGTTTCTTAAACACTACAAAATATTGATTTTTCCCCCGTATATATAGTTTGCGGGGACTGCTCACTGCTCATTCACGTAGGAACTGGTGAGGAGTTAAAACCTACTAGGTGATTGGGATAGGCCAGAAAAACCTTCCCGTTGCCATAGAAACGAGTTTATATTAAATAAAAACGGTTGTATATGATATGTGTGTGCATATTATTCGCCCCTATTTTTGTCAACTGTAGAAGACATTGCCATCTTTACCCCCCCCCCCCTTTCTCTCTTTTTCGCTTTTATGTTTTGCATTCTTTATAAAATGACCTTGACTTTCCTATCACAAGCAACTCTTCTTGACGTTTTCAAAATTATAAGCCTTAATTCTTTCTACAAAGTAATGCTAATTTACATGTTTATGTTCAAGACCCCCCCCCCCCTTTCCTCGAAGCAACCAGGTAGAATACACAGATATAAAATTCACAACTTATAAGGAACTTCTTAAGAGTTTCATTAATAAAGTTCGGTTCCCCTGATGTGATTTGATATTTTACTACCATTCATTCTTCTTCTGTTTTGTCTTTAGAATTTATAATTATTTTATTTAGAATTAATTTATCTTTAGAAAGTAGTGATTGTCAGCTGCATTCATTAGCATTTCGCGTTTTCTTCTATATCTATTACTTGCATATTAATAATTTCATTAAATAATATTTAAAAGTATTAAAACTTCATTTCTATTAAATTTTATTCATTTGTAAATCCTTGGATCCGCTCCTGCAGGTGCGCGAAAGCCTCATCACTACTGTAAACAAATTATTCATCACGCCGAAAATGTTCATGATTCCGCTAAACTAAGAAAGTTTACACATAGTTTTTCATCTCATAAACAACCATCAGCCCTGTCCAATGCAGAAATGCTCGAATTGAAGGGGAAAATTCAGGAATTTTTTTGCGTCAGCCATGTTTTGACGTGAACCTTACACCGCATTCTGTTATATTCTTAATATTATTGTATAGACGAAATTTGGTAAAGGACTATGTCCGCTCCATTTCTCCAGAACAGCTTAAGATATGAAAGTTAACTTTGTCAGATATCATAGATAATGACTTGTAGATGTCACCATGAATATTCTTTCCGTCGTCAATACTTCCGGTCGTCACAGAAACTGGATTAAAAAGTCGATTTTTTCTACTTCTTCGTCTTTCTAACTTCTTTTTTCTGTAATATTCATAGGTTATGTAAAGGCCCCTCTTTGAAGATTTTACGTATTACCAGTTTCCTGATAGGATTAAGAAGGAATTAAATATCTTTAAATATCTTACAATTTCCGAAAACGTAGGACCAACGTTTCTTAAACACTACAAAATATTGATTTTTTCCCCCGTATATATAGTTTGCGGGGACTGCTCACTGCTCATTCACGTAGGAACTGGTGAGGAGTTAAAACCTACTAGGTGATTGGGATAGGCCAGAAAAACCTTCCCGTTGCCATAGAAACGAGTTTATATTAAATAAAAACGGTTGTATATGATATGTGTGTGCATATTATTCGCCCCTATTTTTGTCAACTGTAGAAGACATTGCCATCTTTACCCCCCCCCCCCTTTCTCTCTTTTTCGCTTTTATGTTTTGCATTCTTTATAAAATGACCTTGACTTTCCTATCACAAGCAACTCTTCTTGACGTTTTCAAAATTATAAGCCTTAATTCTTTCTACAAAGTAATGCTAATTTACATGTTTATGTTCAAGACCCCCCCCCCCCTTTCCTCGAAGCAACCAGGTAGAATACACAGATATAAAATTCACAACTTATAAGGAACTTCTTAAGAGTTTCATTAATAAAGTTCGGTTCCCCTGATGTGATTTGATATTTTACTACCATTCATTCTTCTTCTGTTTTGTCTTTAGAATTTATAATTATTTTATTTAGAATTAATTTATCTTTAGAAAGTAGTGATTGTCAGCTGCATTCATTAGCATTTCGCGTTTTCTTCTATATCTATTACTTGCATATTAATAATTTCATTAAATAATATTTAAAAGTATTAAAACTTCATTTCTATTAAATTTTATTCATTTGTAAATCCTTGGATCCGCTCCTGCAGGTGCGCGAAAGCCTCATCACTACTGTAAACAAATTATTCATCACGCCGAAAATGTTCATGATTCCGCTAAACTAAGAAAGTTTACACATAGTTTTTCATCTCATAAACAACCATCAGCCCTGTCCAATGCAGAAATGCTCGAATTGAAGGGGAAAATTCAGGAATTTTTTTGCGTCAGCCATGTTTTGACGTGAACCTTACACCGCATTCTGTTATATTCTTAATATTATTGTATAGACGAAATTTGGTAAAGGACTATGTCCGCTCCATTTCTCCAGAACAGCTTAAGATATGAAAGTTAACTTTGTCAGATATCATAGATAATGACTTGTAGATGTCACCATGAATATTCTTTCCGTCGTCAATACTTCCGGTCGTCACAGAAACTGGATTAAAAAGTCGATTTTTTCTATTTCTTCGTCTTTCTAACTTCTTTTTTCTGTAATATTCATAGGTTATGTAAAGGCCCCTCTTTGAAGATTTTACGTATTACCAGTTTCCTGATAGGATTAAGAAGGAATTAAATATCTTTAAATATCTTACAATTTCCGAAAACGTAGGACCAACGTTTCTTAAACACTACAAAATATTGATTTTTCCCCCGTATATATAGTTTGCGGGGACTGCTCACTGCTCATTCACGTAGGAACTGGTGAGGAGTTAAAACCTACTAGGTGATTGGGATAGGCCAGAAAAACCTTCCCGTTGCCATAGAAACGAGTTTATATTAAATAAAAACGGTTGTATATGATATGTGTGTGCATATTATTCGCCCCTATTTTTGTCAACTGTAGAAGACATTGCCATCTTTACCCCCCCCCCCCTTTCTCTCTTTTTCGCTTTTATGTTTTGCATTCTTTATAAAATGACCTTGACTTTCCTATCACAAGCAACTCTTCTTGACGTTTTCAAAATTATAAGCCTTAATTCTTTCTACAAAGTAATGCTAATTTACATGTTTATGTTCAAGACCCCCCCCCCCCTTTCCTCGAAGCAACCAGGTAGAATACACAGATATAAAATTCACAACTTATAAGGAACTTCTTAAGAGTTTCATTAATAAAGTTCGGTTCCCCTGATGTGATTTGATATTTTACTACCATTCATTCTTCTTCTGTTTTGTCTTTAGAATTTATAATTATTTTATTTAGAATTAATTTATCTTTAGAAAGTAGTGATTGTCAGCTGCATTCATTAGCATTTCGCGTTTTCTTCTATATCTATTACTTGCATATTAATAATTTCATTAAATAATATTTAAAAGTATTAAAACTTCATTTCTATTAAATTTTATTCATTTGTAAATCCTTGGATCCGCTCCTGCAGGTGCGCGAAAGCCTCATCACTACTGTAAACAAATTATTCATCACGCCGAAAATGTTCATGATTCCGCTAAACTAAGAAAGTTTACACATAGTTTTTCATCTCATAAACAACCATCAGCCCTGTCCAATGCAGAAATGCTCGAATTGAAGGGGAAAATTCAGGAATTTTTTTGCGTCAGCCATGTTTTGACGTGAACCTTACACCGCATTCTGTTATATTCTTAATATTATTGTATAGACGAAATTTGGTAAAGGACTATGTCCGCTCCATTTCTCCAGAACAGCTTAAGATATGAAAGTTAACTTTGTCAGATATCATAGATAATGACTTGTAGATGTCACCATGAATATTCTTTCCGTCGTCAATACTTCCGGTCGTCACAGAAACTGGATTAAAAAGTCGATTTTTTCTATTTCTTCGTCTTTCTAACTTCTTTTTTCTGTAATATTCATAGGTTATGTAAAGGCCCCTCTTTGAAGATTTTACGTATTACCAGTTTCCTGATAGGATTAAGAAGGAATTAAATATCTTTAAATATCTTACAATTTCCGAAAACGTAGGACCAACGTTTCTTAAACACTACAAAATATTGATTTTTCCCCCGTATATATAGTTTGCGGGGACTGCTCACTGCTCATTCACGTAGGAACTGGTGAGGAGTTAAAACCTACTAGGTGATTGGGATAGGCCAGAAAAACCTTCCCGTTGCCATAGAAACGAGTTTATATTAAATAAAAACGGTTGTATATGATATGTGTGTGCATATTATTCGCCCCTATTTTTGTCAACTGTAGAAGACATTGCCATCTTTACCCCCCCCCCCCTTTCTCTCTTTTTCGCTTTTATGTTTTGCATTCTTTATAAAATGACCTTGACTTTCCTATCACAAGCAACTCTTCTTGACGTTTTCAAAATTATAAGCCTTAATTCTTTCTACAAAGTAATGCTAATTTACATGTTTATGTTCAAGACCCCCCCCCCCCTTTCCTCGAAGCAACCAGGTAGAATACACAGATATAAAATTCACAACTTATAAGGAACTTCTTAAGAGTTTCATTAATAAAGTTCGGTTCCCCTGATGTGATTTGATATTTTACTACCATTCATTCTTCTTCTGTTTTGTCTTTAGAATTTATAATTATTTTATTTAGAATTAATTTATCTTTAGAAAGTAGTGATTGTCAGCTGCATTCATTAGCATTTCGCGTTTTCTTCTATATCTATTACTTGCATATTAATAATTTCATTAAATAATATTTAAAAGTATTAAAACTTCATTTCTATTAAATTTTATTCATTTGTAAATCCTTGGATCCGCTCCTGCAGGTGCGCGAAAGCCTCATCACTACTGTAAACAAATTATTCATCACGCCGAAAATGTTCATGATTCCGCTAAACTAAGAAAGTTTACACATAGTTTTTCATCTCATAAACAACCATCAGCCCTGTCCAATGCAGAAATGCTCGAATTGAAGGGGAAAATTCAGGAATTTTTTTGCGTCAGCCATGTTTTGACGTGAACCTTACACCGCATTCTGTTATATTCTTAATATTATTGTATAGACGAAATTTGGTAAAGGACTATGTCCGCTCCATTTCTCCAGAACAGCTTAAGATATGAAAGTTAACTTTGTCAGATATCATAGATAATGACTTGTAGATGTCACCATGAATATTCTTTCCGTCGTCAATACTTCCGGTCGTCACAGAAACTGGATTAAAAAGTCGATTTTTTCTATTTCTTCGTCTTTCTAACTTCTTTTTTCTGTAATATTCATAGGTTATGTAAAGGCCCCTCTTTGAAGATTTTACGTATTACCAGTTTCCTGATAGGATTAAGAAGGAATTAAATATCTTTAAATATCTTACAATTTCCGAAAACGTAGGACCAACGTTTCTTAAACACTACAAAATATTGATTTTTCCCCCGTATATATAGTTTGCGGGGACTGCTCACTGCTCATTCACGTAGGAACTGGTGAGGAGTTAAAACCTACTAGGTGATTGGGATAGGCCAGAAAAACCTTCCCGTTGCCATAGAAACGAGTTTATATTAAATAAAAACGGTTGTATATGATATGTGTGTGCATATTATTCGCCCCTATTTTTGTCAACTGTAGAAGACATTGCCATCTTTACCCCCCCCCCCCTTTCTCTCTTTTTCGCTTTTATGTTTTGCATTCTTTATAAAATGACCTTGACTTTCCTATCACAAGCAACTCTTCTTGACGTTTTCAAAATTATAAGCCTTAATTCTTTCTACAAAGTAATGCTAATTTACATGTTTATGTTCAAGACCCCCCCCCCCCTTTCCTCGAAGCAACCAGGTAGAATACACAGATATAAAATTCACAACTTATAAGGAACTTCTTAAGAGTTTCATTAATAAAGTTCGGTTCCCCTGATGTGATTTGATATTTTACTACCATTCATTCTTCTTCTGTTTTGTCTTTAGAATTTATAATTATTTTATTTAGAATTAATTTATCTTTAGAAAGTAGTGATTGTCAGCTGCATTCATTAGCATTTCGCGTTTTCTTCTATATCTATTACTTGCATATTAATAATTTCATTAAATAATATTTAAAAGTATTAAAACTTCATTTCTATTAAATTTTATTCATTTGTAAATCCTTGGATCCGCTCCTGCAGGTGCGCGAAAGCCTCATCACTACTGTAAACAAATTATTCATCACGCCGAAAATGTTCATGATTCCGCTAAACTAAGAAAGTTTACACATAGTTTTTCATCTCATAAACAACCATCAGCCCTGTCCAATGCAGAAATGCTCGAATTGAAGGGGAAAATTCAGGAATTTTTTTGCGTCAGCCATGTTTTGACGTGAACCTTACACCGCATTCTGTTATTAAGGTCTTCCGTTTCAGACGGAAGACCTTATAGTGATTCTACTGTTTCTTTTTATTATTATTTTTTTTTCCCCTTTTCTTGTCGGAGCGTTTTCTCAGAGATGGCTGGACGGATTTTCTTGAAATTTTCAGGGATGATAGAGAAAGAAAATACCCCTAGGCGTTTTTTTCATTTTTTCAAAATTCACTTCCGGTCGTCAGATATGTCCGATTTCCGTTTTTTTCAAAAATATTTTGTCCCAGTCATATCTCAGAAAAGGTAAGAGATTAAGACACCAAACCTATACGGTTAATAGATCTTGAGGAGTAGGCAAAACCATTTGGGTTAAGAGCGTCAGCCGTCACTTCCGGTCGTCACAGGAAGTGATCAAAGAAATCGAAATTTTCAACTTTTCTTTTTTGATTTTTTTCTTTCATTACATTGTTGCATCTTATTTGTAGATTCGAAATATGTTAGTCTTACCGGAACCAAAAACGTCAACTTCCGGCTATAAGTGAAAAACTGCATAATTTGAGTATTTTACTTTCCCATAAATATTTTTTATACATAATGTATTTGAACTGATTTTTGAATATGTTATCAAGACTGCAAATGTCTAGAGTAACGTCAAATATCTTTGTAAAATTCACTTCCGGTCGCGCGTTTAAATGTCCGCAAAATGAGAACTTGTCCGAGTGAGATCTCAGAAACGGTAAGAGATTTAGACACCAAACTGATAAGAGTATTAAACCTTGAGAAGTAGACAAAACAATTTGGCTTAAGAGCGTCAGTCGTCACTTCCGGTCGTCACAGGAAGTGATCAAAGAAATCGAAAATTTCAAATTTTCTCTTTTGAAATAAGACTTGCATCATATAATTGTATCTTTTTCACAGTTACGAGATGTCTTGGTTCCACCGGAAACAAAAAACGACAACTTTCGGTTTTAAGAGAAAAACTACATAATAGGGGTTTTGAATTTCCCCCAACATATCGCTTATAGATAGAGTTCTTTAAATGATTTTTATATATGTTATTGAGACTGCAGTTGTCTAGATTGACATGAAATATCTTAATAAAATTCACTTCCGGTCGCGTGTTTTCTTGTCCACAAAATGAAAAGTTATTTCAGCGAGATCTCGGAAACGGCATGAAAGTAAAACACCAAACTTGTAGGAGTAATAAAACTTGGTGAGAAGGCAAAACACATAGGGTTAAAAGCGTCAGCCGTCATTTCCGGTCATCACAGGAAGTGATCGAAGAAATCGAAAATTTCAACTTTTCTTTTTAAAATTAAAATTTTCATCACTTTATTGCTTCCCTTTCGCTGTTTTAAAATATGTTAAATTCCACCGGAAAAAAACTTTAAACTTCCGGTTTTAAAAGATAAACTACGTTATTTCGTGGTTTAGCTTTCTCATAAATATCACTTATAGATAAGTAATTGAAATGTTTTTTTTTTTTTTTTTTTTTTTTTTTTTTTTTTTACATATGCTGTAGATACTGCAAAAGTCAAGAGAAAATTCAGAGATTTTTATTCAGTTCACTTCCGGTCGTGTGTTTTCTTGTCCTCAAAATTAGAATTTGTTCTCACAATTGTTCGGCAACAGTAAAAGACTGAACTCTAAAACTTTCAGGACTTATAGTCAGTCATCAGTTCATTTGCTTGGTGTAAAAATCGTGTGTCGTCATTACTTCCGGTCGTGAGAGGAAACGAAGCAAAAAAGTATATTTTAAGTTATTTGGTTTCTACATAAGTTTTAGGCTAATACCGACGTTGGAAAAGACATGTTCATGCAAACAGGAAGTCGTATAACGGAAGACCTTCTCATTACTAGTAATGAGTTTCTAGTTATTATTATTATTACTATTTTTTTTTTTAGACAAAATTTTGTGCACGCGATCTCTCGAAAACTATTCAATGAAGTTCTTTGAAATTTTCAGGGATAAAAGGCCTTTATATGAATTTTATATAAAATTCCGTTTTTTGGTAAATTCGGTTCCAGTGCCAAGTTGTGGACAATTTCCTGATTTTAAAATAAAATTTTGTCCTCGAAGGATCTAAGAAACGGCTAAAGATATGAACTGGAGACTTGTTAGAGATAATAGAACATGACTTTTAGATGTTCGAAATTACCTTGGTTTTCGTCGTCAGTACTTCCGGTCGTCACCGGAAGTGTTCAAAAAAATCGAAAATTTCAGCTTTTCTTTTTTAAATCAAATCTTACATCACATTATTGCAACTTTTTCGCAGTTTCGAAATATGTTGGTCCCACCGGAAACAAAAACGACAACTTCCGGTTATAAGAGAAAAACTACATAATTTAAGTATTTTACTTTCCCATAAATATCTTTTATAGGTGAAGTATTTGAAATGATTTTTAGATATGTTATTCAGATTGCAAATGTCTAGAGTAATGTCAAATATCTTTGCAAAATTCACTTCCGGTCGCGTGTTTTTTCTGTCCTCAAAGTGAGAAAATATCTGAGTGAGATCTCAGAAACGGTAAGAGATTAAGACAACAAACTTATATGAGTAATAGACCTTGAAGAGTAGGCAAAATCATTTGAGTTAAACTGTCAGCCGTCACTTCCGGTCGTCACAGGAAGTGATCAAAGAAATCAAAAAATTCAACTTTTCTTTTTCAAATTAAAACTTGCATCACCTCATTGCATCTCTTTCACTGTTTTGAAATATGTTAGACTCCTCCGGAAAAAAAAACGTCAACTTCCGGTTTTAGGAGATAAAATACGTTATTTCGATATTTAACTTTCTCATAAATATCGCTTATAGAAAAAGTATTGAAATGTTTTAATACATGTTGTAGATACTGCAAATGTCTAGAGACACGTTAGAGATTTTTTATAAAATTCACTTCCGGTCGCGTGTTTTCCTGTCCTCAAAATTAGAATTTGTTCTCACAATTGCTCGGCAACAATAAACGACTGAAGTCTGAAACTTTCAGGACTGATAGTTCTTCATTAGTTTATTTGCATCGTACGAAAATCGTGTGTCGCCGTTACTTCCGGTCGTGACAGGAAGTGATGCAAAAAAGTGAATGACTAATGGTTAGAAAGTTGGATTTTCACGCTGACGACCAGAGTTAAATCTCCAGAGTGTCTCAATTTCTTTTATCACTTTAGGAGCTTGAATTTTCTTTTTTTTTTTCAGAATCGGACGGAAGACCTCTCATTGCTCGCAATGAGTTTCTAGTTATTATTATTATTATTATTATTATTAAGGTCTTCCTTCTTCACGGAAGACCTTATAGTGATTCTACTGTTTCTTATTATTATTATTATTATTATTATTATTCTTTTTTTTGACAAAATTTTGTGCACGCGATTTCTCGAAAAGTATTCAGTCGTTTTCAATGAAACTTTCAGGAAAAATCAGTCATTGTATGAACTTTGTTCATCGCAAGGAAAATTTGGAAAATTCCATTTTGGTTCCAAGTTACGGGCAATTTCCTGATTTTAAAATGAAATTTTGTCGCCCCTTTTTCTCAAGAATGGCTAATGATATGAACTGGAGACTTATTGGAGAGCATAGAACGTGACTTCTAAATTTGCAGAATCGCATTTTCGTTCGTCGTCGGCACTTCCGGTCGATTACGGAAGTGATCAAAGAAATCGTAAAATTTCAACTTTCTTTTTTTAAATCAATACTTACATCACATTATTGCATCTCTTTTGTAGTTTCGAAATATGTTGGTCCCACCGGAAACAAAAACGTCAGCTTCCGGTTATAAGAGAAAAACTACATAATTTGAGTATTTTTCTTTCCCATTAATATCCTTTGTAGATAAAGTATTTGAAATGAATTTTAAATATGTTATTTAGACTGCATATATCTAGAGTAACATCAAATATCTTTGTAAAATTCACTTCCGGTCGCGTGTTTTCCTGTCCTCAAAATGAGAAGTTGTCTGAGCAAGATCTCGGAAACGGTGAGAGATTAAGATACCAAAGTTATATGGGCAACAGACCTTAAGATGTAGGCAAAACCATTTGGGTTCAGAGCGTCAGCCGTCACTTCCGGTCGTAACAGGAAGTGATCAAAGAAATCGAAAATTTCAACTTTTCTTTTTTTAATTAAAAATTGCATCACTTTATTGCATCTTTTTCTCAGATTCGAAAGATGTTGGTCCCACCGGAAATAAAAACGACAACTTCCGGTTATAAGAGAAAAACTACATAATTTGAATATTTTTCTTTCCCATTAATATCCTTTGTAGATAAAGTATTTGAAATGAATTTTAAATATGTTATTTAGACTGCAAATATCTAGAGTAACATCGAATATCTTTGTAAAATTCACTCCGGGTCGCGTGTTTTCCTGTCCTCAAAATGAGAAGTTGTCTGAGCAAGATCTCGGAAACGGTGAGAGATTAAGACACCAAACTTATTTGAACAACAGACCTTAAGATGAAGGCAAAACCATTTGGGTTAAGAGCGTCAGCCGTCACTTCCGGTCGTAACAGGAAGTGATCAAAAAAATCGAAAATTTCAACTTTTCTTTTTTTAATTAAAAATTGCATCACTTTATTGCATCTTTTTCTCAGATTCGAAAGATGTTGGTCCCACCGGAAATAAAAACGTCAACTTCTGGTTTTAGGAGATAAACTACGTTATTTTGATATTTAACATTCTCATAAATATTGCTTATCGATAAAGTACTTGAAATAATTTTATGTATGTTGAAGATACTGCAAATGTCTAGAGAAAAGTCAGAGATTTTATAAAATTCACTTTCGGTCGCGTGTTTACCTGTCCTCAAAATTAGAATTTGTTCTAACAATATTGCTCGGCCACAATAAAGGACTGAAGTCTAAAACTTTCAGGACTGATAGTCAGTCATCAGTTTATTTGAATCGTGAGAAAATCTTGTATCGCCGTTACTTCCGATCGTGACAGGAAGTGATGCAAAAAGGTGAATGGTTAATGGTTAGCACGTTGGATTTTCACGCTGACGACCAGGGTTAAATCTCCAGGATGTCTGAATTTCTTTTATCACTTTTTAAGCTTGAATTTTCGTTTTTATTTTCAGAATTGGACGGAAGACCTCTCATTGCTCGCAATGAGTTTCTAGTTATTATTATTATTATTATTATTATTTTGACCAAATTTTGTGCAGGCATTTTCTCGAAAACTATTCAGTGGTTTTAGGTGAAACTTTCAGGAAAAATTAGTCATTGTATGAAGTTTGTTCATCACAAGGAAAATTTGGAAAATTCCATTCTGGTTCCAAGTTACGGGCAATTTCCTTATTTTTAAATGGAATATTGTCCGTGAATGTTCTCAAGAATGGCTAAAGATATGAACTGGAGACTTATTGGAGAGCATAGAACGTGACTTCTAAATTTGTGGAATCGCCTTTTCGTTCGTCGTCGGCACTTCCGGTCGCTTACGGAAGTGATCAAAGAAATCGTAAAATTTCAACTTTCCTTTTTTGAATTAATTCCTATATCACATTATTGCATCTTTTGTGTAGTTTCGAAATATGTTGGTCCCACCGGAAACAAAAACGACAACTTCCGGTTATAAGAAAAAACTGCATAATTTGAGTATTTTTCTTTCGCATTAATATCTTTTGTAGATAAAGTATTTGAAATGAATTTTTAATATGTTATTCAGACTGCAAATGTCTAGAGTAACGTCAAATATCTTTGTAAAATTCACTTCCGGTCCCGTGTTTTTTTTGTCCTCAAAATGAGAAGTTGTCTGAGCAAGATCTCGGAAACGGTAAGAAATTAAGACACCAAACTTTTATGAGCAACAAACCTTAAGATGTAGGCAAAACCATTTGTGTTCAGAGCGTCAGCAGTCACTTCCGGTCGTCACAAGAAGTGATCAAAAATCGAAAATTTCAACTTTTCTTTTTTTAATTAAAAATTACATTCACTTTATTGCATCTTTTTCGCAGATTCCAAAGATGTTGGTCCTACCGGAAACAAAAACGACAACTTCCGGTTATAAGAGAAAAACTAAATAATTTGAGTATTTTACTTTCCAATAAATTTTCTTTATAGATAAAGTATTTGAATTGAATTTTAAATATGTTATTCAGACTGCAAATGTCTAAAGTAACCTCAATTATCTTTCAAAAATTCACTTCCGATTGCGTGTTTTTCTGTCCTCAAACTAAGAAATTGTCTGAGCGAGATCTCAAAAACAGGTAAAAGATAAAAACACCAAATTTTTATGATTAACAGACATTGAGGAGTAGGCAAAAACATTTTGGTTAAACGCGTCAGTCGTAACTTCCGGTCGTCACAGGGAGTGAACAAAGAAATAAAAAAAGTAACCTTTCTTTTTTAAATTAAAGTTTGCATCACTTTATTGCATCTCTTTCGCTGTTTTGAAATATGTTAGATTCCATCAGAAACAAAAACGTCAACTTCCGGTTTTAGGTGATTAACTACGTTATTTCGATATTTAACTCTCTCATAAATATTGCTTATCGATAAAGTACTTGAAATATTTTTATGCATTTTGTAGATACTGCAAATGTCTAGAGAAATGACAGAGATTTTTTTTAAATAAAATTCACTTCCGGTCGCTTGTTTACTTGTTCTCAAAATTAGAATTTGTTCTCACAATATTGCTCGGCAACAGTAGCCACTAAAGTCTAAAACTTTCAGGACTGATAGTCCGTCATCAGTTTATCTGAATTGCGAGAAAATCTTGTATCGCCGTTACTTCCGGTCGTGACAGGAAGTGATGCAAAAAAAGTGAATGGTTAATGGTTAGCGAGTTGGATTTTCACGCTGACGACCCAAGGTTAAATCTCCAGAGTGTTTGAATTTCTTTTATCACCTTTTAAGCTTGAATTAACGTTTTTATTTTCAAAATCGGACGGAAGACCTCTCATTGCTCGCAATGAGTTTCTAGTTATTATTATTATTATTTTTCATTTTTATTTTTTTGACCTTTTCAAATCGCAATATCTCAAAAACTACTCATTCATTTTCAGCCAAATTTCCAGGAATGATGTGTTATCTCATGCCATTTTGAAATATTGAAAAAGTTTGGAAAAAGTTACTTCCGGTCGGGAATTATTACGATTTTTTACTTTTTCCACTAAAAATCTAGTCCATGAATGTTCTCAGAAACTGTTAAAGGAAGGAGTCTGAAACTTTCAGGTATGGTAGAATTTGGTTTGTAGATGTGTGATGGAAACATTTCGTGTGTCGTCGTCACTTCCAGTCGTCACAGGAAGTGATTTAAAAAGGGTAATTTTTTGAACTTTTTTGTTTTTCATTATTTTTTTTATGACGTTGATAGGCTAAATAAAGAGTCTTACAAGAATGCTAAATATGTAGTTTGTTCGAAAATTGATTAACCCATACTCTAAATATTTATCATTTTTCAATTTTGAACGATGATGTTTGATAGCGTAATGGTTAGCATGTTGAATTTTCATGTGGGCGATCCGGATTCAATCCAAAGAATGTCCGAATTTTTTCTCACTTTTTGGGGCTCAAATATAAGATTTTATCTTTAAGGGGGTGGGGGGGGTGGGGGGGGGGGGGGCTACGTCGTTCGACGTCAGAGCAGCGGTGTTTAACGGCACAATATCAGCGTGTCTTTTTACTCCCTCATAAAGAGTTTGCAGTTTAATTTTGCACTAATTAATGTGCATAGATGCAATTGTGATATGACAAAATGAGGAAAACATGTTGGTACAAATGTATATGTAGCTAGATACCTATGCAATTGTATCATAAATTGGAGAGTTGCCGAATTGTATTTTGAAAGTAGAATTTGTTACTTTCTCATGTTGATTGAATAACATATAGCAATTTCGAATGAGAGAAAAATAAACTTCGATGATATTTTTCTTTAATTATGTAGGGCAATATTCCTTTATAGATGCAATTTACTGAACATAATAGGTATCAGATTCCTTGAGCGTCATATGGCGAGACGTGTTTTGTTGCGAAACATTCGTCTTTTCATTAATGTGTTACTAATTGGAATAATCCACTTTGGGGGTAAAGAGGAATATAAAATGTGTAAGAAAACTTAGCGCTGCCTTTATGTTACTTGTCCGTATACGGTATGTTATATGTACAGTGTGATAAATATACATTCTAAGGCTAGAAAATCAGGCTATAACAACATATTTTTTTTTAAAAATTCATTGAAGCTATCACGCACACTTATTCAATTGAAGACACATTCCAAAGAAAAGGCGCGAAGATTTACTCGTGACATTTGGCGCGAAATAATTATCTTGACCCGCCTTTCACAAATGGTCTGATGCAGTAGTGTAGAAGTACAGAAAAAGATTACACGGACATGTCTGAATTTGGAATTGCATAGAATAGAAAGTTGAATGCATAAAGAATAACGGAAGTAAACACAATTGTTTATTTTTAGTTTTTATCAGTAACAGATTATTTTCTCTGCTATCAGTTATTGTTAAAACTCAAGTAACAAATCCGATGTAAATCTACTAGTACTTGAACAAAATTTAGCTGGCTAGTTTTCATCCTATAATTCCGCACTATAAGAAAAAAAAAATTTAATCTGCCTGACACTCGTTACTTCAGGGAATGAGTGCAAGGTAAACATCGATGATGGCTGGTACATTGCGCTAGTGTAGTGGTTTCAATATTAAAGAACAAGGTTCACTTAGGGCCTTTTTTGGCTCTGTGAATTTCAGAAAAACTGAAAGTGCTTGGTTTTAGTTGACGATGCATTCAATATCATTTAGATCTTTGATGACTGCGTATCTATAAAAAATAACGCAATTTGCTGGCTAGCCAATGCATTATGACGCCATGAAATGCGTCATTTTCCTCATATCCTAAAGAATTCTACAAAATAGCCAATTTTTAATTTATATAGGGCCTAATCTCTGATCTTAAATATGCAAATATTAAATGAAAGAACTATTTCTGAGGATTACAGAACCTGTTTTATTTTTTAGATCAGAGGGTGCGCTCATATGATTTCTCTTCTGTGAAAGTACTCAAATATACTTGTTTTCTTTAAAATTCAAGAACATTGCAATTCCATGAAGCCTGTTTTTCAAGACCTTGGCTTGAGGAGAAAATTTTTAATAGGAAATGAAAGCACTAAGTCTCTACTTTATCTTGATGTTTAAAATGGAACATAGAGTGTTAGTAAATGAATTGGTATATCTACAGGGCCATTTTATGCATAAAGTGAACCTAGCTCTTTTCGGGCAACCGATTTTGGTTTAATCCCGACTATATCTGAATTTTTTGCTTAAATTTACGTTTTCATCTTTACCAATGATGTTGAACTTTTTTTTCTCTTTGTGAATTTTGTGCTCTTTTTTTTATAAATAAAAAATCTTGTTAGAGACCCATGTTCAATTTTAAGGTGTCTTAGCAACGAGCAGATATGAATGTAATTTTACATGCAATAATATCACAGTTAAGGATAGTTATTCTGACAGAAGACCTTTCGTTGCTAGCAACGAGTATCTAGTTAAGGTCTTCCGTCTTCACGGAAGACCTTATAGTGATTCTACTGCTTCTTCTTTTTATTATTATTCTTATTTTTTAGACAAATTTTGTGCATGCATTATCTCGAGAACTATTCAGTGGTTTTTCATCAAACTTTCAGGGATAATGCGCTATAAAATGCCATTGTTACATTTGAAAGAATTTTGGAAAAATTAGTTTCCGGTTCCAAGTTATGGACATTTTTCTGATTTTGAAATGAAATTTTATCCGCGCGAGATCTAAAGAACGGCTAAAGATATGAACTGGAGACTTGTTGGAGAGCATAGAACATGACTTCTAGATATGCGGGTTTGCCTTTTCGTGCGTCGTGAGTACTTCCGGTCGCTATCGGAAGCGAATTAAAAAAGTCAATTTTTTTCAACTTTTACGTTTTTCAATATTTTTCTTTGATTTTAATAGGGTTAATAAAGACTTTTATTGTAATGCTTAATATATAATTTGTTTTTGAAATTGTGTACCAGAATACATTTTAAAAATAGATTTTTTAGACAAATCTTGTGCACGCAATATCTCGAGAACTATTCAATGGTTTTCCATCAAACTTTCAGGGACAATGCGCTATAAAATGCCATTGTTACATTTGAAAGAATTTTGGAAAAATTCGTTTCCGGTTCCAAGTTATGGACATTTTCTGATTTTGAAATGAAATTTTATCCGCGCGAGATCTAAAGAACGGCTAAAGATATGAATTGGAGAATTGTTGAAGAGCATAGAACATGACTTCTAGATATGCGGGTTTGCCTTTTCGTGCGTCGTGAGTACTTCCGGTTGCTACCGGAAGCGAATTAAAAAAGTCCATTTTTTCAACTTTTACGTTTTTCAATATTTTTCTTTGATTTTAGTAGGGTTATATTCCTTTACAGATGCAAGATACCGAACATAATAGGTATCAGATTTCTTGAGCGTCATATGGCGAGACGTGTTTTGTTGCAAAACATTCAAGACTTTTCATTAATGTGTTACTAAATGGAATAGTCCACTTTGGGGGTTAAGAGGAATATAAAATGTGTAAGAAAACTTAGTGCTGCCTTTATGTTACTTGCCCGTATACGATATGTTTATGTGCAGTGTGATAAATAAACATTCTTAGGCTCGAAAATCAGGCTATAGCAACATATTTTTTTTAAAATTTCATTGAAGCTATCACGTACAATTATTCAATTGAAGACACATTTCAAAAAAAAGGTGCGAAGATTTACTCGTGACGTTTGGCGCGAAATAATGTATCTTGACTCGCCTTTCACAAATGGTCTGATGCAGTAGTGTAGAAGTACAGAAAAAGATTACACGGACATGTCTGTATTTGGAATTGCATAGAATAGAAAACTGAATGCATAAAGAATAAAGGAAGTAAACACAATATTTTTTTTTTTTAGTTTTTATCAGTAACAGATTATTTTCTCTGCTTTCAGTTATTGTTAAAAATCAAGTAATAAATCCGATGTAAATCTACTAGCACTTGCACAAAATTTAGATGGATAGTTTTCATCCTATAATTCGGCACTATAAGAAAAAGAAATTAACCTGCCTGACACTCGTTACTTCAGGGAATGAGTGCAAGATAAACATCGATGATGGCTGGTACATTGCGCTAGTGTAGTGGTTTCAATATTAAAGAACAAGGTTCACTTAGGACCTTTTTGGCCCTGTGAATTTCAGAAAAACTGAAACTGCTTGGTTTTAGTTGACAATGCATTAAATATCATTTAGACCTTCGATGACTGCGTATCTATCAAAAATGACGTAATTTTTCTGGCTAGCCTATGCATTAAGACGTCATGAAATGCGACATCTTCTTCGTATCCTGAAAATTTTTACAAAACAGCCAATTTTTAAAGCTATTTTTCGATATTTAATTTAGGACGTAACCTCTGATCTTAAATATGCAACAATTAAATGATAGAACTATTTCTGAGGATTACAAAACCTGTTTTATTTTTTTTTTTTTTTAGATCAGATGATGTGCTCATATTATTTCTCTTCTTTCTTTTTTAAACTAAAACTTGCATCACTTTATTGCATCTCTTTCGCTGTTTTAAAATATGTTAGATTCCACCGGAAATAATCGTCAACTTCCGATCTATTGCTCGGCAACAGTAAACGACTGAAGTCTAAAACTTTCAGGACTGATAGTCAGTCATCAGTTTATTTGAATCGGGACAAAATCTTGTATCGCCGTTACTTCCGATCGTGACAGGGAGTGATGCAAAAAAGAGAATGGTTAATGGTTAGCACGTTGGATTTTCAGGCTGACGACCAGGGTTAAATCTCATGAGTGTCTGAATTTCTTTTTTCACTTTTCAGCTTGAGTTTTCTTTTTTCTTTTTTCAGAATGGTACGGAAGACCTCTCATTGCTCGCAATGAGTTTCTAGTTATTATTATTATTATTATTATTATTATTTTTTAGACAAATTTTGTGCACGCAATATCTCGAGAACTATTCAGTGGTTTTTCATCAAACTTTCAGGGATAATGCGCATTAAGATGCCATTGTTACATTTGAAAGAGTTTTGGAGAAATTCGCTTCCGGTTCCAAGTTATGGACATTTTTCTGATTTTAAAATGAAATTTTATCCGCGCAAGATCTAAAAAACGGCTAAAGATATGAACTGGAGACTTGTTGGAGAGTATAGAACATGACATTTAAATATGCGGGTTTGCCTTTTCGTGCGTCGGGAATACTTCCGGTCGCTACCGGAAGCGAATTTAAAAATTCAATATTTTCAACTTCTTCGTTTTTTAATATTTTTCTTTGATTTTAATAGGGTTAATAGAGACTCTTATTGTAATGCTTAATATATAATTTGTTTTTAAAATTGTCTACCGGAATACATTTTAAAAACAGATTTTTTAGACAAATCTTGTGCACGCAATACCTCGAGAACTATTCAATGGTTTTTCATCAAACTTTCAGGGATAATGCGCTATAAGATGCCATTGCTATATTTGAAAGAATTTTGGAAAAATTCGCTTCCGGTTCCAAGTTATGGACATTTTTTGATATTGAAATGAAATTTTCTCCGCGCGAGATCTAAAGAACGGCTAAAGATTTGAATTGGAGAATTGTTGGAGATCATAGAACATGACTTCTAGATGTGCGGGTTTGCCTTATCGTGCGTCGTGAGTACTTCCGGTCGCTACCGGAAGCGAATTAAAAAAGTCATTTTTTTCAACTTTTACGTTTTTCAATATTTTTCTTTGATTTTAGTAGGGTTATATTCCTTTACAAATGCAAATTACCGAACATAATAGGTATCATATTCCTTGAGCGTCATATGGCGAGACGTGTTTTGTTGCAAAACATTCAGGTCTTTTCATTAATGTGTTACTAACTGGAATAGTCCACTTTGGGGGTAAAGAGGAATATAAAATGTGTAAGAAAACTTAGTGCTGCCTTTATGTTACTTGCCAGTATATAACATGTTATATGTGGAGTGTGATAAATAAACATTCTTAGGCTCGAAAATCAGGCATATATTTTTTTTAATTTCATCGAAGCTATCACGCACACTTATTCAATTGAAGACACATTTCAAAGAAAAGGTGCGAAGATTTACTCGTGACATTTGGCGCGAAATAATGTATCTTGACCCGCCTTTCACAAATGGTCTGATGCAGTAGTGTAGAAGTACAGAAAAAGAATACACGAACATGTCTGTATTTGGAATTGCATATAATAGAAAGCTGAATGCATAAAGAATAAAGGAAGTAAACACAATAGTTTTTTTTAGTTTTTATCAGTAACAGATTATTTTCTCTGCTATCAGTTATTGTTAAAACTCAAGTAACAAATCCGATGTAAATCTACTAGCACTTGCACAATATTTAGCAGGATAGTCATCCTATAATTCCGCACTGTAAGAAAACAAAATTAACCTGCCTGACACTCGTTACTTCAGGGAATGAGTGCAAGGTAAACATCGATGATGGCTGATACATTGCGCTAGTGTAGTGGTTTCAATATTAAAGAACAAGGTTCACTTAGGGCCTTTTTTGGCCCTGTGAAATTCAGAAAAACTGAAACTGCTTGGTTTTAGTTGACAATGCGTTAAACATCATTTAGACTTTTGATGACTGCGTATCTATCAAAAATGACGTAATTTTTCTGGCTAGCCTAAGACGTCATGAAATGCGTCATTTTCCTTGTATCCTGAACATTTCTACAAAACAGCCAATTTTTAAAGCTATTTTTCGATATTTAATATAGGATGTAACCTCTGATCTTAAATATGCAACTATTAAATGATTAAACTATTTCTGAGGATTACAAAACCCGTTTTATTTTTTAGATCAGAGGATGCGCTCATATCATTTCTCTTCTTTCTTTTTTAAACTAAAACTTGCATCACTTTATTGCATCTCTTTCGCTGTTTTGAAATATGTTAGATTCCACCGGAAATAAAACGTCAAATTCCGGTTTATTGCTCGGCAACAGTAAACGACTGAAGTCTAAAATTTTTAGGACTGATAGTCAGTCATCAGTTTATTTGAATCGTGAGAAAATCTTGTATCGCCATTACTTCCGGTCTTGACAGGAAGTGATGCAAAAAAGGGAATTGTTAATGGTTAGCACGTTGAATTTTCAGGCTAACGACCAGGGTTAAATCTTCAGTGTCTGAATTTCTTTTATCACTTTTTCAGCTTGAGTTTTCTTTTTTTCAGAATCGGACGGAAGACCTCTCATTGCTCGCAATGAGTTTCTAGTTATTATTCTTTTTTTTTTTTACCAAAATTTTGTGCATGCGATTTCTCGAAAATTATTCAGTAGTTTTCAATGAAACTTTCACAAAAAAATGAGTCATCATATGAACTTTGTTCATCACAAGGAAAATTTGGAAAATTCGCTTCCGGTTCCAAACTATGGGCAAATTCCTGATTTTTAAACAGAACTTTGTCCGCGGCATATCTAAAGAACGACTAAAGGTATGAACTGGAGACTTCTTAGAGACTATAGAACATGTCTCCTAGATTACCAGAATTGCCTTTTCGTGCGTCGTCACTACTTCCGGTAGCTACCGGAAGCGGATTTAAAAAGTCGAATTTTTCAACTTTTTTGTTTTTCTATATATTTCAATGATATTAGTAGGGTTAATAGACACTCTTTGAGAATGCATAATATATAATTTGTTTGAAAATTGATTATAAATATTATAAATATTATTGATATTTTTAGCCAAATATTATGCACGCGATATCTCGAGAACTATTCAGTCCTTTTTCGTCAATCTTTCAGGGATAATACGCTTTAAAAAGCCAATGTTACATTTGAAAGAATTTTGGAAAACTCTCTCCTGGTTCCCAGTTATGGGCAATTTCCTGATTTTGAAAAGAAATGTTGTCCGCGAATTTTCTCAAGACTGGCTAGAGAGAAGAACTGGAGACTTGTCAAAAATAAAAGAGCATGAGTTGTAGATTTGTGGAACGATTTTGTAGGAGTCGTCGGTACTTCCGGTCGTCACCAGAAGTGATCAAAGAATTAAAAAAAAATTCAACTTTACTTCTTTTAATCAAATCTTGCATCAATTATTGCAACTCTTTCGCAGTTTCGAAATGTGTTGGTCCCACCGGAAACAAAAACGACAACTTCCGGTTATAAGAGAAAAACTACATGATTTGGGTATTTTACTTTCCCTTAAATATCTTTTATATATAAAGTATTTGAAATGATTTTAAATGTGTTATTCAGACTGCAAATGTCTAGAGTAACGTCAAATATCTTTGCGAAATTCACTTCCGGTCGCGTGTTTTTCTGTCCTCAAAATGAGAAAATATCTGAGCGAGATCTCAGAAACGGTAAGAGATTAACACACCAAACTTATAGGAGTAATAGAGCTTGAAGAGTAGGCAAAACCATTTCGGTTAAACTGCCAGCCGTCACTTCCGGTCGTCACAGGAAATGATCAAAGAATCAAAAATTTTAACTTTTCTTTTTTAAATTAAAACTTGCATAACCTTATTGCATCTCTTTCGCTGGAAACAAAAATGTCAACTTCTGGTTTTTAGGAGATAAAATGCGTTATTTTGATATTTAACTTTCTCATAAATATCGCTTATAGAAAAAGTATTGAAATGTTTTAATACATGTTGTAGATACTGCAAATGTCTAGAGACATGTCAGAGATTTTTTACAAAATTCACTTCCGGTCGCGTGTTTTCCTGTCCTCAAAATTAGAATTTGTTCTCACAATTGCTCGGCAACAATAAACGACTGAAGTCTGAAACTTTCAGGACTGATAGTCCGTCGTCAGTTTATTTGAATCGTTTGAAAATTGTGTGTCGCGGTTACTTTCGGTCGTGACAGGAAGTGATGCAAAAAAGGTGAATGGTTAATGGTTAGAACGTTGGATTTTCATGCTGACGACCAGGGTTGAATCTCTAGAGTGTCTGAATTTCTTTTATCACTTTTTCAGCTTGAATTTTCTTTTTTATTTTCGGAATCGGACGGAAGACCTCTCATTGCCCGCAATTAGTTTCTAGTAAGTCTTCCGTTCACAACGGAAGACTTATAGTGATTGTATTGTTTCTTTTTATTGTTAAGTCTTCCGTTCACAACGGAAGACTTATAGTGATTGTATTGTTTCTTTTTATTATTATTATTATTATTATTATTATTCCTCCCAAATTTTGTGAGCGCGATTACTCAGAGATGGTTGGATAGATTTTCACAATTTTTCACATGATAGTAGGCTGATATATGAAGTTTATATAAAATTCCGTTTTTTGAAAAATTCACTTCCGGTCCGAAGTTACGGCCGAATTTCCAATTTTTAAATGGACTTTTGTCCGGAATTTTTCTCGGAAACGGTTTGAGGTAAAGATGTGAAATTTATAGGGGTATTAGATCATGACATTCTCTTTGTTTCGAAGTTGTTTTCGTGTGTTTCCGGTACTTCCTGTCCGAACCGGAAGTGAACTTGTGTTTGGTCAATTTTCAACTTTTTTGTTTTTTAATATTTTTTCAAGATATTATTTTGTATAACAGAGGTTATTCTACAAATACTAAATATATAATTTGTTTTGAAATCAGATTTCACATTTTGCAGATTTTCGGTACCCTCATTTTCCCTATTTACCTAGTGTGTAGACAATGGGCAAAGAAAGATAACTCTGACTTGTAAGTGAGAATAGAACTTTCGAGATAAAGGCGGAAATAGTATCGATGACGTCAGAGACATATACACTCTCCATATCAAAATATTTAGACGTTCTATATTCACTCTTCAAAATTTAAGAGTACGTTGGTTACCGCTTCCAGTGCATGTAAAGTTTGAAGGTGCCAGTGTAGTGTAAGTCTGTATTGACAGTTAATTGATTTACACATGAATATATCTAAAAAAAATTAATATATATGCTAGGTACCTAATTCAAGTAAATATATTATAAGCACTAAATATACATTTATAGTGATGAACAGGCATGCAGTTTTATCTATTTCGTATATTAAGTCCAGAATATGATAGTTATAAGCCTTCTATAATGCAGACGATTTATTATTCTCTATGATTTGAATGCGAATTTATCCCGATTTCCGAGTTTTACTTTCCAAATTAAAAAATATTACATACACTCAAAAAAGGAATTAAGCGATAGAAAATTGTAATACAGTACTGTTTTAAAGCCTTTATAAATAAATTGATATCTGCCACTGAAAAGAAAGAAAATCAATCTATAGATTAGATTTGGTTATTACATGTATATTTGATAAAAGGTTAAATTATTTATGACACATGATCTATATTCTATATACCCAAGGAATTATAAAAGATGTGAAAAGGCGATTCTTGGATTCTTGTGAAATACTCAAAGAGTTAAAGAGTGTGTGAAATAATGGTACGCTATATGTTTCTTTTGAAAAAAAAAAAAACATGATAAAAAAATTGTACAGGTCTGTTGATATGTGGGATAAGTATATCTGAATGAACACAATTTTATGCAATGATATATAATCATGTACATGCAACTGACGTCCGTACTTTTCCTTATAATTCATAAAACATAAAATTATCTAATTCCTTTGAAGCCCCCCCCCCCCCCCCCGTCTTGATTAATATTTGGAGACGTTCGTGCAGCTAGGCATTTGAATTATATATTCGTTTTAGATTTAAATCTGGAACATGTGAATAACATTACCGTTTACATGTATACAGAATTTCATATTCTATAGTTATGAAATGTTCAATTTACATGTGAGAGAGAGAGAGAGAGAGAGAGAGAGAGAGAGGAGAGATTCCTTCTTAATCCCGATCCAGACCAAAAATTAGTTCTATATCGGTCACACCCATTCTTTATTAGATGTTTTCTGATTTCATAGTCATGATCTCATCCTGTGTATTTTTCAGCTTAAAAAGTATCACACGAAGTGCACGTGTGTTGACCTGTCAATCAAAATCACTTGACGCTGTATGCACTGCAATTAAGTAGCCTGAGTTCGAAATGATCTTGAAATATGATCTTTAAGTAAATTTGATGCAATAAACTTGTGAAAGAATAGAATAAAATAAAAAATAAAATATCTCGGTATTATGAACTTCGATTGTGGGACGTGGAGACCGATCCTTTGGATGAGATCGTATAAATCGAGGTCCCTTGTCGCAGAAGGTGCTGGCATAAAAAAGATTCCTCACTGCTCAATTGCGATAAGTGCCAAAGTATAGGACAAAAATTTGCAGTCTCCACCGGCGAGTGGTGGCATCTCCATGTGAGTGAAAAATTCTGGAGAGAGACGTTAAACAACATACGTATAATCAATCAATCAATCGATTGCTGAAGAATTACTGTAATTGAATAATCTGTCTTATAGGTATGCTGTCAAATCTTGATATTAAAACTTTACAAAACTCAGTGACTTTACGTTTAATGTGATACTAACTTAATTCATTATATTTTTTATAACACCATCACAATTATGCCGAAACATATACACAGTGAAGTTTATGATAGTACGGTGTTCGTTTGTCTGTTTGTTTGTCTTAGAAATGATTGCAAACAATTTTTTTTTTTTTAAATGCAAATGATAAACGTATATCTCTTATAGGTGCAAAATGTATTATACAAGATTGATAATGAAAATCAAAGTACCTTAAGTAATGAAAGGACTTTTTTCCAGTTATTTCTTTCTTTCACAGAAAATATGATATGTATGTTTTTTACACAGAAAAAAGCAAATTCTTACAGATTTAGAAGAACGGAAGACTTTTTTGTTGCCATGGCAACAAGAGTCTAGTTATTATTATTATTAAGGTCTTCCGTCTTCACGGAAGACCTTATAGTGATTCTACTGTTTCTTATTATTATTATTATTATTATTATTATTTTCCCCAAAATTTTGTGCAGGCGATTTCTCAAAAACTATTCAGTGGTTTTAAATGAAACTTTCAGGAATTATGCGTCGTCAAATGAACTTTGTTCATCAGAAGGAAAATTTGGAAAACTCGCTTCCGGTGCCAAGTTATTGACAGTTTTCTGATTTTAAAATGAAATTTTGTCCCCCCTTTTTTTCAAAAATGGTTTAAGATATGAACTGGAGACTTGTTAGAGATGATAGGTTATGTCCTCTAGATGAGGGGAATCACCTTTTTGTGCGTCGTCAATACTTCCGGTCGTTACCGGATGCGAATTTAAAAAAGTCGTATTTTTAAACTTTTTTGTTTTTCTATATTTTTCTTTTATTTTAATAAGGTTAATAGAGACTCTTCTGAAAATTCTTTATATATAATTTATTTTAGAATTGATCAATCCAAACTCTAGATATTCGCATTTCTAAATTTGAAGCGGGTCCAAAATGGCGGCTGTCTCTGTAAACTCCGATAAGTAGGTCAGAATTTACGGAGTCAGCCGAGCGTTTGTTTGAATGAAAGTACCATAAGGATCAAAGAAATGTGAAGGAAATGTTGGATTGTCACATCACAATTACGTTGCAATTCTGTTTCGCAATAGAGTTTTAATCCGGGGTTTCCTCAAACGTCTACTATAATTTTTCTTGTCTGTATCTCAAAGTAGAAAAACGACATGACTACAAGTGGAAATACGATAACTACAACCTTTTGTTTTACAGCATGGAAAAACTGATCCTAAACCATGGTTATAAGTAAAAGCTTTTCAAGAAACTTGCCTGACTAAAGCAATCAATATATAGTAATTATTACGTGGCCATTGTTTTTTCCCCATGCAGGCTTGTGTCATATTAAATGAACAGAAAAGACAGAAATAAGAAAACCATTTTTTTAAAGATTGTTTAATGAAAATGATTTAAATATTTTTTTTTTTTCTAAAAGATGTTGTTATTGAACATAAATGGTATCAGATTCCTTGACCGTCGCAGGACGAGACATGTTTTTGGGCGAAACATTCTAGTCTTCCCATGAATGTGTAACTAATCGGGATAGTCCACTTTGGGGGTAAACAGGAAAATAAAACTTGTAGAAAATCTTACCTAAATCACTGCTTCAGTGTTACTTATCCATACGATATATAATAAGTACAATATGATAAAAATACTTTCTCAAGCTCGATATTCAGGTTATAAGAACATACATTTTGAAATTTCATTGAAACCATCACCATTCAATAGAAAATACATTCCGAAGGATATGCACGAATATTTACCCGTGACATTTCGTGCGAAATAATGTATCGTGATCAACCTTTCGTAGTAGACAAATGGTCTGATGCAGAAGTATATAGAAGTGCAGAAAAAGATTACATGGACATGCCTGTATATGAAATTACATGAAATAAAAAGTTGAATACATAAAGAATAAAAGAAAGTAAACAGTATCAACAGAGAATGGCTAAAGATATGAATATGAAACTTGCTGAGGTGATAGAGCATCAAATGTTGATATATTGATCGACAATTAATTTTCGTCGTTCTTACTTCCGGTCGCAAACGAAAGTGAATTCAAAAATGTTAAATTTGCAACTTTTTTGTTTTTCAATATTTTTCTTTGGGATTTACAGGGTTAATAGAGAGTCTTCTAGGAGTTTTATGTATGTTTTCATCTTTTTGATTGAAAAAGTTTGCAGAGATTTTTTATAAAATTCACTTCCGGTCGAGTGATTACCTGTCCTCAAAATTAGAATTTATTCTCACAATATTGCTCAGCAACAGTAAACGACTGAAGTCTAAAACTTTCATGTCTGATAGTCAGTCATCAGTTTATTTAAATCGTGAGAAAATCTTGTATCGCCGTTACTTCCGGTCGTGACAGGAAGTGATGCAAAAAAGTGAATGGTTAATGGTTAGCTTTCTTGGATTTTCACGCTGAATTTCTTTTATCACTTTTCAGAGTGAATTTTTGCTTTTATTTTCAGAATCGGACGGAAGACCTCTCATTGCTCGCAATGAGTTTCTAGTTATTATTATTATTCTTCCCAAATTTTGTGAGCGCGATAACTCAGAGATGGTTGGATAGATTTTCACAGTTTTTCACATGATAGTAGGCTGATATATGAAGTTTATATAAAATTCCGTTTTTTGAAAAATTCACTTCCGGTCCGAAGCTACGGCCGAATTTCCAATTTTTAAATGGACTTTTGTCCGGAATTTTTCTCGGAAATGGTTTGAGGTAAAGATGTGAAATTTACAGGGGTATTAGATCATGACATTCTCTTTGTTTCGAAGTTGTTTTCGTGTGTTTTCGGTACTTCCTGTCCGAACCGGAAGTGAACTTGTGTTTGGTCAATTTTCATTTTTTTTTTGTTTTTTAATATTTTTTCAAGATATTATTATGAATAACAGAGGTTATTCTACAAATACTAAATATATAATTGGTTTTGAAATCAGATTCCACATTTTGCAGCTTTTCGTTACCCTCATTTTCCCTATTTACCTAGTGTGTAGACAATGGGCAAAAAAAGATAACTCTGACTTGTAAGTGAGAATAGAACTTTCGAGATAAAGGCGGAAATAGTATCGATGACGTTAGAGACATATACACTCTCCATATCAAAATATTTAGACGTTCTATATTCACTCTTCAAAATTTAAGAGTACGTTGGTTACCGCTTCCAGTGCATGTAAAGTTTGAAGCTGCCAGTGTAGTGTAAGTCTGTATTGACAGTTAATTGATTTACACATTAATTAAACCAAAAAAAAAATAATATATATGCTAGGTAGTTAATTCAAGTAAATATATTATAAGCACTGAATATACATTTAAAGTGATGGACAGGCATGCAGTTTTATCTATTTCGTATATTAAGTCCAGAATATGATAGTTATAAGCCTTCTATAATGCAGACGATTTATTATTCTCTATGATTTGAATGCGGAATTATCCCGATTTCCGAGTTTTACTTTCCAAATTAAAAAATATTACATACACTCAAAAAAGGAATTAAGCGATAGAAAATTGTAATACAGTACTGTTTTAAAGCCTTTATAAATAAATTGATATCTGCCACTGAAAAGAAAGAAAATCAATCTATAGATTAGATTTGGTTATTACATGTATATTTGATAAAAGGTTAAATTATTTATGACACATGATCTATACTCTATATACCCAAGGAATTATAAAAGATGTGAAAAGGCGATTCTTGGATTCTTGTGAAATACTCAAAGAGTTAAAGAGTGTGTGAAATAGTGGTACGCTATATGTTTCTTTTGAAAAAAAAAAATATGATAAAAAAATTGCACAGGTCTGTTGATATGTGGGATAAGTATATCTGAATGAACACAATTTTATGCAATGATATATAATCATGTACATGCAACTGACGTCCGTACTTTTCCTTATAATTGATAAAACATAAAATTATCTAATTCCTTTGAAGCCCCCCCCCCCCCCGTCTTGATTAATATTTGGAGACGTTCGTACAGCTAGGCATTTGAATTATATATTCGTTTTAGATTTAAATCTGGAACATGTGAATAACATTACCATTTACATGTATACAGAATTTCATATTCTATAATTATGAAATGTTCAATTTACATGTCTGAGAGAGAGAGAGAGAGAGAGAGAGAGAGAGAGAGAGGAGAGATTCCATCTTAATCCAGATCCAGACCAAAAATAAGTTCTATATCGGTCACACCCATTCTTTATTAGATATTTTGCAGCTTAAAAAGTATCACACGAAGTGCACGTGCGTTGACCTGTCAATCAAAATCACTTGACTCTGTATGCACTGCAATTAAGTAGCCTGAGTTCGAAATGATCTTGAAGTATGATCTTTAAGTAAATTTGATGCAATAAACTTGTGAAAGAATAGAATAAAATAAAAAAAAAATATCTCGGTATTATGAACTTCGACTGTGGGACGTGGAGACCGGTCCTTTGGATGAGATCGTATAAATCGAGGTCCCTTGTCGCAGAAGGTGCTGGCATAAAAAAGATTCCTCACTGCTCAATTGCGATAAGTGCCAAAGTATAGGACAAAAATTTGCAGTCTCCACCGGCGAGTGGTGGCATCTCCATGTGAGTGAAAAATTCTGGAGAGAGACGTTAAAAAACATACGTGTAATCAATCAATCAATCGATTGCTGAAGAATTACTGTAATTGAATAATCTGTCTTATAGGTATGCTGTCAAATCTTGATATTATAACTTTACAAAACTCAGTGACTTTACGTTTAATGTGATACTAACTTAATTCATTATATTTTTTTATAACACCATCACAATTATGCCGAAACATATACACAGTGAAGTTTATGAAAGTACGGTGTTTGTTCGTCTGTTTGTTTGTCTTAGAAATGATTGCAAACAATTTTTTTTTTAAATTGCAAATGATATACGTATATCTCTTATAGGTGCAAAATGTATTATACAAGATTGATAATGAAAATCAAAGTACCTTAAGTAATGAAAGGACTTTTTTCTTTCACAGTAAATATGATATGTATGTTTTTTACACAGAAAAAAGCAAATTCCTACAGATTTAGAAGAACGGAAGACTTTTTTGTTGCCATGGCAAGAAGAGTCTAGTTATTATTATTATTATTATTATTATTCCTCCCAATTTTGTGAGCGCGATTACTCAGAAATGGCTTGATAGATTTTAACAATTTTCTATAGGATAATAGGTTGATATGTGAAATTTATATAAATTTCCGTTTTTTGAAAAATTCACTTCCGGTCCGACGTTATGGCTGAATTTTAAATTTTAAAATGGACTTTTGTCCGGCGTTTTTCTCAGGAACAGTTTGAGGTAAAGATGTGAAATTTACAGGAGTATTAGATCATGACATTCTCTTTGTTTCGAAGTTGCTTTCGTGTGTTTCCAGTACTTCCTGTCCGAACCGGAAGTGAACTTGTTTTTGGTCAATTTTAAACTTTTTTGTTTTTTAATATTTTTTCAAGATATTATTATGTATAACAGAGTTTATTCTACAAATACTAAATATATAATTTGCTTTGAAATCAGATTCCACATTTTGTAGATTTTTGGTACCGTCATTTTCCCTATTTACCTAGTGGGCAAAGAAGGATAACTCTGACGTGTAAGTGAGAATAGAACTTTCGAGATAAAGGCGGAAATAGTATCGATGAAGTTAGAAACATATACACTCTCCATATCAACATATTTCGACGTTCCATATTCACTCTTCTAAATGTAAGAGTACGTTAGTTACCGCTTCCAGTGCATGTATAGTTTAAAATTGCCAGTGTAGTGTAAATCTGTATTGACAGTTAATTGATTTACACATGTATATATCTAAAAAAAATACTATATATGCTAGGTAGCGAATTCAAGTAAATAAATTATAAGCTCTGAATATACATTTATAGTGATGGACAGGCATGCAGTTTTATTTATCTCGTATAGTAGTAAGTTCAGAATAAGATAGTTACTAAGCCTTCTATAATGCAGACGATTTTTTATTCTCTATTATTTGAATGCGAATTTATCCCGATTTCCGAGTTTTATTTTCAATATTAAAAAATATTACATATACTCGAAAAGGAACTTAGCGATAGAAAATTTTAATACAGTACTGTTTTAAAGCCTTTGGAAATAAATTGATATCTGCCACTTTAAAGAAGGAAAATCAATTTATAGATTAGATTTGGTTATTACATGTATATTTGATAAAAAGTTAAATTATTTATGACACATGATCTATACTCTATATACCCAAGGAGTTATAAAAGATGTGAAAAGGCGATTCTTGGATTCTTGTGAAATACTCAGAGTTAAAAAAAAAAATATGTGAAAACGCGATTCTGTGTGAAATAATGCTACGCTATATGTTTCTTTTGAAAAAAAAAAAACAAACAAAAAAACACGATAAAAAAATTGCACAGGTCTGTTGATATGTGGGATAAGTATACCTGAATGAGCACAATTTTATGCAATGATATATAATTCTGTACATGCAACTGACGTCCGTACTTTTGCTTATAATTCATAAAACTATCTAATTCCTTTGAACTCCCCCCCCCCGCCCCCCCCCCCCCTCCGTCTTGATTAATATTTGGAGACGTTCGTGCAGACAGGCATTTGAATTATATTTTCGTTTTAGACTGAAATCTGGAACATGTGATTATAATTACCATTTACATGTCATATGTACAGAATTTCATATTCTGTAATGGTACATTTGTCATTATGATGCGATAAGTGCCAAAGTATAGGGCAGAAATTTAAAGTCTTCACCGGCGAGTAGTGGCGTCTCCATGTGTGTGAAAAATTCTCGAGAGGGACGTTAAACAACATATGATCAATCAACCAATCGATTGCTGAATAATTACTGTAACTGAATAATCTTTCTTATAGTTATGCTGTCAAATCTTGATATTATAACTTTACAAAACTCAGTGACTTTACGTTTAATGTGATACTAACTTAATTTATTATATATTTTTTTTATAACACCATCATAATTATACCAGAACGTATACACAGTGAAGTTTATGATAGTACGGTGTTTGTTCGTCTGTTTGTTTGTCTTAGAAATGATTGCAAACATTTTTTTTAATTGCTTATTATCCTTGCTCTATGATATACATATATCTCTTATAGGTGCCAAACGCAGTACACAAAATTGATCATGAAAATCAACGTACCTTAAGTAATGAAAGGACTTTTTTCCAGTTATTTTTTTCTTTCACAGTAAATATGATATGTATGTTTTTTACACAGAAAAAAGCAAATTCTTACAGATTTAGAAGAAAGGAAGACTTTTTTGTTGCCATGGCAACAAGAGTCTAGTTATTATTATTATTTTGACCAAATTTTGTGAAGGGGTTTTCTCGAAAACTATTCATTGGTTCTCCGTGAAACTTTCAGAAAAAAATGGTCATTGTATGAACTTGTTTCATCACAAGGAAAATTTGGTAAATTCCATTTTGGTTCCAAGTTACGAGCAATTTCCTGATTTTAAAATGAAATTTTGTCGCCCCTTTTTTTCAAGAATGGCTAAAGATATGAACTGGAGACTTATTGGAGGGCATAGAACGTGACTTCTTAATTTGCAGAATCGCATTTTCGTTCGTCGTCGGCACTTCCGGTCGTTTACGGAAGTGATCAAAGAAATCGTAAAATTTCAACTTTCTTCTTTTAAATCAATACTTACATCACATTATCGCACCTCTTTCGTAGTTTCGAAATATGTTGATCCCACCGGAAACAAAAACGTCAACTTCCGGTTATAAGAGAAAAACTACATAATTTGAGTATTTTTCTTTCCCATTAATATCCTTTGTAGATAAAGTATTTGAAATGAATCTTAAATATGTTATTTAGACTGCAAATATCTAGAGTAATGTCAAATATCTTTGAAAAATTCACTTCCGTTCGCGTGATTTCCTGTCCTCAAGATGAGAAGTTGTCTAAGCAAGATCTCAGAAACGGTGAGAGATTAAGACACCAAACTTATAAGAGCAACAGACCTTAAGATATAAGCAAAAACATTTGGGTTCAGAGCGTCAGCCGTCACTTCCGGTCTTCACAGGAAGTGATCAAAGAAATCGAAAATTTCAACTTTTCTTTTTTTAATTAAAAATTGCACCACTTTATTGCTTTTTTTTCGCAGATTCGAAAGATGTTGGTCCCACCGGAAACAAAAACGACAACTTCCGTTTATAAGAGAAAAACTACATAATTTGAGTATTTTTCTTTCCCATTAATATCTTTTGTAGATAAAGTATTTGGAATGAATCTTAAATATGTTATTAAGACTGCAAATATCTAGAGTAATGTCAAATATCTTTGTAAAATTCACTTCCGGTCGCGTGTTTTTTTGTCCTCAAAATGAGAAGTTCGCTTAGCAATATCTCGGAAACAGTGAGAGATTAATACACCAAACTTATATGAGAAACATACCTTAAGATGTAGGCAAAACAATTGGGGTTCAGAGCGTCAGCCGTCACTTCCGGTCGTCACAGGAAGTGATCAAAGAAATTAAAATTTTCAATTTTTCTTTTTCAAATTAAAAATTGCATCACTTCATTGCATCTTTTTCGCAGATTCGAAAGATGTTGGTCCCACTGGAAACAAAAACGTGAACTTCCGGTTATAAGAGAAAAGTACATAATTTGAGTATTTTACTTTCCAATAAATGTTCTTTATAGATAAAGTATTTGAAATGAATTTTAAATATGTTATTCAGACTGCAAATGTCTAAGGTAACCTCAAATATCTTTCAAAAATTCACTTCCGGTTGCGTATTTTTTTTGTCCTCAAAATGAGAAGTTGTCTGAGGGAGATCTCAAAACAGGTAAAAGATTAAAACACCAAACTTTTATGAGTAATAGACCTTGAGGAGTAGGCAGAACTATTTGGGTTAAACGCGTCAGTCGTCATTTCCGCTTGTCACAGGAAGAGGTCAAACAAATAAAAAAAACTTTTCTTTGTTAAATTTAAACATGCATCACTTTATTGCATCTCTTTTGCTGTTTTGAAATATGTTTGATTCCACCGGAAACAAAAACGTCAACTTCCGGTTTTAGGAGAGAAACTACGTTTTTTTTTATATTTAACTTTCTCATAAATATTGATCATCGATAAAAAACTTGAAATAATTTTATATATGTTGTAGATACTGCAAATGTCTAGAGAAAAGTCAAAGATTTTTATAAAATTCACTTCCGGTCACGTGCTTACCTGTCCTAAAAATTAGAATTTGTTCTCACAATATTGCTCGGCAACAATAAAGGACTGAAGTCTAAAACTTTCAGGACTGATAGTCAGTCATCAGTTTATTTGAATCGTGAGAAAATCTTGCATCGATGTTACTTCCGATCGTGACAGCAAGCGATGCAAAAAGGTGAATGGTTAATGGTTAGCACGTTGGATTTTCACGCTGACGACCAGGGTTAAACCTCCAGAGTGTCTGAATTTCTTTTATCACTTTTTCAGCTTGAATTTTGGTTTTTTATTTTCAGAATCGGACGGAAGACCTCTCATTGCTCGCAATGAGTTTCTAGTTATTCTTTTTCTTTTTTTTTTACCACATTTTTGTGCACGCGATTTCTCAAAAACTACTTGGAAGTTTTCAATGAAACTTTCACAAAAAATGAGTCATCATATGAACTTTGTTTATCACAAGGAAAATTTAGAAAATTCGCTTCCGGTTCCAAATTATGGGCAAATTCCTGATTTTTAAATGGAATTTTGTCCGCGGCGTATCTAAAGAACGATTAAAGGTATGAACTGGAGACTTATTAGAGATTATAGAACATGTCTTTTAGATTACCAGAATTGCCTTTTCGTGTGTTGTCAGTACTTCCGGTCGCTACCGGAAGCGAATTTAAAAAGTTAAAATTTTAAACTTTTTTTTATTTTTCAATAAATTTCGATGATATTAGAAGGGTTAATAGAGACTCTTTTCAGAATGCATAATATATATTTTGTTTAAAATTTGATTATAAATATTATAATATTATAATAATTATTAATATTTTTAGACAAATATTATGCACGCAATTTCTCGAGAAATATTCAGTGGTTTTTCGTCAAACTTTCAGGAATAATGCGTTTTAAAATTCCATTGTTACATTTGAAATAATTTTGGAAAATTCACTTCCGGTTCCATGTTACGGGCAATTTCCTGATTTTCAAATTGATTTTTTTCCGCGGCAGATCTAAAGAACGGCTGAAGATATGAAGTGGAGACTTATTGGAGAGCATAGAACTTCAACTTTCTAGATTTGCGGAATTGCCTTTTGTGCGTCGTCAATAGTTCCGGTCGCTACCGGAAGCGAATTTAAAAAGTCGATTTTTAAAAACTTTTTTGTCTCTCAATATTTTTTAATGATTTTACTAAGGATAATAGTTTAAACCATATTTTATTTGAAAATGACAAGCAGAAAATACAGATAAGTAGTACAAAAAAATCAAAAAGGATTCGGAAACAAGTTTGAAAACTTATACTTATCCGTTTCCTTATTATTATGATTAAGATGACAGACCCTAATTAGATAGTTACATAACACGGTTTGACGCTGCTTAAAACTAAATTTGAAATTGACATACATGTTAAACGAGAAATCATGTCGATTCACACAAATGAATGACGTTCTAATTAAACAGAAGAAGTCTAATGGATTTTTTACAATATGTATGCATGAGAGAGAAAAAGCGACAGAATATGGTTGAATTTACAGGAAAAATAATTAAAGAAGAAATGCAGGAGATTTACAGCAGTTACAGATACTAAATAAATTCAAAATTGAGAAAAAAATAACAATGAGGAAAAAAAATGAATAAAAATGACGCTTGCTACACACTTAAGAGAATATACACAAGAACATACCCACGGGAGAAGGAGTAGTGAATAGATACTAAGGAAAAACTGATTAAATAAATCTCTTGGTAGCTACAATATATTTTTGGACAGATTAAAAGATTGCAACATTTTCTGCCAGTGGTAGATTTCGGTCACCGAATAATAATATATTGGTGTTGATGTAATGTGGAAGTGTGTATATAAATCTATCTCTGAGATTTTCAAAATAAGGACAATGTAGGAGGAAATGTTCAGAAGTTTCAATCTCGCCACAATTACAATGGCTCTGACAATATTTCGAGAAAATAAATGACTTTTTTAGTGAGCTACAATCAAGTCGTAGTCTTGTGTGTAATATCTATTCCTTGCGTTTACCAGTATAATAATATTGAGGGGGTTTACGATTTGCATTGTTGGCATTTAAATAACGTTTTAAATTTGACAACGAAGGGTTTTGTTCGATAGAATCGGGCAATTCGTTCCAGAGCTTGATGGTTGAACGGATGAAGGAGTTACTATAGTGGTCAGTTCTACATTTGACTTGCTTGATGTTAAACTTTTGTCTAGTGGAATGATTGTGTATATTTTGATTTTGTGATGGGACTAGATCCGAAAGGTGTTGAGGAGTTTGGCTGTAGACCATTTTGTGGAACTGTATAATTTTATGTTTATACCTCCTATCTCTTAAAGATTCCCAACCAGTCTCCTGCATGTTAAAGACTATGAAGACTTGCAAGTTTCGTAGAGCCGGTTACTATGCGAGCGGCCTCAATATTGATATGTTCGATTTTATCGATAAGAACACTGGACATATTATCCCATATAACGTCACCATATTCGAGTTGCGGTTTAACGTAAGAAAAATACAAATTTTCAAGCGTTTTTCTTTCAGTAAGAAATTTAAGTTTTCTTAGTAGATGAAGACGTTGAGATGCTTTCAGAAGGGTTGATTGTATGTGCAAATCCCAATGGTCATTCCAAGGCGTTTGTGACTTTCGACATGTTCGATTATTTGGCTATTCAGATAAAGGTGTGTGTGTGATGGGAGTGTGTTTATTGCTAAATAATAAACATTCGGTTTTTGAGGGGTTGAAATCGACCAACCACTGCTTAGCCCACGCACTTATCAAGGTCATTGTTTAATATCTGACTGGCTGTGCAAGCATTATCAACTACTATATACAGGGTTGTATCGTCTGCAAACAATTTAATTCCACATACAATATCATTTAGGATAATAGAGGCTCTTATAAGAAATGGTCCCACTAGCGTAATGGTTACCATGTTCAATTTTCCAGCGGGCGACCTGGACTCAATCCCCAAAATGTCTGGATTTTTTGTACCTTTTTTCAGCTGAAATATAACATTGTATCTTTGAAATGATGTCTGGTATAATTTTCTGTTCGAATTAAGCAATATATTTTACATATAATTTACGTTTATTTAATGTATGAAGGAGTTAAATGGAATGCACAACGTAATACAGATAGTGTTATGAGTGAGAAGTCAACTTCTCTCATGACGGAGAAGGGACGGCCATGGCAACAAGTTTCTAGTTAAGGTCTTATGTTTTCACGGAAGACCTTATAGTGATTCTACTGTTTCTTATTATTATCATTATTATTATTAAGGTCTTCCATCTTCACGGAAGACCTTATAGTGATTCTACTGTTTCTTATTTTTTTTGGACCAAAATTTTGTGCACGCGATTTCTCAAAAACTATTCAGTAGTTCTCAATGAAACTTTCACAAATAATTAGTTATTATATGAACTTTGTTCATCACAAGTAAAATTTGGAAAATTCGCTTTCGGTTCCAAATTATGGGCAAATTCCTGATTTTTAAATGGAATGAGCCGTCCCATGCGAAAAGGGCCCTTATGTATTTTGACGTCATAATGAGAAATACGCCGGTAAAGATAACGTCACAAAATGCAAGTTGCGTATGTTATATATTTTTTCGAACATTTTTACCTGAGCTCTGTCAACTTTTTTTCACTGTTGTTTATGTCATCTAGAGCCAATAAAATATCAGGAAAACCCCCAGAAAATATGAATTTTTAGAGCTAAGTTCCATATAAATGGACATTTCTAATATTGAATATTAAATTTTGCTGATATAATTAGGTGCTAGTTTTTTTTATCCGATTGTCCATACATTGAAAGCGATCGTACATGCACATAACTGATATATACCTCTACATGTACACACCCTTTTTAACACAAATTCATATTAATCGAAGTGAAATACTTTACAATAAATGAAAAGAAAAATCTTAAACCGTTCCCAACATATAGGTTTAGATATGCGATTAAGATTTTGTTCAGCTCTACATGTAGCAAATGACGAAGTTTGTAAAGGTTGATTTTTCGTAAAGCATAAATTTAATGAAGAAAGCATCTGCTTTTTTTTCAAAACAATATTTTCTTTGTGTTTATAAAGGCGATAAATGACGATTTGCCTCCGTCACGGTCATTTACGGGTCAATGTGTTTGCTGTCTCATTCAAGTATAGAACCGTCGGTTTACTGTTTACGGAGACAGCCTAGCTTCTGGTTGAACGAGACTAATGTGTTTCCTAAGATATATATTTCCTAAAATTTGAGAATAAAATCTCGTATAATTTGTTAAAGTCTAGGCCAGCCGTTTAAAAAATTAAGAAAAAAGTAAATGCTGCAACGAAAAAAAATTGACCAGGGTTTTTAGATCACCTGAGTCACTCAGGTGACCTATTGCTATCTCTTTTCGTCCGTCGTCGTGCGTCGTCCGTCGTTCGTCGTCCGTCGTTCGTCGGTCGTAAACTTTTGAACATTTTCAGCTTCTTCTCTGGAACCAGGAAACCAATTTCAACCAATTTTGGCATATAGCATCTATGGGTGAAGGGGAACAAAAAATTGTGAAATTCGTGGCCCCTGCCCCCCAGGGACCTGAGGGGTGGGGCCAAAACTATCAAAATTAATGCAATCTTTAAAAATCTTCTTTTTTGCTTCTGGACATCAAGCAGTCAAACTGTTGGCATGATTGACGTAATAAGCATTGAGCACTCTACCATAATTGTGAAATTCATGGCACCAGGGTTAGGGGTTCTGGTGCTAGGGCGGGGCTATATAGATCATATAGTGAAAGTGCAATATTTCTTTGAAAATCTTCTTCTCTACTCCTGGGTATTATTGAAACAAATTGAATACATAGTTATGATAAGCAAGGGTGACTTTACCAGAATTGTAAAATTCATAGCCCCAGGGTCAGGGGTTCTGGTGCTAGGACAGGGCTATATAGATCATATAGTGAAAGTGTATTATTTCTTTAAAAATCTTCTTCTCTTCTCTTGGGTATTATTGAAACAAATACATGGTTATGATAAGCAAGGATGTCTCTTCCAAAATTGTGAATTTCATGATCCCTGGATCAGAGGTTCTGATGTTGGGGGGGGGGGGCTCTTTTTATTATATAGTGAAAATGCATTAATGCTTTAAAAATCTTCTCTGCACCTGGGCATATCAGAGGCAAAAAGAGTAAAAGTTTTAATAAGGAAGGGTATTTTTACCAGATTTTTGAACATCAGGAACATTTGTTTAAGTGTTCTGGTCCAGACCAGGGCTCTATTAATTTTTATTTCTCCTGAGAGGAGTTATTCCCCTTTGCCATTTACTTGTGATAATTAAACACTGTAAATATTGTACTTCAAAGGTTAATAGAATAAGAGAATTATGGAAGAATTTTTATTGTATAATACAAAAAGTTCTTTCATAGTTTTAATGATCAGGTAGACTTGTAAGTAATAGATAAATAAAAATGAGACAAAAATAACTTCTCTTATTAAATGTTCATCAAAGACCATGCAAGAGAGGCCAATGTTAGAGATTTCAACAAGGAATTTAAATAGTTCAGAAGCACTGATAGTTTGTTAATATACTGTATATTGAGAGTGATAAATGGGGAACAGATTAGAACCTAATTTATGATCTGATAATGAATACTAGACTAATTATTTTGTTGATCCTGATCACCCTATTTTTCTTGCTTTTGGGCAACAAAGCTTCACCTTTCAGTTCATTTTCTACTCTATGGATCCTTTAAATTGTTGTATTATACTCAGGTGACCGTTAAGGCCCTTGGGCCTCTTGTTTAAAAATGCATTAATATGGGAAGATTTGACTTTGCTACAAAAATGGGGTTGTTAGAGGTGGGTGCAATTAGCCATTCAGTGAACATCTTCATTCTATATCAATCAATTACCATTAAAAAAAATTATGTATGGACCCCCCCCCCCAATACAACATGCCTTTATTTAATTCCTAGTAAATAATGCTTTATTATGTATAAAACCCCCAAATTACGGGGAAATTATATCTGAAAGATTGAATACAGATTTATTTCCCTGTAATATTGCATCTGATTATTATTTTAATTTCTTAATACAAAGATGAAGTGTTTGTCTGCATTAAAGGTTATGAAAATAAATACCGTGTCATTTTTGTGTAGGAAAGTTTGCAATAAGTTCAGTTTAATCTTTGAAGTGTTTTAAAATGGAAAGAATGACTGCTTATTTTTATAAATGAATCATATTTGACCATATCTTCATGCATGTACGTAACAACGTTTTACAGGGAAAAAAAAGGGGGGGGCTTAAAATGACAAGTTAAAAATAAACAAAAAATCAAAAACAAAAACAAAGAAAGAAAAAAATGTATTTCGGTAAGGGGAAAAAAGCACACCGGGTATTTACTGATATTAAACCAATATCTGTGCTTAATTTGAGAAAACTTAGGGGTTAAACCCTTTTGGACAAACGAAAATTGAACTAAAATGGCAGTGCTCAGCAATGCCTGCGATACCACCAGAGGTTACTCAGCAGATAGATACAAGAATATCCAATGCGTACAAATTCATCTGACCTAAGGTCAAGGGGCGTTTCATAGACACTAGTACAGCATGTCAAAATTTTGTGAGCCTGAAACGGTTGTCAGTGAAGAAAATTTGATTTCTTTTTTAAATCTGAGATAAATACCTCTATCAACGTGCAAAATTGACTCTTGAAATAAATCTTAGATTGAATATTATTTAAAAACATATACTCTTTTTATCAATTTAACTACAAATCTTTATTTATTCCTTGACTACAAATTACTTAATTATTAGTGATACTATCTGGATAATGGTTGTGAACTATAAAGGGACAGGGTGTAAATTGTCCTCAACACTTTTTAATGCCCTTTATAAAAAAAAAATCAAGTAATTATTTAATTCAAACTTCTTTCATGTCCATGCATCTTATCTAAGCTTTTCACAGACTATGTAATTTACTCAACACATGTCATTTTATCACTTAATTCGCTAATTGTTGTCAAAGAATTCTGTTATATACCAGTATCTGAATTGTATGTGTCAGTTCAGAGGCCCGACGCATTACTGGCCACTTCCGTCTGTGTCCCCGCATATATTTCTTAAATTTTAAAATTGTTGTCCATTGATAAAAGCTTTAATAAACTTGGAAACTGATTTACTCGTTATTTTAGATTTATAATACATGTATGTGATTTCGGGAGGAGTCCTAGGAATACGGCACTACTACTTCCGGTCCACAGCGCCACTCATTTCACTGCCAGCATTCCCTCTCTCTCGATCAACGACATATCTTATTAGACCCAAACTAAGCGATTATACGTCCACAAAATTTGAGAACCACAAAATGAATTGAAGAATATGTAGGCCTAAGCTTTTGATTTGTTTTTCTTCAAACGAAATTTAGCGAAAAAAGGGGAGGGGGGGGGGGTTACATGACGAATCAATGTGACATAAAAAAAAAAAAAAACCTTCAAAATATATTCTCAACTTATAATGACCTTATAAAGATATGATGATAATATGAAAATTAAATCCTCATCCTCAGTTTTTGTAAGATTACATGTTCACTGCAAGACATACGGATATTGATCTGGTTATAAGTCGGTACAAAGCAAATAGGCGGTGCAAATACTCTGACGGTTTACGCCAATATTGCAGGGAATATGGCCAACTTTAAAATAGTGTTTGTATGCCCTCTCGAGCTCCTGACTCATGACGAAAAAAATGGGTCGGTAGGTACATGAGAATTGTTTATTCCCGGAAAATTTTAAATATCGTAAGAAAGACACATTACCCATGTAAAAGGGGTAAGGGATTGTCTCGGCACGTATTATTGCCTGTGTCAATATTTACGAATGTAGGACAATTCATATATGTATGTTCAGTATTGTAGGTACATATTGCCCCCTACCCCTTCCTCAAACTTCATTTAATTTGTCAGAAAACATCCTTAAACGCCATTCTTTTAACTTGTCAGAAAATTTTAACTGGATTCTGTTACTGTAGAACCCCCCCCCCCCCCTCTTGCCGATCAGTTTTCTGATTCCGCCCTTCAAGTTTTCTTTCATAAATTCATCTAGGACATGAATAAAACAACAAACATTATATCCTTATGATGAAAAATTATCAAATAATGAACTCTATAATTACAAGGAAGATGCAATGTTATCAGTCTTATCTTACGGATTCTTTTTTTTTTTTTTTTTTTAATAAAAATATTTTTCACAAACTACAAGTAAATAAAATACAAGTCTGTAAAATATCTAAAAACATATCTTTTATTTATTTGTTTTTTATTTGATATTTACTTTTCTCTGAACCGTATATCAGAGCATTATTCACGTCTAACATGACGAGGCGAGTGTATAACGTTATTATTAAAAAGAAAAAAAGGATACCGGGTATTTACCGATATTAAACCAATATCTGTGTTTAATTTGAGAAAACTTACATAAATAATCTTTTATCGGATTGTTTAAATCATGTGTTACAAATGACCAAAATGAACATTTAAGTGACATGCAAAAATGTCGACACTCTTAAAATATACATGTAACTGATCAGAGTCCAAAACACCTCTTCTTTATAAAATTTAACTAATAACAATGAAACCGTTTCGACAACTAGTGAATAATTTAGATATACTTTAACGAAAACAATTATATCAAATATTGCATGTAGAATAAAAGCAGAGGTTTTATGCATAAATTTTTCATGTATGTTTTCGTGTGATAAAGTAAGGAATTGTCAATCAGATACGTATTTCAAATATTAAAATTTCTGAGAGGGATATAAGTGCCAGTTTGAAAGTCTTTTTTCAACGTCATTTTACAAGGTAATTTTAACATATTCTTAACCTTTGATTCCCTATATCTCAGTAATTATTCTGAATATTTGAATCAAACTTTATATTTTGTTATTTTACACTATAATCTATCATAATCCATTGAAGAGTCAATTTTTAAAATTTTCACCTTAAGGGCCCTTTTCTCATGTTTCGGCTCGAATGTTGTCCGCTGCAAACTTAAAGAACGACTAAAAGTATGAACTGGAGACTTATTAGACATTATAGAACATGTCTTCTAGATTATCAGAATCGTCTTTTCATGCGTCGTCACTACTTCCGGTCGCTACCGAAAGCGAATTTAAAAAGTTGAATTTTTCAACTTTTTTTGTTTTTCAATATATTTCGGTGATATTAGTAGGGTTAATAGAGACTCTTTTCAGAATGCATAATATATACTTTGTTTGAAAATTGATGATAAATATTATAATAATTATTAATATTTTTTAGACAAATATTATGCACGCCATATCTCGAGAACTATTCTGTGGTTTTTCGTCAAACTTTCAGGGATAATGCGTTTTAAAAAGCCATTGTAACATTTGAAAATATTTTGGAAAATTCACTTCCGGTTCCATGTTACGGGCAATTTCCTGATTTTTAAATGATTTTTTTTTTCTGCTGCAGATCTAAAGAACGGCTAAAGATATGAACTGGAGACTTATTAGGGATGATAGAACATGACTTCTAGATTTGCGGAATTGCCTTTTTGTGTGTCGTTAATCGTTCCGGTCGCTACCGAAAGCGAATTAAAAAAGTCGAATTTTTCAACTTTTTTTTGTCTCTCAATATTTTTAAATGATTTTACTAGGGATAATAGACACTCTTATAAGAAATGGTCCCACTAGCGTAATGGTTAGTGTGTTCAATTTCACGCGGGCGACCTAGACTCAATTCCTATAATGTCTGGATTTTTTTTGTACCTTTTTTCATCTGAAATATAATACTGTATCTTTGAAATGATATCTGGTATAATGTTCCTTCGAATTTCTTCGATATATCTTACAATTTACGTTTTATAGTATTTCATGTATGAAGGAGTTCAAAGAAATGCACAACGTAATACAGATATTGTTATGAGTGAAGAATCAACTTCTCTCATGACGGAGAAGGGACGGAAGACGTTATTGTTGCCATGGCAACAAGTTTCTAGTTATTATTATTAATATTTTGACCAAATTTTGTACAGGCGTTTTCTCGGAAACTTTTCAGTGGTTTTTCGTGAAATTTTCAGGGAAAATTAGTCATTGTATGAACTTGTTTCATCACAAGGAAAATTTGGAAAATTCCATTTTGGTTCCAAGTTACAGTCAATTTTCTGATTTTAAAATGAAATTTTGTCGCCCCTTTTTTCAAGAATGGCTAAAGATATGAACCGGAGACTTACTGGAGAGCATAGAACGTGACTTCTAAATTTGCAGAATCGCATTTTCGTTCGTCGTCGGCACTTCCGGTCGTTTACGGAAGTGACCAAAGAAATCGTAAAATTTCAACTTTCGTTTATTAAATCAATACTTACATCACATTATTGCATCTCTTTTGTAGTTTCGAAATATGTTGGTCCCACCGGAAACAAAAACGTCAACTTCCGATTATAAGAGAAAAACTACATAATTTGAGTAATTTTCTTTCCCATTAATGTCCTTTGTCGATAAAGTATTTGAAATGAATTTTAAATATGTTATTAAGACTGCAAATATCTTTATAACATTCAGGTCGTGTGTTTTCCTGTCCTCAAAATGAGAAGTTGTCTGAGCAAGATCTCGGAAACGGTGAGAGAATAAGATTGCATCACTTTATTGCATCTTTTTCGCAGATTTGAAAGATGTTGGTTCCACCGGAAACAAAAACGACAACTTCCGGTTATAAGAGAAAAAATACATAATTTGAGTATTTTACTTTCCCATCAATATTTTTTTTTCTAGATAAAGTATTTAAAATGAATCTTAAATATGTTATTCAGACTGCAAAAGTCTAGAGTAATCTTAAATATCTTTCAAAAATTCACTTCCGGTCGCATGTTTTCCTGTCCTCAAAATGTGAAGTTGTCTGAGCGAGATCTCAAAACCAGGTGAAAGATTAAAACACCAAACTTTTATGAGTAATAGACCTTGAGGAGTAGGCAAAACCATTTGGGATAAACGCGTCAGTCGTCACTTCCGCTTGTCACAGTAAGTGATCAAAGAAATCTAAAAAAATTAACTTACCCTTTTTTAAATTAATGCTTGCATCACTTTATTGCATCTCTTTCGCTGTTTTGAAATATGTTAGATTCCACCTGAAAATAAACGTCAACTTCCGGTTTCTCATAAATATTGCTCATCGATAAAGTACTTGAAATGACTTTATGTATGTTGTATATACTGTAAATATCTAGAGAAAAGTAAGATATTTTTATAAAATTCACTTCCGGTCTCGTGTTTACCTGTCCTCAAAAATAAAATTTGATCTCACAATATTGCTCGGCAACAGTACACGACTGAAGTCTAAAACTTTCAGGACTGATGGCCAGTCATCAATTTATTTGAATAGTGAGAAAATCTTGTATCGCCGTTACTTCCGGTACTTCCGGTCGTGATTGGAAGTGATGTAAAAAAGTGAATGGTTAATGGTTAGCACGTTGGATTTTTATGCTGACGACCAGGGTTGAAACTCCAGACTGTCTGAATTTCTTTTATCTCTTTTTCAGCTTGAATTTTCGTTTTTATTTTCAGAATCGGACGGAAGACCTCTCATTGCTCGCAATGAGTTTCTAGTTATTATTCTTATTTTTTTCCTAAATTTTTTTACGCGATTTTTCAGCAACTATTCAGTGGCTTTCAATGAAATATTCAGGAATAATGCGCATCTATATGAACTTGATACATCTTGAAGGAATTTTGAAAACTAGCTTCCAGTGCCAAGTTATGGACAATTTCCTGATTTTAAAATGAAATTTTGTCGTCCCTTTTTTTTCAAAAATGGCTAACGATAAGAAATGGAGACTTGTTAGAGATGATAGTACATGACTTATACAGTACCAACCAGACCCAACCTGACACCTAAGCAGTCCCAGAAAGCAGTCCCCGGGACTGCTTTGGGACCGCTCTGGGACTGCTGTTGGACTGCTGTGGGACTGCTCTGGGACCGCTGTGGGACTGCTCTGGGACTGCTGTGGGACTGCTCTGGGACTGCTCTAGAAAGCAGACCCAGCAGTCCCAGCAGTCCCTGGGACTGCTTTCTGGGACTGCTTTGTTCACTCATGCATGAAAAAGGTTCGGAGTGACATGATAGCTCCGCCCCTTGTGTATTCTGAATTTGCAGGCTCCCTGTTGTTGTTTTGTTTACTTTCAGCAGAGAGGTGTTTAAGATAAAGAATAAAAAAAAACAAGGATTTTTTTACAACATTTTAATAAGTAGAGATAAATATACATGTAATTACTAAGTGTCTTCAGGGGCTGTAAATTTACACAATTGTAGTCTAGAATTAATTTTCAAAAAATGAAAGTAGTTAAAAGGGAAGTCAGAAGATGACTTTTATCCTTTAAATTAAACTTTTTATACAGGTGTTTGAAAAAAATATATATCTAGGCCTATTTAATTAATTAATGCTAATTAAAACTTTAATACAGATGTTTGAAAAAAAAAATATCGAGGACTATTTAATTAATTAATGCTGTCAAGTTACGGAATGTACTCAAAGTTTGCATTAGCACTATTTAAAAACAAACAAACAAACTTGTCATTACAATACGATATTCAAAGGGACGTACTGTACTGGTTTTTTTTTTTAAATTGAAAAAGCTAAAACCATATGCATGCTAAAAAAGAGCATTCCATGCTATTTTTTTTTTTACCGCCCTCAAATAAAACCTAATAATTTATTAAATGACCATGAAATAAAATTATTCTACCATTCTTCAGTCATTTAAAAAATTATATTTGTGAACAATTATTGGGGGATTTATTTATGAATTTGTTTTTGATTTATAAACAAGTTATTAAAAGAGTAAATTTATAAACATTTTAAAATATTGGGAATTGTGGCTTATTTCTTATTTGTTTTGTTTGTGTTTTCCTGGCCGATTAATAAAAAGAAATACAAATGTATAAAATGGTGTCAACACCTGAAGTTTCAATCACCTTCGGGCATGATTAGCAGAAAGTCAATGCAAGTCATTTGGGTATCAGTGTTACACATCACTGAACATGCTGGTCAACAATGACACTAATTTCAATCTATGTACTGCAAAAAATCTTCGTTTCAATAAATGTGTATAAATTTATTTCGGGAATAATTAATTTTGAACATAATCTGAGGGTTCCATTCGCGTGATTTACAGATGTACATGTACACTCAAACGTTTATATAATAAAAGTATAATTGTTTTTTTTTTTGTTTGTTTGTTTGTTTCATAGATAATTTAACGATAATTAAATTGGCAAGTCAGTGAAAATAATCATGACTGAAATATAATACACAAAGAATTTTTCAAAAGCTCCAGTACTTAAGAAAACTGCATTCAGAGTATAGTATGGAAATCGGCCTTGCTCTATAATTATGAGGCCTATTTAAAGCTAGTTTTGATAGAAAATAAATAACTCAAGCTTAATTATCTATAAAAAATAAATAAATAAATGAATAAATATGGAAACCAATATCAATCACAGTAATTTAGAAATTGATTTATTTTGGTAAAAAATTAAAATACCACAAAACTGTGTTTAAATATTCATATTATTTATAGGTGTGAATGTCTTCTTTGTTCAATATTTATTTTTTGTTTCTATACGCTTTAGTGTGATTTTCTTAACAGTTAAAAAATGACTGTCGCATGAGAATTGATACTACTCAGAAAGGAATGGATCATCAATTTCAACTGTATTTTATAGTTACATTGTTTATTGGTAATCTCATTTCTGAGTAAGCTCCGCCCATTAAATTAATTAACCCCGCCCACTGGGACTGCTTGGACTGCTGGGACTGCTTTCTGGGACCGCTGGGACTGCTGGGACTGCTCTGGGACCGCTGTGGGACTGCTCTGGAACCGCTGTGGGACTGCTCTAGGACTGCTTTAGCAGTCCCAGAGCAGTCCCAGAAAGCAGTCCCCGGGGCTGCTCTGGGACTGCTTTGTGTCAGGTTGGGTCTGGTTGGTACTGTAGGTGAACAGAATCATCTTTTCGTTCGTTGTCGGCACTTCCGGTCGCTAACAGAAGTGATCAAAGAAATCGTTAAATTTCAACTTTCATTTTTTAAATCAATACTTACATCACATTCTTGGATCTCTTTTGTAGTTTCGAAATATGTTGATCCCACCGTCAATTCCAGTTATAAGAGGAAAAACTACATAATTTGAGTATTTTTCTTTCCCATTAATATCTTTTGTAGATAAAGTATTTGAAATGAATTTTAAATATGTTATTCAAACTGAAAATGTCCAGAGTAACTTCAAATATCTTTGTAAAACTCACTTCCGGTCGCGTGTTTTCCTGTCCTCAAAATGAGAATTTGTGTGAGCAAGATCTCGGAAACGGTAAGAGATTATGACACCAAACTTTTATGAGCAACAAACCTTAAGATGTAGGCAAAACCATATGGGTTAAGAGCGTCAGTCGTCACTTCCGGTCGTCACAGGAAGTGATCAAAAAAATGAAAATTTCAACTTTTCGTTTTTTTACTTTAAAACGCATCACTTTATTGCATCTTTTTAGCAGATTCGAAAGATGTTCGTCCCACCGGAAACAAATACGACAACTTCCGGTTATAAGAGAAAAACTAAATAATTTGAGTTTTTTTAATTTCCCGTAAATATTTTTTATAGATAAGGTATTTGAAATGAATTTTAAATGTGCTATTCAGAGTGCAAATGTCTAGAGTAACCTTAAATATTTTTTTCAAAAATTCACTTCCGGTCGCGTATTTTCCTGTCCTTAAAAAGAGAAGTTGTCTGAGCGAGATCTCAAAAACAGGTAAAAGATTAATGTACCAAAATTTTAAGAGTAATGGACGTTGAGAGGTAGGTGAAACTATTTGGGCTAAACGCGTCAGTCGTCACTTCCGCTTCTCACTTGAAGTGATCAAAGAAATCAAAAATTTTAACTTTTCTTTTTTAAATTAAAACTTACATATTTTATTGCATCTCTTTTGCTGTTTTGAAATATGTTAGATTCCACCGGAAACAAAAACGTCAAGTTCCGGTTTTAGGAGATAGACTACGCTGTTTTGATATTTAACTTTCTCATAAATATCGCTTATCGATGAAGTACCTGAAATGATTTTATGCATGTTGAAGATAATGCAAATGTCTAGAGAACAGTCAGAGATTTTTTTTTAAAATTCACTTCCGGTTGTGTGTTTACCTGTTCTCAAAATTAGAATTTAGTCCCACAATATTGTTCGGCAATAGTAAACGACTGAGGACTAAAACTTTCAGGACTAATATTCAGTCATCAGTTTATTTGAATCGTATGAAAATCTTGCATTGCCGTTACTTCCGGTCGTGAAAGGAAGTGATGTAAAAAAGTGAATGGTTAATGGTTAGCACGTTTGATTTTCACGCTGACGATTAGGGTTAATTCTCCAGAGTGTCTGGATTTTTTTTTATCACTTTTTCAGCTTGAATTTTCGTTTTTATTTACAGAATCGGACGAAAAACCTCTCATTGCGCAATGAGTTTCTAGCTATTCTTTTTATTTTACCAAAATTTTGTGCACGCGATTTCTCAGCAACTATTCAGTAGTTTTCAATGAAACTTTCACAAAAAATGAGTTATTATATGAACTTTGTTCATCACAAGTAAAATTTGAAAAAAAATAGCTTCCGGTTCCAAATTATTGGCAAATTCCTGATTTTTAAATGGAAAGTTGTCCGCGGCAAACCTAGAGTACGACTAAGAGTATGAGCTAGAGACTTATTAGAGATTATAGAACATGTCTTTTAGATTTCCAGAATCGCCTTTTCGTACGTCGTCACTACTTCTGGTCGCTACCGGAAGCGAATTTAAAAAGTCTAGTTTTTCAACTTTTTTGTTTTTCAATATATTTCGATGATATTAGTGGGGTTAATAGAGACTTTTTTTCAGAATGCATAATATATAATTGGTTTGAAAATTGATAGTAAATATTATAATCATTATTAATATTTTTAGAAAAATATTATGCACGCCATATCTCGAGAACTATTCAGTGATTCTTCGTCAAACTTTAAGGGATAATGCGTTTTATAAAGCCATTGTTACATTTGAAAGAATTTTGTAAAATTCACTTCCGATTCCATGTTATGGGCAAGTTCCTGATTTTTAAATGAATTTTTTTCCGCTGCAGATCTAAAGAACGGCTAAAGATATGAAATGGAGACTTATTAGAGATAATACAACATGACTTCTAAATTAGTGGAATCGCTTTTTGTGCTTCGTTAGTAGTTCCGGTCGCTACCGGAAGCGAATTTAAAAAAGTTTTCTGTCTCTCAATATATGAGTCTTGTATAAGAAATGGTCCCACTAGCGTAATGATTAGCGTGTTCAATTTTCACGCGGGCGACCTGGACTCAATCCCCAGAATGTCTTGATTTTTTTGTATTTTTTTTTTCAGCTGAAATATAATACTGTATCTTTGATATGATATCTGGTATAATTTTCTGTTCGAATTACGCGATATATTTTACAATTTACGTTTTATAGTATTTCATGTATGAAGGAGTTCAAAGGAATGCACAACGCAATACAGATATTGTTATGAGTAAGGAATCAACTTCTCTCGTGACGGAAAAAGGGACGGAAGACCTTCCTTTTGCCATGGCAACAAGTTTCTAGTTAAGGTCTTCCGTCTTCACGGAAGACCTTATAGTGATTCTACTGTTTCTTATCAAGGTCTTTCGTCTTCACGGAGGACCTTATAAAGATTCTACTTTTTAGGGTCTTCCGTCTCCAACGGAAGACCCTTCTATTATTCTATCGTTTCTTTTTCACTATTATTATTATTTTTTTTTTTCAGTCCAAATTTTGTGCAGACGATTTCTCAGAGATGGCTGGATGGATTCACTTGAAATTTTCAGAGATGATATATCATGATAAAACTTAATACATTTTTTTTAATTTTTGAAAATTCACTTCCGGTCGGAAGTTATCGCCCTTTAATCGAATGTTTAGTGACCGTTTTGTCTACACAAAAACTCAAAAATAACAAAAGCTAGAGTGCTGAAATTTTCAGTGATAATAGAGGACATGTTCTAGTTGTGCACCTCAGTTTTCAAATTTTCTGGAAGTGCCTAGTATGGAAGTCAAAATTTAGGACATGAATCAGGAGTGAATTTTCGAGATATTTTTTATCATATCTTCAAAACTATGAATATTTTCTTAAAACATATTGAACAGAAATTGTGTAGAATAATAAGATCTTTTTTATGATATCAAGAAAAAAGGGCTATCTTATCACATTAGGGGCCAAGAGGGGCCAAAAGTCTTAAATCCATAACTCTTAAACGATCAATATTTTGTTATCCATTACTAAAGCAAAAATGTTTATCTGAACAATCTACAACTATATATTATGATAAAAATCTCATATGTTACATAATTAGGGGCCATAAGGGGCCAGAATGCTAAATCTTTGACGCTTTTTATCTCCAAAGTTGGAAATATTTTGATAAGCAATATTGAACAAAAGATGATCAAAATAATGTGCTAAACAATATGCAACCTTTCAATATTTGCTAAGCGTCCCCATAAGGAGTTGAAGGGCCGGCCCCTAAACATCTCTTTTTGCATATATCTCGGAAACGAAAAAGAATTTCTGAATAGTTGTTGAACAAAATGTGTTCAAAATCATAGGAGCTTTAATGTGATATCAAGAAAAGGGGGCTGGCCCCTCAAATTCGGGGCCGATAGGTGCCGAAAGTCTTTCATCAATAACTTTTTAACGATCAATATTTTGTAAAATATTACTGCAGCAAAAATGTTTATCTGAGCAAACTACAACTATATATTATGTTATTCACATCATATGTTACATAATTAGGGGTCGTGAGGGGCCGAAATACTAAATCTTTGACGCTTTATATCTCTAAAGTGGGAAGAAGTTTGCTAAGCAATATTGAATAAAAGATATTCACAATAATGTTCTGAACAATATGTTACCTTTCAATATTTGCTAAACGTCTCCTTTAAGGAGTTGAAGGGCCGGCCCCCAAATATTTCTTTTGCATACATCTTGGAAACGAAATAGAATTTCTAAATAGTTGTTGAACAAAAAGTGTTCAAAATCATAAGAGCTTTAAGGTGATATCAAGAAAAAGGGACTGGCCCCTCAAAATAAGGGCCAATTAGGGGCCGAAAGTCTTTCATCAATAACTCTTAAACGATCAATATTTTGTAATACATTACTAAGGCAAAATAGATCATCTTCACTTTCCTTAACTATATAACATGTTGTTGGCATGATATGTTACGTTATAAGGGGACATTAGGGGCCAGAATGCTAAATCTTTGACGCTTTATATCTCGAAAGTGGGAAATATTTTGATAAGCAATATTGAGTAAAAGATGTTCACAATAATGTTCTGTACAATATTTAACCTTCAACTTTTGCTAAACGTCTCCATTCAGGAGTTGAAGGGCCGGCCCCTAAATATTTCTTTTGCATATATCTAGGAAGCGAAAAAGAATTTCTGAATAGTTGTTGAACATAATTCAAAATCATAAGAGCTTTAAGGTGATATCAAGAAAAAGGGGCTGGCCCCTCAAAATAAGGGCCAATAGGGGCCGAACGTCTCTCATCAATAACTCTTAAACGATCAATATTTAGTAGTACATTACTAAGGCAAAATAGATCATCTTCACACTCCTTAACTATATACTATGTTGTTGGCATCATATCTTAAGTTATAAGGGGACATTAGGGGCCAGAATGCTAAATCTTTGAAGCTTTATATCTCGAAAGTGGGAAATATTTTGAAAAGCAATATTGAGTAAAAGATGTTCACAATAATGTTCTGAAAAATATGCTACCTTTCAATTTTTGCTAAACGTTCCCATTAAGGAGTTGAAGGGCCGGCCCCTATTATTTCTTTTGCAGATATCTTGGAAACGAAAAAGAATTTCTGAATAGTTGTTGAACAAAAAGTGTAGTAGGGGCCAAGACGGGCCGAAAGTCTTTAATCTATAATTTTTAATGATCAATATTTTGTTATAGATTACTGAAGCAAAATTGGTCGTCTTAACAATTTATTTATATCATTATAATTGAACGAAAGTCTCAGTCAAATTCTTATCTCATCTTATCAAACATCGGACGGAAGACCCACTCGTTGCTCGCAACGAGATCGCATCTAGTTAAGGTCTTCCGTCTTCACGGAAGACCTTATAGTGATTCTACTGTTTCTTATTATTATTATTATTATTATTATTATTATTATTTTTCATTTTTATTTTTCTGACCTTTTCAAATCGCGATATCTCAAAAACTACTCAATCATTTTCAGCCAAATTTTCAGGAATGATGTGTTATCTCATGCCATTTTGAAATATTGAAAAAGTTTGGAAAAATTCACTTCCGGTCACGAATTATTACGATTTTTCACTTTTTCCACTAAAAAACTAGTCCGTGAATGTTCTCGGAAACTGTTGAAAGTAGGAGTCTGAAACTTTCAGGTATGATAGAAGGTGATTTGTAGATGTGTGATGGAAACATTTCGTGTGTCGTCGCCACTTCCGGTCGTCACAGGAAGTGATTTAAAAAGGGTAGTTTTTTGAACTTTTTTGTTTTTCATTATTTTTTTATGATATTTATAGGTTAAATAGAGAATCTTATCAGAATGCTAAATATATAATTTATTCAAAAATAGATTAACCCGTACTCTAGATATTTATTGCTTGCTACTTTGATACGATGGTCTTTGATAGCGTAATGGTAAGCATGTTGATTTTTCACGCGGGCAACTCGTATTCAATCCCCAGAATGTCCAAATTTTTTCACACTATTGTTTGGGCTCAAATGTAATATTTTATTTATATTTAAAGGGGGGGGGGGGAGGGCTATGTCGTTCAACGTCAGAGCAATGGTGTTTGACTTCACAATGGCACTGTGTCTTTTTACTCCTTCATAAAGAGTTTGCAGTTAAATTTTGCACTATTCAATCCGCCATATTAAGAGCTCAAAGCGACTTAGCGGATAAAGGTATGGTTAATTAATGGTATATAGTGTATTAACACAATGAAACACATAAAAATCTGTATACTTGAAACAGTATGTGAAAAATATGCTTTCACGTGAAGTGTCAATCATTTTGTTATGCGTGTGTGGTGCTGACTCAGGGAGGGGGAGGGGGGGGGGGGGGTAACCTGAAATGCATGAAATCGGGTAAAATAAAACAAAATAGTGTAGATACATGTAGGTCTTAAATTAAAAAAAAATATTTAACATAATTTTATATTTTGTACAATTAAGTGTGAGAATCTCAAAGTTTAAAAAAATTCACACAAAGATGTTTTGGAACATAGGTCCTCCCCCCTCCTTAAAATGATATTTCGTATTTTTTTCGTTCCAGTTTTGCAATATTTTCAAAATATAAACGTTTAATTATATCTTACGTATGATTGATTGATTGATTGTATGTTGTTTTAAGTCCCAATCGAGAATTTTTCACTCATATAGAGACGTGACCACCGCGGTGAAGGGCTTCAAATTTAAACTTTTACTCGGCACTCAGGGCCTTGAGCAATGAGGGATCTTTATCCGTGCCAACACCTGCCTTGACACATGGCCTCGGTTTTTAAGGTCTCATCCAAAATATCCGCAACTTTCACTTCAAAGTGCCGAGCGCATGGCGAAGGAACTATTTTTTGTATGAAGGTGTAACAGGGAATGCACAACATAACATGTTGTTTAAAGAGGAATCAACTTCTATGAAGACAGAGAAGGGACGGAAGACCTTCTTGTTGCCATGGCAACAAGGTTTCTAGTTCTTATTATTATTCTTATTTTTTAGACATATATTGTCCAAGCAATATCGCGAGAACTATTCAGTGGTTTTTCATCAATCTTTCAGGGATAACGCGCCATTTAATGGCATTGTTACATTTAAAAGAATTTTGGAAAAATTCGCTTCCGCTTCCAAGTAATGGACATTTTTCTGATTTTAAAATGAAATATTGTCCGCGGGATATCTAAAGCACAGCTAAAGATATAAACTGGAGACTGGTAAGAGATTATAGAACATGACTTCTAGATATGCAAATCCACCTTGTTTGTCGTCATCGGTACTTCCAGTCGCTACCGGAAGCGAATTAAAAAAGTCAATTTTTTTCAACTTTTCTGTATTTCAATATTTTTCTATGGTATTAGTAGGGTTAATAGAGACTCTTTTCAGAATGATAAATATAGAATTTGTTTTAAAATTGATAAATCCAAACTCTAGAGCATTTTTATTATTCTTTTTCTTAAGACAAAATCTTTTGCACGCGAATTCTCGAAAACTATTCAATGAATTTCTCTGAAATTTTCAGGGATAAAAAATCTCTATATAAGTTTTATGTAAAATTCCATTTTTTGGTAAATTCGGTCCCAGTACCGAGATATGGACATTTTTCTAATTTTAAAATGAGTGTTCTCAAGAATGGCTAATGATATTAACTGGGGATTTGTTAGAGATGATAGAACATGATTTCAGGATTGGAGAGGGGACCTTTTCATGCGTCGTCGTTACTTGCGGTCGCTACCGAAAGCGAATTTAAAAAATCATTTTTTTCTACTTCCATAATCTTTTTTAATATTTGTAGGGTTAAGAGAGCCTCTTTTCAAAACTCTAGATATTTGTCTTTTTCACTTTGAAGCGGGAGTCCAAATGGCATAATGGTTAACGCGTTGGATTTTCACGCCGACGACAATTGTTCAATCTCCAAAGTGTCTGATTTTTTTAATCACTTTTTAGCTTGAATTTACGTTTTTATTTTCAAAATCAGACGGAAGACCTCTCATTCCTCGCGATGACTTTCTAGTTATAATTGTTTTTTGGGTCGATGGATTTCCATGAAACTTTCAGGATTTCTGTAAAATCACTTGAACCTTACGCGTCTTTTTCTGTTTTGATGACGTCACTTCCGGTCCGGAGATATTGTCGTTTTAATGATTTTTAAAGGGTCGAGTTGTCCGGAAATTTTCTCAAGAATGGCTTTAGATAGAATCATGAAATTTTCAGGTATGATAGACCTATGTCTGCAGATATGCGTAAGGCATTTCATTTTTACCAGAAATGCCGCACGTCGGCGCTAGCTAAGGTCCAAAAATGTCAAATCGAAAATTTCAAAATTTTCAACGCTTTTTCTACAATCGCTTTTTACTTGTTAATAATTTGTTAAAACATGTAGAACAAAATTTGTTCAAATCTACAAGATCTTTCATCCAATATCAACAAAAAGGGGCTGGCCCCTAAAATAAGGGATCTAGATGGGCCGAAAAGTTTTTCTTGGTATTACAAAAACGAGCAAAAATTTGTGATACATTATTGAAGCAAAGTCGTTCAAAATAACAAGTGGCAGCTGGTGAAATCATTAAAAGTCGTCTAATGACGTCACTTCCGATAAAACCGGAAGTAATGAGAAAATGCATATTTTGAAGTTTTGTACACGTTATTGCGTGTTTTGAGTCATTGGAAGCCTCCAAACTCATTTTTTGCCGATCGACGTCACCTCCGGTCAAACCGGACGTAGTCAGAATAGGCTTATTTTTGTAGGTATTGGCAGGAAATTGAATGGTTAAAGTCATTGGAGACGTCCGACTTTATTTTTTGTCAATCGACTTCACTTCCGGTCTTACCGGAAGTAGTAACTAGTGGCTTCTTTTTACCAAATATTTCCTTGTAAATGAATGATAAAAGTCCATGAAGATGTCTCACATCATTATAAGTCGAATACTCTTTAGAACTGTTCTTTCTTACATACTAATTTGCAATTATGTCCTTCATTTTATTCACTGAATTGGACGGAAGACCTGCTTGTTGCTCCAGCAACGAGCTTTGCTCTAGTTTGTTCATATTTTTGAATTCTTCAATGCAGGCCCTTCAATTATCAAAGACCTAAATACATTTAAAACAAATGCCTTATTTATTTTATATATTTTATTCGAGTTGGCAGGTATTGTCCACAGTGGACTACACAACAGTGGGGCAGCCAGCAAACTGGCACATTCCTCAACATAAACAACTAAGTTGTGCCCTCCCTGACAGGAAAAGTAGCACGCTGGGTTGACACATTTCAACACAAATTACCTTTAATTATATTTATTATAATTAAGAGCAATTCTCCGTAATGACTTGAACTTTTATATAGGAGCTGTGGCACGCATAGTCTCAGAATTTCTCCAAACTCTCTATGATAAAAGTCTTTGATACTGTAAACTCAAATCAGGCAAAAATTAGTTGCTACGTTTCATGGTTACCATAGCAACATGTCCTAAAATTTGAAAAATTGCATTTTTCAACATGTTCAGAGTTCCACAGTTAACGTTTTCAGCAAAGCAAACAAGTGACAATGACTGTTTCTGAAAGTTGAAGGCCTGGTGTCTTAAATGCATGATAAACATGTTTGGTAAATCAACTATAACATACGTTACTATGGAAACAAAATATTCAAAAGTAATAATTTTGTTTATTTAATTTTATAAAGTCATACACTTAAGAATAAAAACAATTATAGGTTGAAATGCAAGCAAATAGTAGACAAGAGATCCTTGTAACATATACCAAGGACGAAATAGGATATTTCTGATAGGTTGGCAATGGTTGCCATGGTTTTAATACCACGAAGGGGTTTTAAATTCACTTTCTTAGTATTTTAATCTTATCCTATATTTTTAAAAAGCATATTTCTATATAACTGATGATCAATTTTTAAAGGCGTTAGTGCGACCCTTATTTTCACATTTCGAAAAATTCGATTTCAATTCTTTAAATAGTGCGTTGCTATGGAAATAAGGCGAAAAAACATGCACAAAAATCTGAAAAATACTCTGTTTCCTTGGATACGTACCCTTGTATGTAGATTCCCAAAACTTTAATGATTGATATATGTGAACAACTAACCTGACATTCAATTTTGACCATCACCCAATCTCTAATTGGATGCAAAAAGCTGGCACAAAGGGTCTAATATTGACATAAAATTAACAAAATCGAACATTTTCTCTTCTTGGTAACCATAGCAACAGTGTTGTATTTTTCAACAAACTGTATCAATATATGATATTCAACTTTAGTTCTACCAGATAAGTACTATTCAAGGGGAGTCAAATAAAAATGTTCTTGATTAAAAGGTTCCTAAAGCAGCAAAAAAAAAATATCACTTTAAACAACTGGTTCGTTGTTTCCATAGTTACACTGCAAAGTAACAATTAATCCCAATTTTTCTCATGTTGTCGGTGTTGCAAGATCCTAAGAACGTATATGTGCCAGGCATGAATTTCATTGTTTTTCCTCAAGATAGTAGAATTAACCCAATCATAGCAACAAATTTTGCATGGTTACACTGTGTTACCATGGCAACCATGAAAGTTATTTTTAGAATAATATTGTCAATACCTAATAACATAAGATCAAATAGTTTTCATTGTTTTTCTTAGGTTGTTGATTGAGTTTGATCATGTAACATCTATCATTTGTAAATATTGAGCGTTTTTCAGCATTTTCAGTATCTAAAATGTATTCCAAATGTACCCATGGTTACCACTTACTTAGAGATAAATTCTAAATAGTTTCTTTATAGCATAAGAGGCAACAAGGTGTCATGTTTTTGGGAGAATGGTTTGTTTGCTTTTCTTAGTCTTTATTAAGGCTTAATAAAGATTTGAAGTAGCTGAAAATCTCAATTTTTCAATTTTACTGGCTTTTACCATGGCAACCAAGACACATAGCAACGAAATTTTATTTGATATATGTTTCTGGTGTCCAGTTGTAATAATGGGCAAAGTTTCATCAAATTCGGTGACCATGCGTGGCAAAGAAGTTTAAGTGGTTACACGCAGCTATGTTAAGGCTTCCCGAAGCTTTAAAATGTGCTCAAAACATAATATTTCACTGCGAGGTCGGTTTTGGTTTTAATTCCAAAGTTTTGTACTTTAGTACGTCCAATTTGTATAGAGGGTTCCCTCGGCTTTATATTAACATGTTTGTTATGATATCACATGACTTTGTTGATCACGTGACGGTCATTTATAATTTTTCGAAGTGCTTCACATAAATCGCTTCGGCGCAACTGATTAACACAATAATTATTAACATTTTGTTATATAAATAAACTCATCGTTTCCTTGTGTATCCGAAATGTGCTTGGGAAAAGTCATAGTATTACTTGGGTACAAAATATTTCGTGAGGAATACAACTTACCTACAAATTTGAGGGTATTTTCCACAAAATATCGTAATCTGTATTAAAACAAAGCCATCACACATTTTTCCCAAGCAAGATTCAGTTAGAGAACAACCTCTTCTTACAGATTTCCACAAAAAATCTCAGATTAATCCTCATTAATCACCTGCGCCAGACTCTTTTATACACACAAAATAAATTCTACCTCAAACCACGGGGTACATTTCAAAAGGAAATTTTTCGAAAGCATTTTGAACATGATGAATTTCAATCAAGGGTACGTAAGCGATGTATTTTTAAAATATTCAGACATATAAGACTTAAAAAACCTTTAACGACCCTTTTATTTTGCAAAAGCTATCTAGCATTTTACATGCAATTTAAAATAAAGTGTAAAATTCATGACATTCTCCCCGTCATAACACCTCAAGTTGGCATTGACTTGACGTCATTTTCCATTATGACGTCATATTTAGGTAGTTCAGAGGAGTGAAGGCACAGAGTGCACTGTGATTTTCTACGGGAAGCCTTAACCTACCTGCGCAGAGAATCGCTTTTAATTATATCAATTATATTACATAATGTTCCTATAGATTTACTCTATATGATATATAATTTTCAAAGTCAACATCACATATATCAGGGTTCTCCATGGACCGTTTAACGTGGCGGCCCCGCCACAGTTAAATTCCTTAGCGCCACAGTTAAAAAAATCAGCGCCATAGTTCCGCCACAGTTAAAATTTTAGCGTCACAGTAAGATCGTCGTCGACCGTAAGATAAATATATAAATTTGTAAACCAAATGGACCTCCAAATTATGTACCGTTTTTCAGTTTCTAATGCTAAACCTTTAATTTACTCTAATTAGGGCCCATTGTTTGGCTTGCACAAGCAATTATCTTCTAAACCTCGCTGGACACTTGAATGAAAAGAGACAAGCCATTTTCTCCACACATTTCACGTTAATTGCAAATGAAATTTTTAACATTAATTAATTCATGTTTTAATAGTTCTACAGATAACCACTTCTCCAAAATTGCTTTGGCACTGCGTGTCAAACATCGCACGTATATCGTAATCATATATTTTTGCAATGTTGAAAAATAAACGATAGATACACCAAAATAATATTTTATGACTCTAAACTGCTGAAGTATTTTTTTTAATTCACAAATTTTAAGATATTTCAGCCTTCAGGCCGAAAATTGCAAATTTATATAGATGTTAGCGTGATTGTGTGACTTACCAGAATTTCCTCCGTCCTCTAATGAACACTATATAATTTACCTTCTGTAATTTTTTTTAAAAAGGGTTTAATATTGCTTAAAACTTGTTGATACTGGTACTTTTAGTTTCAGATATTAAAAGCTAATATTTGTTTCTTTATAAGTACATATACGTATGTGTTTGGGAGGGGGGTTCTTTTTCACAGTATGCATATATTTTGGAAACATCCAAATTTTTGTTTTACACGATGTTTAATCAATATCGTTTAATTACTTTTATTATTAAATTTAATAATCAATTTGCCAAATAATAAATATAATTTTATATTAAACTATTGATTCATGGGGGTTGTATGTTTTTCAATTTATTTCTCGGTTCCTTCGCGAATAAGGGCTGTAAGTCTCGTTTAGCATCACTTCCGGTGATGTATTTCCGGTGACAAACAAAATATGGCTATATCGATACAATATTGGGCGAATTATACAGCCGAGAAACCGAAGTTGATGAGAAAGTCGGAGAACGCCGTTATTTGTAACCATGTTCTAAAATTTTTATTTGACCAAGAGACGAAAATGATCCATGCAGTTGTACAAGCTTCGATGAGGAACACATCATATAAAGTCACGGTAAGTACCAAGGTTATTGTTTACGTTTCCGTTAACATCTCTGACAATTAGACAATACTGAAAACATATTGTAATCTGTAAAGCTTTTAGAAATAAGACAGTGTTGGTTTCCCTCCGGACACCCCTCCCGATGTCCCAATACCACCATGCTGAAGATAACTGGATATCGGAAAGATGGGGGGGGGGGGGGTCATCATTAAATGTGATGTAATGTTCTCTGTTTCGGAAGTGTTCATATTCAATATTTAAAGAATAAACATTCGAAAAATGGAAAGGACATTTGATACATCTCTACTGGTTATTTTGAACAGAACATATTGTCAGATGTAAAAAATATTAAACACTGTTAAATATTTGTAGTATAATGATTGTATAGTAGACTTTATATATATATATATATATATATATATATATATATATATATATATATATATATATATATATATATATATATATATATATATATATATATATATATATTTATATATATATATATATACATGTATATATATTGTATCATACAGGCAATTTTAGGAAGTTCTTATGAAGTCTCTAACACATCATGTGAGTGCCCCCTGGGAAAATATGAGTGTCATCATGTTGCCTCTGCATTACTGTATGGGTAAGAGATACATTTAACATATTTAGCATACAAAGTCTAATGACCAGAAGATTCAAGATTATTTACATGTATTTCAATCATGAGCCAGAAGGCTGAAGTGATACTTTATTGGTAAACCATGAGACATAAATTCACAGATACAAATGTGTGAGCAAGACTGACATAAAGTGTGGGTGGTTAAAGAACCCAAAGACGTCAATTAAAAAAGACATAAAAACAATGGAAGAATTGTTTCCCCCTGCACGCCAAGATTACTGGTAAGTATTTATATTTTAAACATTTTACTGTCAGTGAGGCAATATGTATTTTCTTTTAAATATAGTTATTCATATACTTGCAATTATTCATTACATATAATTTTTTAAAAAAACATATCAATCATTAAAAATATATATCAATCATAAAACATTTGCTTCACATTTGAAGTGCTTTAAGCCGCCCCTTTGATGAAAGTGACCGGTGTTTTTTGCACCAAGAATAAGCAAAGCTTGGAAGGTTTATTGGTAAAATATAAGAATGAAATTATGATTTTGATGTTATTGTTGTTGTTATTTGAATTTGATTTGATTGTTACATTAAGAATGTTATGATATTGTTATTTTGATTCTGTCCGTTGGTTGATTTTCACTGTATGAAAAGCAGGTAAATGTACAAATGTACAAAGATGAGGAGCATATTGTTGGCTTTGTATAATCTGTCCAATTTTTTAACCTACTAGGTAATAAATAAGAATCTTTGCATAATTGGACAGGTAATAAATATGATAGCATTTTTATATATACATTTTTTGAAAGGAATAAATCTCATTTAACTCTTTTCCCTCTGTTGCCACCATTTGACGCACTTGCCATTTCCCTAGAGTTTATAAAAAAATTTTGCAAATCGTCAGGTCATTCTTCTATTATTCTAATAGAATATGTCAGTATGAAACCCTGAAATAAGTTACATGTAGTAAATGTTAATTGTACATTTGCACCAATTTTTCCTTGGCACATCCACACTAAGGATGTCACATGCAAAATTATATATAGGAACAATTCTGAACAAATATTGGCAAGTGAGTTGTAATTTTGAAATGTAATGCATTCAAATGAAAAAAAAATTACAGTGTTCACCAAAATTAAATGCATGATCTATTAGATAATAATTACCTGGAATATGCATGTGGATATTATTTTTGAGAATGACACAAGTCTGGAAATTTTTCAGCATTAAAATGGATTCTTGAACCAGAGCCATGTGAGCCAGGCCCACCTGTTCCTGTCATTGAAGACCTGTTAACATCACCAGAGTATGTTCATTCTGATGCCCCTATGGTATGGTTAAGACATGCATTATCCCTGTCAGAGGAAGCCATTAAAAGAACAGCATTAGCAACAATTGGGCAAAGGAACAACCCGATGTGGTCGATTGTAAGAAAATACGGAATAACAGCTTCCAACTTTGGTGCAGTTCTCAGTTCTAAGCAAAGACGGTAAGACATGTGTGATTCAATTTTTTTCAAAATAGACTTTCAAAGTACAGTTCAACTTTGTTATCTCAAACATGATATCTTAAATACCATGGATATGTCAAAGCAATTTTGAAGTCCTAACCAGTTATTATAGACATATTTTATTCTCGATAAATCAATTAAATCCTTGTGTATCCCAAATCCTTGGATATCTCGAACTTTTTTCTTGGTCCCATTGAGTTCAAGATAATGACGTTTGACTGTAATGACTAGATATATATAGATGCAGGGTAAATTATTTGATCAATAACCAAATAATCATATTTTCTTCTTTAGAGTGACATTGTCACTGAAGAAACGGTTTATGTCGGCTTACAATCTGGAGTCCATCAAAGCTGTGGCATGGGGTATCACTCATGAAGATGATGCTTTGAGAAAGTATGAAAACGACTTTGATGCAGCTATAGAGCAATCAGGTATACAGCAAAAAAATAATATTCCTTCAACCCCTCACAGAATGTTAAAATTCATTGTGTCAAAACAAATGATGCTAGTGACAAGTAGACAATTAAATACTGAAGTCTAATTGTAAAAAAAAGTATTCAATTCATTTAGTGATCGATGTATTACAGAAAATTTGCTGGGAATAGAGATCTACTTAAAGTACCCCAGTACCACTCTGTACAAGCATATCGATGTACTGTATTTGAAGTTGAAGGAATTATAAATGCTCAACTTAGACTTTGTGTGCATTACAATTGTATTATGGTTTGCATTCAGTAGTATTACATTTTTTTCTGAAAGGGATAGGGTTGCATGAATCCGGAGTGTTGGGAGCTTCACCTGATGGCTTAGTTGTACGACCACCAACATGTAGTGTATTTTATCAAACTCCAGAAGCCAAAGATGCCATTCCTGATATTGTAGAGGTGAAGTGTCCATATACAGCATCGTCTTCAACAGTAGCAGATGCAGCACAAAATTTGAAGGATTTCTTCATAGGTAAATAATAATTTATAAGTTGGATTTAAAAATCTGTTTTGTTCATTATTTTAAAATTAAAAATCTAGATGAGTAAATGATCACAATGGATACATGTATTAATTTAAAAGTGCAACTGTTCAACATAGTATGAAGAGATGGAAAAGGGAGGGGATATGAATAGGCATAACACAACATTAAAAGACTTTTTGATTTTTAGATATTAAACAAGATTCCCTGTGTCTGAAAACCAGTCACCCATACTATCATCAAATTCAAGGCCAGCTACATATATGTAATAAAACATGCTGCGACTTAATTGTGTGGACAAGAGTAGACTGCATTGTGATTAGAATAGTAAAAGACACTGAATGGACTGCAAATGTTTCAAAGCTAGTAGATTTCTACATTAACATTTTCATTCCAGAACTGATGGAAAACTGAGTTCTGGTTTCTCATGTATTTTGACACTTGTTTCTGTATCTCTAGAATTTTCTCACAGTGCAAAACGAGTAATTCATCTTAAATGTGTTGAAAATTCCAGTTATTCTTGTATGATGTGATATATCACAATTCATCAGAAAACTTCTGGCTTATAAGAGTATTTTAAATAGCAATGGTGTTTAATTTAATCATGTACTACAAATAAAAAAATAATAAAATTTATCATCATTTTATTAATGAATTGAAGATGTTATTCTCAATGTGGAAATGTATTATTTTTTATCATCGTTAGATAAATTGTTGAATGTAATACTATGCTGTTGATTTGTGCTTTAAAGGTACATTTACTTGAAACTCAACAATTAAAATTTTAAGCAGACCCTCTTCCAAATTATATAGTAAAATATAGTTACAGCAAACACCCTTGTAATAAATTCATGCTAACAAAGGGATTTTCATTCCCTGTAGTATTAAAACATACTATGAACTTGACTAAAATAATCATTGACATTGATAACAAATCAAAATTTGTTTATCCCTGGCACTTTGGTATGAACATTTTTACTGTAGTGATGTATAATGTAACAGACTGTCAAAAACCAATGCAGATTTATAATATGTAATTTTTTAAGCAATTTCTTTCAAAAGTGGAGCTTGCAAGTTTACAAGACAAGAACAGAGTTGAAATATTTTTGTTGAGATTGGTCTGTAAGTAGATGGGATGTGACGAAGAATCTCATAGTTCTTTATCCTCTCGTTGGCTCTTTCCACATGAATGCGTGCTTTAGCAATCTTGTAACACAGTGCTGCTTCTTGTTTGGTAGACTGGCCTCGTGTCGATAAAAAAGCTGGTATATTTAAACAGACACCTTGGGGCAACTGATGAATGGTGAAACCTTTGTCGGCCAAAATAAGGTCTCCAGCTTTAAACTTTTGTAGGACCTGACTGTGGCGTACAATAGCTACATCAGAAGTAGAACCTGGATACAGCTTAGAGCAAAATGTAACTGCACCGTTTGGAGCCACGCAAGTCACTGCTTTAACAGTATGTCGACTTTTGTAGGTACTGTAGGCCATGGCCTGACTGTCCATATGTGTTGGGATGTCCTGGGTAGTTTCAATTGCATCCATGGAAGCTCTAGCAGAGGAGAAATCCTCAAAAGATTTTGGCATAGACCCTGAAAAAAAGTTGGAAAAAAATTAACCCAATGATTTGTAATTGTGTAAAAAAAAATGTGTTACAGTAAAACTTCCAAGTATACAAGAATTTTAAATGCATTAAATTTTTGGAAGTCATTATGATAAGTTTTAAAACAAACCTTTGCATTAAAGTTGACTTGGAAAACATTCATTGACTACGCCATCAGACAGCATCTCGTGTAGTGCATGAACAAGGGTATGGAAGATGTTCGAAATTGTTGGTCGACTGACACAGAATCTATGGGCCAAGTCAATGTCCCGAAGATTGAGTTTTAACTTCATCAGTACAATAAGTAGTTGGTCCTCTGTTTCCATTGAAGGAGTCCAGCCATTATAGTAATCGAGTTCAAACCGTTGTAACAATCTGACTAAGATTTCGAATATGTCATACTGTAGGGATGTATATAAAAGCATCTGAAAATAAATATATTTTACTGATTAAAATAAATCTAAGAACTTTAAAGATTGTAGATAAATTAGTTTCAAGTAATAACAATATCAGTCTCAGTCAGGTTTACTACCATCCACATTATGCATTCAATTAAAACTGGTAATATGAGACAGAGAGATTGAAATTATCCCTAGTGGAAAAAATGATTATTGTAGAATGACCACACAGTCTTAATTACAGGTAAAACGCCTTCAACTATCAAGCAAACTTAAAAATTGTGAACCTAAATTAAGAGTTCTGATAACTGTTATCATACAGTAAAACAAGGTTACAGCAAAATATGCTTTTGATGTTATTCACCCTCACAGTGAAATGATTTTTCATTCCTATCATTTTAAATTATGTATATTATGAACTCAACGGTGATAACAAAATATATTTACAATCAATCAAAGTTGTTCATCCCTCAATGGCACTTCGCAACAAGTTTCACTGAAATTGTTAGGAAATAGGAAACCATAATTGGAATTACTTCATGTACCTTCTCTTCACTGTCCTTAATATCGTGAATTGACATTGGCTTTCTTTTACTAGACTCTAATCTTAGCGCATGTAATTCCTTTTCCAGGTGTTCTATTTCTGTTGAGAAACGCTGCATTCCTTGAGTGCAGTTAAATGTGCAGGATGCTGAGTAGTTGTGCTCTGATATCAACTGAAAAAATATAATTGGAAATATACTGTGAATCATGAGTAATTCAATCAACAGTTAAGAAAACTATTATATTATTAAAAATTATTGAAAATGTTTTTATGTTGGCCATTTGTCATCAATGGTGTTTTAAAGGAGCTTTACCTTCTCTTGATCTTGACATTCTGTCACATGTGTAATCTGCAGCTGGTCCATCTGTGAAGATGATAGAGACTCCTCACTTCTGATTTTTTTCCTCCTTTGTAAAATAATTAAACTCGGATTATTTTTCATTCAGTTGTAACTTGTAAGCTACTCTGTTGATACCCTATTTAAGATTTTTAGTAAAATATTCTCAATTAAATCCCACCCACCATCCAAAACAAAGATGTCATATTTTGAAAAATAATTTCACCTTTTGGTACATTCAGGATCAGAGAAATCCATAGCCTTTCCTTCATTCCATGCAAAATATGCAGGACCCCCCTCCTTCACACCATCCTTAAAATGGCAGGAGCAGATACGATCATTCTGATACCCTGGTTGGCGATCAGCTCGTCTATAAATATTTTATACAAGGACTGAGTGAAGGAGAATTAAAAAGCAATACATGTACATATGATAATTTAGTGGCATGTTATTAATTATCAAATCATAGCCCAAATGACTAGTAATATTTTTTCCACTTTTTCAAATGCTATAAACTTGCAAATACAAGATAACCCTGTGCATAACATCACCAAAGGGCAGCAGTACTTGGTAGTAATAACATGATATAAAAGGTTATAAAAACAGCTGATAAACAAAAATGCGCTTCTGCTGCATGTACAATAGATAAAGTATTCAAGCCTAGATTGTATGTTGTACTCTTCTGCAAATTACATAAAACTACAGAGGGCAGCAGAAATCAGCGCTGCAGGATTATAACACATTTATCCACTTCTGCAAACTGCAAAGTTTTTACAGAATTCTCTTCATTATTCTTCTGCTATATTGATTACGATGAGATTTAACATTTTAGCAAGTATGTATAAATATCTGACAATGCAGCATTGTGACATATCGTCACAAGTACTTACAAATTTGGTCAATATCTCTACGTTTTCTGAGCTTTTTCCTTATACACTGTAGCAGGCCGAAATATCTCGACCATGTTTAACACTCACGCATCTCGTGATTAATGCTGTAATAAACAAAACTATTGTATTTTTCTCACCTGCATAGTTTCCCCCACAACAATCGTTTCTTTCCGTCTGTGGGAAAGCGATAAAACTTGCAGCTGTTAGCCCCACTCCGGTGGTTGCATGCGAATGCAAAACATATCACCATTTTTGTTTGTCACCGGAAGTATTCAAATCTCGCGCGCTCTCGCTTACGAGCTTACAGTCCCTATTCGGTCGCGAAATGACCGCGAATATTAGCACTTCGCGTAAGTCTTGCGCCACAGTTAAATTTGAAATGATGGAGAACATTGATATATCAACATCAACCATCACATATATCAACATCAACCACAACAAGTCAAGAATATAAATAGTTCAATGGTTAAATTGAAGGTGACGATTTCGCCACCTGGTGGGGGTAGGCAACTTCAATTTAACGACCCACTGTGGACTTCTCAAAACCCTCAGCACCCCACCCACTGTGAATACCACTTTCTCATTGTCTATCTTCAATACCAGATTAAATAGATTCTTTATTAACCATCCCTGCTGTATCAAGATAAAATATCTGGTTTCCCTACAAATTAAGTGTGCCTAACAACACCCCACCCCCTCCCTGGAATCTAGTACAAGTTTTTGTTTATTCTGCTTATTACCCTGATATTTTTAGTAACACCAGGTTATTTTTACTGAGACATGAATAAGAACTAAACTAGTCTGGTGTAAGAAAATATGTTGAAAATACCAATCTCTAATCCCCACTTACCCTATTCTTGTATTTTTATTTATTTGACTATTCATTTGTTTGTTTATTTAATTTTTTAAAGTAATTTAGAAAGTTCTAAACTACTTTCCAGCTGAGACTGCAAACAAGTAATAAATAAGCACAAATCCTCTTTAACCCCTCCCCCTCCCTTTTCCCATCTGCACATGGCTGTAGTTCCTGCATTGTTGACAATGTTGCAATGACAAAATTTTAATGTTATTACATTCCCATTTTGTAAATTGCAAAACAGATTAAGGGATACCTATCTCCCTGTTATCTTTATTTCTTAATCTGGAAAACCATTTTTGCTCAACAGTAGCTGGACTGGTTCTAAAGGAATGAGGTTATACCACTTATTTTTGAAACCAAGCTCTGCCAAGGCCTCTCCATTTAAAATTGATTAAAACATATACTAATTACCTTCCATCCCAAGAGACACAATGGAGGACTATGAAATGTTTCCAAAGTATTTGTAGATGTATATGTACTGCACCAGGCATGAAGTACCTATATGACTAAATTCAATATTCCAAACCCTTGCCCAGCTGATGCTCTCTCAAAATCTGCAAATTGTCACCTTAAATTTCTTACTTCAGGAATACTGAAACTGTAACAAAAATTCAGAATAGGTTACCCCCATCCCTCACCCCAAGTCAAAAATATGGTAGAGACTAGGTTGTGGGAAAAATTATGGACTTCAAATTTAAATATGCATAATTATATGAAGGCCAGCATATAAATTAATTGTCCAGGTATGAGCTAAGTCAGTGGCAACCTATCCTTTATTTAATACCCGAAAATGCTGGGGAAGTTTTGCTAAAATGAATCTTTAACTCCTTCAGATTTGCATTTGTACGCACCAGTTGATACATGGATGTAAACTATATATGCATTGACGATGCATCTGAATCACCTATGACATTAAGATATAAACATAAAGTAAATGTATGCTAACTGCTCAGTTAAGGGGTGTACACCAATGACATATATGTAATTAATGGCAACTGGGTTTGAACTGATATTTTTTAAAGGAGAAATGCCCATTAGATATATGCATGATATGTGTCAGCAGTTTTTGTAGAATTGCTGTCTTTAACAAACCAATAGCCTCATTTCTGACAACAACATACAAAACATTGCAGGAAATGGATTAGATTCTATTCAATTCAGGTCTGTAGAACAATATATGTCTAACCACCACCCACCACCCCTTTCAGCCCCATGAATTTGCATCTGCTAGCATAGCAGATTAATAGTAAATCTTGTCTTACGATTAGTTTTTTTTAATCTTTTGTATTTCATGATGAATAAAACCAGTTTCCCAAACATATTACCTTTTGTGAGTTTAAGAACCGTGAATTAAAATTTGAAGTAAAGCATTTTTTTCCTGAGGTTAAATTACAAATCTTTTTATTTTCCCACTTAGAGACATAACAGAAACCATCAATGACCAAAAATTAGGCCCCAAATTAACATAACCTTTTATTATAGCCTTTTTTCCCCTAACTGCTTGACCATTGATCAATGCTCCTTCCCCACCAAAATAAAAAAAATACATCCACAGCCCTGTCCCGATATGCCTGCATGACCGTAACAATTTAAGAACCCTATAATTCATTCCTTTTGTCAAAACTAAGTTACTCAGGTAAACTTGTAAAAGGTCAGGAAATTTAAGTTGCATAATCATATTTTAAGGTTCATTAACTCTCTGATAAGACACATAACTCAATGGATTAAATGAGCATATTCCTAATAATCTTGTCATTACTTAAAATGTCTTTTGTGACAATTTTATCCTGAAGCTATGCTAAAATTATCTGCATTTCATTTTACCTATTTATCTTATTTATTTTTATTTATTTACATAGACTTGTATTTGTAGAATTGCATGTATATTCGAACCTAAAAGGCCCTTGTATGCCTAAAAATATCGAACAAGACCAGAAGCTTTTATTACATTGAAAGAAAACTCCAATGATGAAATTAGTCCCGACATGTAAAACCAAACACTTTCCCAAACCTAAACGAGAAATATTCTATATGTATATAATGTGAGAATAATGTAAGTTTATTTGAGTTTTTGAGGTTAACTTGAGAAGGTACGTACAAAACTTTTACTTAACACAACTCTATAAATTTATGTATCATACCCAAGGGGCCTTAGGGGGCAGGAGAGAGAAGACAATAAACGTGTTATCATTAAACCTTCACTCAATTAAAGTACAGGGTCTATTAGAGACGTTCATAATTATGCAAGGTGGACACAGCTTTGAAAATGACTCAATAGCCCGAACCTCCTTGATTTCCTTTATAATCTTAACTGAAATATATATATATATATATATATATATATATATATATATATATATATATATATATATATATATATATATATATATATATATATATATATATATATATATATATATATATATATATATCTGGAATGTGTCTTTTACCCCATATTAATCTGAACCCATTTGTTATCCCGACAAGCAAAATAGTAGCTAGCCTTGATAGAATTTTAGTTAATTATTAAAAATATGGGGAATCCTATCTATCCTAACTGGTGAACAATTGCGTTTTTAAATTGCGATGCCCTTCTTTTATTGGTCTGGTGGAGGCCGAAATTGTCCTCCTTGCCAAGCCCTATTAGAGAAGCGAGAGCCTGATAGGTGAGGATGCTGCTGGCTCAAATTTGACTGTAATGTGGATTTGGCGGACAATGTAAAATTCGACTTAGGGTGCTCATGCCCCCATTTTAAATAGTCTAAATTGCTCATTGTAATGCTTTCCATCTAACTGATATTTATGTCTCAAATATATCAAGTCATCATTCATGCATTCATTTTTTCCTACCTAGAGTTTTGCCACTACACGTGACAACAGTACACATCTACTTCATGTTTTATTCATATACATATAATGCATTATTGTAATACAACATTGTAAAGCACAACAACTTGCTCTGCATGTATTTTACTTAACACAATTTTATCTCACAATTAATGACTGCCTTTGTATACAAATGTATCTTTTTCATGCCTCTCTTGGAGGAGGAGGGGGGGGGGGGGGCTTGATTGGAAATAAACTATTGTCTATATATAAACTTAAAAATAAACAGTACTTCCCTTTGTGAATTCGCTATATAACATTTGGATGGCTGCAATAGATTTACTGTATTTTAATTAATTTTCAATCTGTATTTATTTACTTACTGCTTTAAAGGTACAGGGTAGCACTATCCTTGTACAATACCTTTTTTGGCCACTAAATGTTTTAAGTATTAAACTGATAAATATATATATAACAAATCTATGTAACAAAAGCCAGTGTGAGAATTATATGGATATTCCCCTAAAGAATGTGGCCAAGGGACATACGTATCTAAAAATCGATAAGTGTTTGACCTTGAAGAAAGGGTACCGAATAAATATGAAGTTTAATAATCATCACTTTCACGTTGGCACTCTTTTTACGATTATTCAACTAAATAACCTTTTCTTTATTCAAAATCTTTTGATGAAATTTGTTATTGAAATTGTTATCCCTTGTAACATGTGCCAGTACAATGGAAGGACGGGGTGGCAAATCGATCTGTTTTCATCCAATCAAATATTCGCCATCGAGCGATATAAATGTCAATAAAATAATAAATGCTACTTATTTCGACTGAAAATTAAAATTTAAAAAACAGAAATTGTGATAGACTATTTCAAAATACCTAAATCAGATACTTTCATCATCCACCTTTCACTTTCATTGATGCATAGAAAAGGGAGATAACCCGGAAACATAGTGACTAAGTACCGACACTGTATGGGTGGATAACTAAATTCTGACTTTACTCAATCATCAGTTTTTCACAAATTAAGAGGCGAATGATGAATTAATAACAGGGTAGAGCTTTGATAACGACGCATATTGTGAGACGTGCTCAATATGCGGTATTATTTGAAGAAAAGTGTAAGTCGTAAAAGACGTAATATTTGCAATATGGTGTATAAAACACCTAGAATCTTAGCAATTTGCCTAGTATAGCAAGAGAGAGAGAGAGAGAGAGAGAATCAAACTATTAAAGTTTAGTTCGAATTTCCTCTTCACCACCATAAATTTACACTTGTTCTTCCATATTTTCTCCCAATATGGAAATATCAAATTTTTTAAAATTGTTATTGAGTTAAAACAATGTAATTTAACCATTTAGATTAACTTTTGATTTAAGATATTGTACTTTAAAGCATTACATTTCTATTAACTGAAACCCTGAGAAAACGTCTTTCTTCAGACAGCCTCTAGACATCTGCTTTATTCACATGTCCGTATGTAACGATATGTGCCTGTATATAATCAAACCCATTTTCTTATGGCATTCATATAAACATCAAATTGCATCAGTTAAATATTATACAATTATGGACTCTTTCGGTGGTGAATATGGTTTGTTATTCACCAGAAAAATATCAATATTGATATTTTTCTGGTGAATACCAAACCATATTCACCACCGAAAGAGTCCATAATTGTTTTATTTTATAGTCTGGATTTGAATAAATAAGATATTGAAGGCTGAATGATGATACCACTTCCATTTACGAACTTGTTTCATAGAAAAATTTTTAAAAAAAAAGTCCAGATTACAAATTTTAACTTCCGTGTTTTACTTTTGCTGTTTGTAAGACATCGTAATGTTTGAAAATAATCCTGCGATAGGCTTGGCTTATGTTTTTCCTGCTCAGATACACAGCTGGCTCCGGCCGTTGCAACCATTGCTTACAAGTTGTTTGAGGTGTTGATTGTGACGTCACAATGCCGCTGCACGCGCACCGACACTCCGGTGAATACGGCTTCAAAACCAGTGAATATATAGTGTTATGAACTGCTTGCGTTTGTATAGATTATATAGAGACTATAAATAGACTATATAATAAAAATTAACATTGAAAGAAATTATATTTGATAATTTAGTTTTATGAGTTTTATTTTGAATTCAAATAAATCCATGAATGTCAACAAAATATTCTATTAAATAATTAACTTTTCTTGATGGATTGTTAAAAAAGACTGACATGTCAAATTTTACAAATCTTACTTCATATATAATGACCCATTGTTAAGTATTAATTGCATTAATTATTATTTAAATATATTTCATTTATTACCGAGAATTCAGTCATTTGTCGAATATTCTACCTAAGAGTGAATATATCCACACACATTCCATGTATGAGCGAATATGATCCGCAAACTAAAGATCTATCAGGAGCTACTGTTTACACTAGCTGGCCATTTATTAACGAACTTTCATGAACCTCCTCACCCCCCCCCCCAAAAAAAAAAAAAATAAAATGCAGTGCACAGGAATTTTTGCTATATTTTATTGTATATCATATAACATTGATGTTTTATTTATATACTTTATTGTATCTACTTTCAGTTCACATCCCGACACTGACTGATGAAAGGGTATCCCTGTTATTCTGTTTCCTGTGTTCTGACTACGGTCCTCCTGACTTCACTGACACAGAGTGGTTGGACATACTTAATACGACAGACAGTGTTCTGTCAACATAATTCTGTAACAAGTGTAAAAGCAGAGCAGATTCTGGACAGCGTTAAGTCACATGATTACTTGCGGATGGATCAAAAGAGGGAATGCCTCAGCAATAACGCACAGGATGAAGTCATGTACATAGTATCTAAACATGCCTATGATATCTTGTTTTATTTATCTAGTTTCATGACAGCACAAATATATTTGAGATCACAGAGTTACGAAAGAAAATCTGGAGAGAAGTGTATTACTGGATACTCTGTTGAAGATTCTACTAAAGTACTGATACGCCGTCTACAGATGGATATACTGACTCACGTCACCATGGAGGACGTGAAGATCTTTGATAATGTAGCTCAGATCTGTACGTGTAAAGTACGATTAATTGTTAAAGACCTATATTTATATGATTTTACGTTGCAGGTTTCATATCACATTTTGTTTTTGTTTTTCAAGAATATTTTATTCACAACAATAATTGCACATACACTCAAAATTCTTATAATGGATCAGTGCAAAGCTTATCTTTAATCGTGCGTATATTTAAGGAAAAACGTATAATAATACCCAATCCCCTGTTTGATAAAAAGAAATGTACATTTATTAAAATATTAGTAAAGAATGCCCTGATGCATTTTTGTGCAAAACTAATCCTGTTTTACAAATTTAAAACCTGAGGAAACCATTCCTTAGAATTAACAACAGTACTTAGAATTAAAAGTACATTTATAACCTATATATTTACACATTTTATTTTATTTATTTTTTTTTTTTTAATTTAGTAATGATTCCCATGAACATAATACAAGGAAAAAAGATGGAGCGGGAAAAGTTTCTAGATAATTTAAAACATACGGGACAAAGGATCCATTACAGAATAACATCACAGGATAACCATCATCATTTGAAATGGATCTGGAGATATGAATCAAACGCGAGACCTGACGTCGTAAGATCCTGTATAGGTCTATATCCACACTGGGACATTTACGTTATAAATAACATGACATACAGAAAATCAAGTAAGTAGGGAAGGAAGGTTAATTTTTTCCAAATGATAGGTGAGGTAGTACCGTACATGTAGCCATAATAGGGTTTGAAATGATTTTCTTGAATCATGTAATTGTTGATAGCTGGATTGAGCTTAATTTTAGAGGAAGGATTTTAATTCAGGATGGTAAAACTGGATTGTGCTGAACATTCGTAATGGTATCACTGTGCATACATGTAATCCTTACATGTATAGTGCATCAATTATTGTATAGCACACGGTAATTCCAGTTTCATTCCGTTATCAATTTTTGAAAATAACTGATTTCTGAGAAGCAAATATTGAGGGGAATAATTTTGTTTTAAGCATGTTCGGCGACAAATTATAAAGCTATTAATAATAATATCCATTTTATGCTGTTATTCAAAATTGACATTGATTGCGTCCATACAGAGTCACACACTGAATTCAATTTGATGAATATTTATTTAGATATTTTCATACGCTGAAGAACGTCTTTTATGTACAATATTACAAAGAATATTTTTAAAGAAAATATTGCATAGAGAAAGCCTTTATCAAGTATCTATATCAAATGTATACATCTAAGCAGTTAATCGTTGTTTTTTTTGAAAGATTTACTCTATTTACTACATCGGTGTGAAACAAATTGAGTAATACACATTTTAACTCACTGTTTTGTATAAATGTGTTATTTATATTTCAAATTCCCTGTATTACATATATCCCTCAGGTAAATTACAATTAATAGAAGAACCATTCCAGCAAATGTTGTCATTAAATTCTTCAATGTGAGAGTGTATTTTCATTTTCGCTTATGACGCTAAACTTGCAAGTCGTTCAACTTTTGTGAGGTCAAAATAAATCGATTACTTAACCTTTTGACCTCCAACTCCATGTTGAGATGTATTGAATACCGAATTTTGACTCATATAGAAACTTTACCATATACCGGTAAAAGGGATTCAAATTTAGACCTTTACGGGACACTCAGGACTATTGAGCACAGAAGAATTTTTATCTTACCAACGCCTGCCGTGACACGGGGTCTCTGTTTTTAAGGTCTCATCCGAAAGACCCGAAATTTTTATTTCAAAGTGCGGACGCAGCAATGTTGAGGCTTCCCGAAGCTTTAAATGCGTTCAAAACATAACACTGCATTGCAAGGTCGATTTTTATTTTTATTTGTAAGTTATGTTCTTAAGTACGGCAAATTTATATAAAGACTTCTCTAGGTTATATATAAACGTATTTGTTACAATATCACATGACCTCGTTGATCACGTGACGGTCAATTCTACTATTTTGAAGTGTTTTCACATAAATCGGTTCGGCGCAGGTGATTAACACAATTATTTTTTTTTTTGTAACATAAATAAACTCGTCGCATCCTTGTGAACCCGAAAAGTGCTTGGGAAAAGTTATACTATAACTCTGGTACAAAATATCTCACAATAAATTCAACTTACCGACAAATTTGAGGTATTTTCCGATCAATATCGTTTTCTGTATTAAAACAAAGCTATCACACATTTTTTCCAAGCACGAATTAGTTAGAGGGGAAACTCCTCTTACAGATTTCCACAAAATATCTCAAATAAATCCTCATTAATCACCTGCGCCAGACTCTTTTATACACATATTATAAATTCTACTTCTATCCAAGGGTATAAAAAGGGGTAAATGTCAAACGTATATTTTCATTTACATTTTGAACACGCTAGGTTTTAAACAAGAGTAATAAAGCAAAGTTATCTAAAATATTCGGATATATAAGATTTTTAAGAAATCTTAAAACAGTTTATTTTAGACTACCTTTCTGACACTTTATATGCAGATTGATATAAGGTGTAAAGTTTATGACACTCTCCCCATCATAACAGCCCAAGTTTGCAGTGACTTGACGTCATTTTCAACTATGACGCCATACATTTGTACATGTAGTTCAGAGAAGTGAAGGCACAGAATACACTGCGATATTCTCTGGGAAGCCTTAGCGTATCTGCGGAGCGCTTGGCAAAGGAATAATTGCTACTATTTTTTTAATCGACTTAGGTCTGCCGATTTGGATAGCCTGATTCTTTGTGAATACAAATATACATAACATTTAAAAAATCTCACTTTTTCAGGCAACTTTGACGTTACACACTGAAACCGTAATGACGTCGCGTGCTTCAAATTCAGTTTCCAAACATTCTTAAAATTATTTAAATAACCTTCATCGTTTTGACACATATAAACTTGAGAAAATATTTCCTTTTTTTTTCTTCAAAGCAACTAATAGGTAAATATTCCTATGGAAAGTCGCCTTAGTATATACTATGGATCCAGTATTTTTTTAAAGGAAGGGGGTGGGGGTTCTACACAGATAATAACACCCCATGTATTATCTGTATCACAAAAAATTATAATGGGAAATAAATTCAGATACGCCATGATGTGTATTTTTTTTAATATCATAAGTAAATAATTTGATTGCCACTCCCAAGTGGATTTCTTTTGTTTAACTTTTATTGAATACTTTCATTAAAAAAAAATAAAGAAAATAAGTTCCAATGTTCATACAATTCAATTTCTTCTCCTGTCTTAGTTATAGAGTAGAACATTAAAAAAAGAGTCACACAATGATGTTTAAGGATAGTCTTATGAAAGTTTATTCTTTACAGTTGAAATCCTTCTTCACGTAAATCACACTTATAATCAAGTGATAATAAATGCTTCTATACTTTGATCTATTTTTCGGAGGAGGGGGGGGGGGTGCTCTCAAGGCTTCACAGTACAGTTAAGGTGCCAAATGGAAATATCGGCGAATTATTTTAATATAGAAAATGCATTCTTTACAAGGATGGGCGTTTCTTTTTAGGACTTAAATATTATCGGACAAATGTAATGTGGTTGAAAACTACATGTTGAGGACGATTAGATTTCTTATCTAGACTTGTCACGTGATGTGGCAGTCACGTGATTTTAGCAAATATACCTGCAGTATTGAGGTCATCTATAAAATCCAATATTGCAAGGGCATAACCAAGTTAAAAGTCTAAGTTTAATCTATAATCATTTTCAACACTCTTTGTAAATTGTGAAAGTGCTGCGAACCTATATAGATTCTACTATCTAATTGCTAAAATTACATTTGTTTGACCGCATGTTGAATATTTTGCTGGTCAAGTACACTTAATATAGATATAATTAATTTATTTGCAAGACTTCATCGGGTTCGTACCACTTTTCAAATATCTTCATACTTCTGCGATTTATTACGACCCTTCCATTACCCTTCAATGAATCTGCATGCAAATATACGGCAGTATCGCTTGTCTAGGGCATGTACGGGAAGTATATTGAATAAAATCATAAAAAAAGACATCGCATCCAAGTAAATGGCCTCTTATATATCTGCAAATCATATTTTATTTAATTACAAAATACATTTTTCATTGTATAAAATATGACTTGATCCGCCTCTCATTGCATACAAACTGCGTCAATTTTTTTTACGATATGACGTCATATTGAAAAGTGCATTGCAATCAGTGAATTGTTTTTATATTGCTGTGTAGGATTTAATCACCGACAAAAATGCATGCAATAGTAAGTATTGATGTAGTTTAAAACTATCCAACAGTTTAAAAAGCAAAACATTTCATTTTGTGGCAATTTGATGAACTTATATTTTTGTGTGATGTCACATGTACAGTAGGCATTTCCCGTATAAATTAGGCCCTGCCTCCTTATTGTAGCCTTAACTGTGCTGCGTACTGCTATATCATTTGGACATAACAATCGTTCATCATTTCTTAAAAGCGCTGCTACCGTAATATAAAAAATACGGAAATTTGTTTCTATAAAAATGATTCCTGATGTCGGAATGAATTAGCAATTCGCCATCGTATTGTTAGAAACAAATTCTTACCTGCTGGACATACAAATCAGGCCTGTAGAACGTGAGGATTGGAAAGGGGCGCCTCCTTACTTTTTTGAGTATAGTATTTTGCTATTGTAAATTTTCCTTTCAATGCCCCCCCCCCACACACACACACGGACCGTCCACGGTAGCTCAGTTGGTAGAGCGCTCGCTCCGTGATCGGGAGGTCGTGAGTTCGAATCTGGACAGCGACTGAACTAAGTCGATAAAAAATGGGTCCTTCTGATGATACCTTAAAAACCCAGGTCCCGTGTTACGGCAGAAGTTGGCACGATGAAGCTCCCTCACTGCTCAATGGCCCTGAGTGCCGAGTAATGGTCATAATTTGAAGCCTTTCACATGTTTATGGTGACATCTTTATATGAGTGAAAAATTCTCGAATGGGACGTTTAACAACATACAATCAATCAATCAATTCCCCCATACACAAACAAACTTTTTTTGTTGCTGTAAGGTATAGTACTGGCAAACTTCAGTATTTAGACATAATATTTTTTTGCTTGTTTTACCTGTCAGATTATAATGGGAAGCCCCCCCCCCCCCCCCCCCCCGCCCCGGCACACACACACTTTTGAAAACTGATGCTTCGGGCCTGCAAATGTAGCCGGCAGACACGTGTTATATTAAAGCTTATCAATACTCGACATTTTAACTGTAAAAAAAAATAAATACCTTGTAGCATTGCCCTCAGTCTGAAATAGAAACTTCTCTGGATTCCTGGAATTGATAAAATTTCGTCAATATTTTATGGTACATGTCATTGCAAGTCAATGTTTCTAAAGATTGTCTCGTTTGAAACTCAGATTTACGGAATGTTCTTTAAAAAAACATTGGTTTGATTACAGAGATGATTTTACAGTTCGTGGCTCTTTTTCATTTATACACACTAAACGGAGCTGGACTATTCTGTGCGGAATGTAATAAAGTTGCATAACAATTTTGACAAAATCTATTTGAAATTGAAACTGAATATCTTTTAAGACTTGAATATATTTTTACGCAGTGAAGGTCATCCTCTTCCTCCGTGACATCAGCTAATCTGATATTTAAGCTTTTCATATATTGATGCGATGAAATGTACATGTACATATATGCCTTAACAAATAATTAAATATTACTTCGAATACACATATATTTATACTGTTTTGTATGGGGCGATGCAGATGAAAAATATCTTCTTGAATGTTTGAAAGTATACATCTCCAATTTGACTCTCCTCTTAGGCGACTTAGTATCTGAAAGCAAAAGGTAAAATAAGAAATACACTTTTACTTTGTTATTATTTAAAAAAAATAATTACCAATTTCTCGAAGTTTCGAAATTAAAAAAAATTAAAAGACTCGTATCTATTCCTGTTACCATGCGACTGGGTATTTTTCTTTAAAAGCAAAAAGGTGTGTGTGTGTGTGTGTGTGTGTGTGTGTGAGGGTGTGTGTATGAGTTTGTTTTATCACTTTTCCTTAAAATCGTACAGGTATAAACCTCAGCATCCCGTCAAACATATTTATATATATATATATATATATATATATATATATATATATATATATATATATATATATATATATATATATGCGAGGGTTGTTCGAAAAGTTCGTGGACGATGCCAATCTTTGTTATACTACTTCCAAGAAATTTAAAATAAGCACAATATCATGTGTAAAAATATTTGTTTTGCTGATCTGTGAAATTTCATTCCATTCGGTTTGATAGAAATTAATTTACTTCATTTTAAAATCAACATGTTTTGTAACCACGGCGCAAACTTAAAGGCAATATAACGTCAAAAACATAGCGTCAAGAGTTTCTTAAAAATTCTATCCCTATACATTCACACAGTATAGTCCAATACCCACTTATTAAAAACCTTTTTCAATCACTTGACATTTATTTTTCTAACAATTGTTCTCGTTTTATAATTTCTTTTACCGCTTAACTGTGCTTTCACAAGATCTTCAACTCCGAAGCGCCTATGTCTTTTCATGACGTCCCAACTTTTAAAAGCTTTCGTTCAGATTTTTACAACTAAACCGTTTCTTCACAGATTGTCCTCGTCCAGTACAGAGTCTCTGTAACTTAAATACCGCCTCTACCATTTATACACGCATGCACTACTCGCTTGTGGCATATTTTCTGATTTCTCCAACATTTTTAGCGTTTATTCCGGATTTTCCCCGAGTATAATACAAAAACTGCATCGTTATCTGCTGCTCCGTGACGTTCTACAACGTCATCGTTTTTGTCGTTTTCAACGAGGACTACCTATCTTCTCAAATTGATTTCTTTTTACCGAAGCAAAATATTACGTCATAATCTGGAATATGAATCGATGTATCAGTTCTTAATTTAACCATCTAGGATATTTTCGTTTTTGCACTATTTTACAGAAAAGATGACTACAGACATTATTTAGTGTATTGTTTGTAAATTACTAAATTTTGACCTGCGCCGCGATCCGATTTTTGCAGTCTTTAATTCTGGATAAGTTTTAAATAAATCATGATATTTTTGCAAAATTTAGTACAAATCATTTAAATTTATTGTTAAAATATTTCTACCAAATTTGGATGACATATGACGTTAAATAAAAAAGATATGACAGAAGTCCACGAACTTTCCGAACAACCCTCGTATAAAGCACTAAAAATGACCAACGACACGAACAATAAAAATTTTCAAGTTAAACACTAAATATTTACAGTGTTCCATTTTTAATTTGCAGTTTATACATTCATTCATTCATTCTTTATTTCCTCATGATATGAGATAATTTATAGAACAAAATCAACTATACATTATACAAAATTATACAAAGTAAGAAAAGAAAACAACCAAACAAAAAGGAAAAAGAAAACGGAAATGAAAAATAAATAAACAGTGTTATATACAATTGTCAGTGTATTACTTCAAACAATTGTACTCTGATTACCAATTGCCCCCCACTGGCATATGTTGATGCTTTTACCCTGTAGTTATGTGCCGACGCATCCCGTATAAGTCGATAGTTCCTTATTTTGAAAGTTACAATATTGCGTGCTTCTATCCTGGTGTTTGGAGTGCGACCAAGGAGTATTACAGGCAGCATTTATTCGATCTGTTCAGGAGCAATTTCTGTTTAGAATAATTCCTAAGTGATTACAGGAATCTAGACAGGGAATAGGAACATCACCTAAAGCCTAAAGTCCAAATGAGTTGCTGATTAGTTTTATTACCTTTAGTATCAAAGGCTTTGGAGCTGTCTAAAAAGCTTACGTAAACATTACTTCCTTGCTCTAAGTAATAATATATGGTTTCTTGTAAATTAAATGATGCGGATAAGCAGCCTAAATTTTCTTGAAACCCCTGCTGTTGTTTATTTGGAAACGAATGATCAAAAAGAATATGTTTCTTTATTCTACAATTCAATATGCTTTCAAAGATCTTAAGGAAACATGACAGTAAGGCAACCGGTCTGTAGCTATTCGAATTTGTTTTTGGTTTATCTCCTCCTTTGAACAGGGGAACTATTAGTCCTTGCTTCCAGGCCTCTGGTATTTTTCTATGTAGTACAACTGCATCAAATATTTTAGCAAGACACTGACATAACCGGTCCCCACCAAAAATTATGTGTTCGTATGTTATCTGGTCAGGACCCGGTGCTTTCCTTCTTTTGAGTTTGCTAACGAGGAGTGATATCTCTTCTAAAGTAATCGGGCCACCGGGAATATCTCCAGACATCTTTGTACATTCTTCTTCAATGTGCTTATATCTGTTCTTAATATACAGACGGAATTCTTCATCAAATGCATCGTCTTCTGAAAGGGTGTAAATCTGTTCGTAGTGACGTGCAAAGGCTTCAGCTATACTCTCAGGGTCACTGTAGATAGTTCCGTCCTCTCCACGAATTTCAGGATAAATCCGCGATGTTCTCTTTTTTTGCTTCTTCACCAGCTTCCAGAAAAGACGAATGTCACACTCAGCTGCGGTGTCAAGATCATGATAGACATCTTTCATGTGCCGTTCGTACTCCAGGTCCTGAGCAGTACGGAATTGTCTCTTGGCTCGCTTATAATCCCTGTACGAATTGTGGATCCCCCTCAGTTTTCCTTCTGCAATCCAAATACGGCGCATTCTGCGTTCGTTGGTATGCAGAGCCTTCATTTCTTTGGTCCAACCTGGACGTGTATGTGGATTGAAGCCTGAATGCGGTATATTATCTTTTGCAGAGTCCAAAAGAATATAGACCAGATCATTTAGAAATGCATCTGTTTCGGTCACAGATTGGAGATCATGCTGTATTATGCCCTCGATAGCTTCGTTTACATGAGTTTTATACTTCATAATAGTCTCAGAGGTTGCCTTATGCCATGCTGGTAGTCCTGTTTTAGACAAAAGCAGGGAATGTTGAGAGCACTGAAGATCTAAATCTGCTAATACAGGTAAATGATCTGATGTAATTTGCAGTGAACCCTCATAATATATTTTGTACAACAAAAGCTTGTCAATTAAGCCTTTGCTAAATAAAACATAATCTAACATGGTACATTTTGGCATAAAAGAGAACTTTTCACTAGTAACATGAAAGTCTACAATGGGTATGCCGATATCATACCGTTTTATAAAGGCACAGAAAAAAATGTGTTTTGCATTATTTGTATGGAGCGGACTAATACAACTACTGTTAAAATCACCTGCTATTAACACATTACCATATTCACTGTAGTATTTATACAAGCTTTCTTAAACATTAAGCTCATACACATAAGAGCTGATGTTACCATCTGCAGGTAAGTATACTCCAAATACGTACAACTTTTCAGTGCTTGTTTTTAACTCGACTCCAATAATCCGCTTGGAGTCGATTTGAATTTCTTTGGCTGAATATTCTTAAGATTTCTTAATTAATAAGGCAATTCCTCCTTTACCTATAAAATATACTTGAGATTCATTATACACTTCGTTGACATCTACTTTGACATTGCTATAATAGTTCTTATGAATAGAGTCTAAATAAGTAGAGCCTGTATGCTGACTCTTAAACTTATGTTCTGAAAGAACAGCTACATCACAGTTTGTATTATCTAACAAAGATGCTAGACGCAAGGTAGATGACATTGCACCTCTGACATTCCATGCTAAAATACGTACCATGGTTGCTAGAAATATACAAACAAAAATAAGTTTTACGCTCATTGTCGGTAAAATGAAAGCATTTTTATTATTAACATATTTAGAGTCAGTATCCGTTGTAGACTTCCTGTTCCCAATCTTTTGGTGCTGACGATGACGCTCATTTTTCTTCCCATTCACGCTCGCTCAACCACCTCCTACATCTAATCCCCTCAGGCCAGAAGTCGGGGTTTTCGATAAGGTTTGCATATTGCGTGTGTACGTTGAGTTTTGCCGTGAGAAAACTAACTCTGTATTTTGGTTTGAAAAGAACAAAATGGGTAATTTTTACACCACTGCGTTGAATATAATTTTGGATACCAAAACTAGTTGATGTTTTGTCAATTCCGGATAGGTACAACAGTGCGGTTTTCTTATACGTCACTCCTATAAATATGTCCTTTTTGTCTTGATTCTGATTAGACTTTTTTATTCTATCGTCAACCGTTACAACACACGAATCTCCATTGTACTTTACTGATCGAAACGCTTCTTTTGTATTGCCCTTTGATCCGGCTCCAGAGGATTCCTTTGTCAATTCGATTCGCGTTTCTCCTTTACTAGACCGTGACGAATTAACGGTTTCACCTGGAGAGGCACTCGACGGGGAATCCGATTATGATTTTTTTCCAGGTCACATTCGGTTCGGAAATTTCGTTCCTTATTGCATGAATTTTTGTAGCTATATTCTCTTCCAACGTGTCAGAAAATTCGTTTGCTATAGCCGCCGGTGATTTCTGTGAGGTAATGTGGCGGTGTTTCGTCTGGTCAGTAGATGTGACTGCATTAGCGTAAGATTTAGCCGGGCTATTTTTTCTACTATTAGCACAGATTTTAGAAAGTCTTTTGATCTTGGTATCAGTTTTATCTTGCAGTGAAATGATATTTTGGATGTCTGATTCTGTGCGCTTGAATCTTTCTGCTTTGTATTTCTGTGAGGAATCATACTTTGAAAACCTTGATGAGGCCTCTGCCCTTAAGTTATCATAATCGGACTGAAAGTTGGTCGTGTTTTGATTGAAGTGATTGGATTCGAGAATTCAAAGATTCAATAGTCTTATTTTTATTGCTTACAGAACTCTCTAAGTTAGACACACGTTCTAGCAGGGATTGGACTACGACCCTAAGTTCTACGATATTGATTTTAGAAACATCGGTGCCATGACTCTTCTGTTTATCAAAGATATTCTCTATACCTGCCCTTTCACCTTGCACGAACATAAATAGAGCGTAGCAGTCTTTTGCGTATTTTTGTGCACTTGAGCTACTTTTTGTTGATTTTCTATTAATGAGATTTCCTTTAAGACAGTCGTTTTGAGTTTTTGTACGTGTACAGAGTACGTTGCGATACCAACATATCATGTTTTCATTGTTTGAACACATTTCTAACAATTTCCCTACATACATCTCTTTTGGCAAGTTCTGAAGTTGAACATTTAATTTTTCGATGTCTGTTTGATTTAATACTCCGTCAGGGCAAGTAGATTGCTGAGAACTAACCAAACTGTCATATGTGTTGTTTTGCATTGTACAGTGATCGTTCGTGTGTTCAGTGCAACCATTACTCACTGCTTGCGATGTAAAAATGCGGACAAACTCCTCATTTTCCTCAGGAAAATTGAAACCTAGGGAATCAACTAGCAAGTCGTTGGCCTCAGATGAATGTTGACTCAATTCTGCTGCATTGGAGTGCTGGAAAGTCGTTGGATTGCCTAAATTTTTTCCAGGTGCAAAATGTCGTCTTGACCGGAAGCGGCTATTATATATATATATATATATACAGTGGCGCCTCGTTTATCCGGACGCCTCTGTCCCCAACGAAATCGTCCGGATAAATGAATCGTCCGGATAATTGAATCACATCTCAAAAAGCACTCTCTAAGTATGTATGTATGCACATTCTTGTTTCAAATGTGACAGCAAAGAAAAAAAACTTTTAAATTATATTTTGGTTAATTGTTTTAAAAGCAGTAATTGATTAATGAAAAAATATATTAAAATGTAATTTACACAATAAAAAAAAATGGATGGGCAATTTTATGCCGAGACCTCTTTTTTTTTAATTCGCCCTCTCTTTGGCATGTGACTTCATGGGTTGAGCAAATTTTGATCTACTGTTGGTTTATTTCGCCATATATTATAATTATTGAAGCTCATATGATATGACAGAACTGTTCAGCATCATCATTGAAAATGTTCAAATATAAACTAGCCCCGTATATTCCCCGTATATTAATTACACAGGGTTACTATAAAATTAACTGAACACTGCAAGCTAACTCAAACAAAGTATTAAAAACATTCGTAAACACAAGCCATCTTCATGGTTATCAATATTATTTTTTTTTCTAAAGACGCTAAGTTTGAATTTCGATCATTAAAAATCACCTTGAAAAACGTAATTAACTTCTGTACGTAACGCCAGTTTTAAATGTAATGGACGTTTGCAAACGGTAGTACATTAAATAGAGTTATTTCTTCAATTATGTACCTTTCTATGCTGTATAGTGGGGAAAAAGCGTTTCAAATACATTTACATTTTTTAGAAAATGGAATATCGCATTTTAAACTAACGCAATCGACATGATAAAGAGCATTACGAAATCGCTCGTTATTTATTGTTCACTGTATATATATATATATATATATATATATATATATATATATATATATATATATATATATATATATATATATATATATATATATATATATATATATATATATATATAAAATATATATATATATCAAGCACTAAAAATGACCAACGACAGGAACAATAATAAAAATTTTCAAGTTAAACACTAAATATCTACAGTGTTACATTTTAATTTGCAGTTTACAAACAGTTGTGAAGAAAGAAATCCGGAACGCTATGAATTGCATCCAGTCTATCGGGTGTACTCTGGTGAAGCTCGATTTACATAATTGAACGAATTAACTATCGCTATTAACTACGACTAAGCAGTAAATCGTTTCACTCGTTCAAGAGAGGACAATCATTTTCTTTGTAACGATGGACTTACATGATAGAATTTTTTTAATCTTTCTCAAAGACATGCATAGTTTGTTGTTTTTTTTTTTTTAATGTTCGGTCTTTCTGATCTTTTTACCCCTAAAAAAAACTGCCCGAAACTGATACATTTTACATTTTAAAAAATGAATTGAGAGATGAAAACAGGGATGAATACATGCATGTTCAGTCCGGAGGCACATTTTTAAAAACAAATTTTATTTTCTTTTTTAATTAATTAATTTTTTTTAACGTAATGCAAGAGTTCGTAGATCGTCCCAGAATATTACATTGCTACATGTTCATACATGTGCAACCGGCAGATAGGGGCTGATCAAAAATTATTTGTCAGAATTATAGTGTATTAAGTGCAATGATTATACACGTGTACATTTAATTTTTATATTTCACAAGTTACCACACAAAACATTGTTATTCTATAAGTTTTAAAAATCTCATTCATTCATTTAATTTTATGGAATTGGAAATAAGAAATGAAACCTACAATATGTAAATAATGGATTATAAAATTGATCGATTTTAATTTTATTGTAAGGTCAAAGATCTGATTGGAATACATATTTAAACTGATATGTATTGATCAGAAATCGAAGACCAACCCGTGATTTGGCTTTATTGAGTACATGTCTTAGGCACTAGGACAGAACGGGGTACAACATGTATATTCCATGTAAGTTGTAGTGGTCAGCGTACTAATTACCTATTGTTCTGCGTCTGTGGCCACCGGCGTTAATAATAAACAAATAAACCTACACTGTACATGTATACTTGCTACATGTACTTGGAGCAGGAACAATCTTTATGGACTCACTAAAAATTTGTTTGTTAGCGATTTTGTTGACAAATTAAATTGGTAGAAAAATGTTAAGCAAAAAAGAACAGTACAAAATATATAAATAAAAAAAAAGAAATGAAGTTATATACATTGTACAAACTTATTAATTGAATAAAGTAACTTAAATATGGGGGGGGGGGGGCTAGATGTAATTTCATTTGAATCTCTGTTAACAGTGGTTAAGGGCCTGTGAAACGGAGACGAGAAATTGATACTTAAAGGAAGATTTCGACTTTATCTAATAATTAATTAATTATGCAAAATGTATACAAGAATTTAAAAAAAATGGTTAAGTGAAATCAATTTGTAATGATAGTAGTATCAACTGTTCACAATTCTCCACATCGCTGAATCAGAGAAAAAAAATCTGTTATGAATTTTGAATGTCATTAACATGCTAATCGCACTCATGAATAAATGTTATAGCTGAATTTTGTATTGTTCCTTGATTCTCTAAAATAATTTATTCATATATATTATAGATATTAAGTAATTATTACATGTATAAATTATGGAACTTAAAACTAAAGAATCAACCTTGCGCCTATCAGCTAAGTTAGCAGTATTTAACCCCCCCCCCTTTTTTTTCAACTACAGCTAGTCTGAATAGCTAATTGTATCATGTCGCGTATACTTTTCATACAGACATTGGTCTCGCACAACGAGAAATGGAATGGAAAACAAATATTATACTCTCTGTACGAAGTTATTTCTAAATGTTACTAAATGTACTAATATTTGACCCGATTGTCTACACGAAAGTAGAAATTAATTTATACACGTGGTGGAGATGTAAATATTTTACACGGTGTTTTAGAACAACCAAGTTATTTCAAGTTTTGTTTTATTTTGTTTTTTTTAAACTGACTGACCGAGTGTAAGCAGGTTATTTATTTTTTTTTAATTGATTTTGCTGTTACCAGTAATTACATAGATGCGTATTTCATTGAATGAAAATCACACTGCATAAGATTTCTAGTTACTGATGGCTTAGAAAAATAAAATTAAAAAAAAAATACACAAAAGATAGAAAGCTCGATACCACAAAATGATATTTAAAAAATCACGAGGAGGACATAAATTATAGAACTAGAGCGCACTAGTTAAAAGAGACAATTCAACAAATTAAATATGATTAAATCTTATTATTTGAACCTGTCACATTCTTCATTAAAAAGGCATAGTATATGTTACATGAATAGATTTTTTGTGAGAAATATTCAATACTGCCTTTTTAAAAGGAAAATTGTATGTAAAAGGTGTGTGTGTGGGGGGGGGGGGGGGGGAGGGGGGGTTCTCAACTAACAGAACAGACGGAACCCTCTCATATATTCAGGTTCTCTACACGAAAATATAAATTAATAATTGCAACCACTATTTTAAGGATGCTTCCTAAAATTTTTAACGACAGTACAAATTCAGTTGGAAAAAAAATATGAGATGGGATTTTTTGGTTAAACTTTTGTGACTAAAAAATTGTTTTAAAAAGTACTGGGGTAGAGTAACAACTGCATTAACCCCCCCCCCCCCCCACACACACACACACACCCCGTTCAGATTTTGACAATTAAGAAGAAATATTAACATCAAGGAAAACATAAACATTTTTGATCCAATAATTTATAACATTAAGATGTAAAAAATAAGAATAAAATAAAAATAAATAAATGAATAATGAAATGTGAAAACAAATAATTCATGTGACTTTTTCATTTAGAATTTAATTAGTAAGTAGACTGTAATGAATTTGTTGATAAAATACTTTCTTAAAAACAATTAATCATCACTCAGGCTTTTTAAGCACCTTCTCAGCTCAAGAACAATGACCACAGTAATTATCAGTAAATCTCAGCATCGACAGCACAGCAACAGTATTTATCAGACTCAACAGTAAAGACGACAGTAATTATCAGTATTTATCAGAAACAACTAAAGTTATCAGCAACAACATTAATAATACCAGTATATATCAGTATTTATCAGCAAGAACAGCACAGTATCAGTAATTATCAAACATTATCAGTACAATTTGGGATTCTCAGCACTTTTTTTCGTCCAGTAGTGTAGAGGCTTACAACAGAGCTGAGAAAAAGAACTATGCACGCCTAACCACCGTTGAACCCGTTGAAAGAAAACAGTCTCGATGCTTGAGGAATTAAGCGCAAAGTTTGAGTCTTTGCAGAGAGAAATCAGAGAAATAAAGGCTCAACAAAGTGAAAGTTTACAGCGATCACGACCAAGGGAAGCAAACCAAATATTTGGGACACAGAAAATATGCTACTTTCTTCGAAAACCAGGACATATGAGCAAGGATTGCAGAGCTTTTCAGGCGCAGAGGAAAGCTAAATATCCTTTTAAGTCAGCTACGACAGAACACCAAGAAAGTAATGGTGCGAGGACCAAACACACCAAGTCTTCTAGCAGAAATGTCAAAACTGATGAGAAAGCTTCAATAGGGGCAAGTCCACTCAGAATGGACGCTGGCCTGTTAATTGAAATGAACGTCTGTGGTGTGAAGGCGAAGCTGTTGGGAGACACAGGTGCGACAGTGAGTCTTATATCTAGAGAACCGATGAATAAGATTCCAGAAGAGGACCGACCTAGGCTTAGCGCTTTCACCAGTGATATACTGGATGCTGGTGGCAACTGTCTCCAGATAAGCGGTAACGGAACCTTCCCAGCACGGAAAAGGGATTTTTCCTGCAAGCTGGAAGGAGTGGTTGCAGAACTGAGCAATGTTGGAATAATGGGCTTTGATTTTCGGGAAGAAAATGGATGCACTATTGACGTGGCAGGGAAGAAAATGTCCATTAGGGGAAAGCAATACAACCTTATAAAAGAAGGAACCTATGGGTGCTATCGCATCGTAGCCCTGAACACTGTGACAATTCCAGCAAATCAAGAAGTAATCATAAAGGGAGAGTGTGTGCATCGGAGGGCAAAGTTGTTTCGATGATGATGATTTATGGTCTGGTGGAACCAAATGAAAAGTTTGTGTCAACAAGCACTCCTGTAGGGAGGACCGTAGTCAAAGCAGATGGTATGGTTGAAAGGTTTAACAAGACACTCGCCAGCATGCTGCGCTCGTACTTTGACGATCATCACAGAGACTGGAATACGCATTTACCGTACTTTCATAATGATGGTGTATCGCTCTGCTGAGCACGAAACTACTGGTTAGGTCGAGAGGTGGCGACCCCTTTAGACATCATGTATCAAATGCCGAGAGACCTCGACCAAGTGCCTCAAAACCAGTGGGCCTGGGAGTTGAAAGAGAAACTTCAGGACGCACACAATGCCGTTCGGGAACATGTGCGAGGCGAGATGCATAGACAGAAGAGGTATCACGATGCCAAGCTGAATTGAGAAAAGTTTGACAAAGGCAATAAAGTGTATGTGTTTTTCCCAACAAGAAAAGTTGTTACTTTGTCAAAGCTGACTAGCTACTGGACGGGTCCATTTGAGATACTGCGCAAGATCTCTGATCTTCTGTACGAAGTTAACTGTGGTAACCGTGGTAAGCCGGAAGTGATTCATGTGGATAGACTTCGTCTGCAAAAGCCACAAGTTCTGTTTGGGGAGACTGTAAATGAAGAAGACGCAGCTAGTACAGAGGAGGTGATCGATATAAAAGAAGAATGCCAAGAAAGTGAAAACATGAGTCATACTGAAGATGAAGTTGGTAATGGGCGAAGGCGTCATCCTCCCCGCTGGCATGAAGATTATGTTTTATAAACAGTACACTTTAAGCAATGCACATCCAGCGGGCAAACATGTGCATAAGAATATCTATGGCACGTAAAACATGTTGGGTTTCTAGTTACCATTGTGTTAAACAAAGTATTGCATTTTGTTTTGCGTAATGGTAAATACCAACGTGTTAAATGAATATTTGAGCTTGGGATGACATAATATCATCATACTATCACACTATCATATGCAAATGCATGCGCAACTTGTTGAATTGCATTGCCTTTTGTTGAGTAAAATATTTATATTTTAATTTTGCAGAATGGTAAACACAAAGTTAACCAAGGCTAAGCCAGGCATCGATGCAGCCTATGCGGAAAAAGATTTCCAACAGAAGAAGAATGAATCCAGCACACTATCCAGTGTGCATGGAAGTTAAGGGAAGAACTGACTTTTGAATGTCCGGAGTGTGACTATGCGACTAAAAGGGAAAGAGATTTGAAGAGGCATTCGGAGTCCCACCATAAGACAGACAGTATCCAAAAAGAGAAGAAAAGAAGTGAACAAGTGGACGACCTTGGGAAAGATCCTGGAGATCTATATGAGTTGATTGGACTAAGAAACCCATCAAAGAAGCCTGCGACGGCCGGAGAGAAGAAAAAGAGTGTTGACGATTACCCCGTATTTGCGCCTCCACGAAAGGTCTTTCGTGTTGCACAGGGTGACGCTCCCGGCAAGAAAAAGAATCAGTCAAATCCGGTGGAGGACGTTAGCGAGAAGTCAGCTAGTGCAGAAAAAGAGACAGTCAAGACAATATTCAGCACTTCAGTGCAGACCGAGAGATCTAATGGACAAGCAGTTTCCAAAGGAATACAAGCGGAGGCATCTGATAGATGTGAATGCGGGATTCAAACTTCCCCAGTTAAGAAACGGGTCCACAACTCTGTCACCAAGACGGTGACGTACAAGGACAACGATAGAAAAATGAAAGAAGTAGAACTAGAAAAATAAAAGAAGTAGAACTCGGAGAGTGAATTTAAAACAAGTCCTTGGGAAGATGTATGTTTTAAAGTACAGGGATTGCATAGATATCTTTTAAAGCGTGCTTACCAGTTGTTTTTTTTATGTTGTTGTATGTTTTCTTATGCGAGGACGCATAAAACTAGGGTCGAGCTGATGAAGCGGAAAGCTGTATTTTTCATTTTTTGATGTTGGGAGAGTTATCGCCCTTGTTATCTTTAATTACTTTTAATATTTGCTGTAATTAATATTACGTTAATGCTGAATTCGAATTAAAGTTATCATTTATAATCATTGTATGTTTTTTTTACTTGATTTCATAAAGATTTGTTAATTATAAGTTTATTTAGTATTTTTATTATTTTGTAAATAAATAATCACTATGTATTATTTATGGTACATGGGATATATAGGGTTTTTAGTGGCAAGTCTACAGGAGAGGTTCTAGAGGTAAAACTCAATAAACTCGGTATTATAGATGTAAGTGTGAGGTTATCCCTGCATATATTGTATAGCATTAAATTGTAAGTGTGCGGTCATCCCTGCTTATTACTTGCCAGAGTGTATGATCATCCCTGCTCTGGACTTGGCGTCTCTCAGCATCAAGTGTGTGGACATCCCTGCTTGTTGCTGCGCAAGATCAGGTGTGCGGTCTTCCCTGCCTGTATCTTGTGGTAGAGCATAGGTGTGCGGACATCCCTACCGGTGTCTCTAATCTAGAACCGTTTCATAAGTGTCAAGTGTGCGGTCACCCCTGTTTGTCACTGCGCAAGGGCAGGTGTGCGGTCATTCCTGCTTGTCCCTTGTGGAAGTGCGCTGGTGTGTGGACTTCCCTGTCAATGTCACTTGAACGCTACCAGTAAAGGCCATAGATATGCAGTATCCAGTGATTAAGACTGCGCATTGTACATATTTGCAGCATCTCAGGGCTATCCGTTTCTATCACGGGTACGAGCCCGCGGGGGTTCAAATCAGTGACCTCTCTTGCACGTTACAATATATATATATATATATATATATATATATATATATATATATATATATATATATATATATATATATATATATATATATATATATATATATAGAAAGCACATTTTACAACAACTCTTAAACTAACTGCCCTAAGTGAAGAAATATTAATATAGAAAGCACAAAGAAATTCACTTTTATAAGGATGCCTACTTCCGCCCCAGCCCGGGGTTGAACTCTCGACCTAAGGAATCTGTCTCCTAGCAGTACAGGAACAGCGCGCTAGACCGCTTGGCTGTCTAGGCAAGTCATAAAAACTTGCTTTCGGCGCTGCTCTACACTACACGGTCATTGAGAATGGAAGTGAGATACAGTTATTTGGACATTAGTTTTATTAGAGGATCGTTACCAATACACGTTATGAAATTAATTTTTATTGATAAAGCACATTTTATAATAACTCTTAAACTAACTTAAACTATATATATTACGGTCATCAAACTTTTGTCAGAATCTCCGTTTTTTCGGTCCAACATCGCCAGTGTTTTTATTTTTAAATTTTATCAAAATGTAGATTTCTTGATCGTCTTGTTATCTTACGATTGGAGTGGTTGATGATTTAAAACATTTACATATCATTTGAATATGACATCCATAACCACTTGTGATTTATTCTCAAAATCTGTCGCTATATAAATATTTGTCAGAAGTTCGCAATCTCTTTACATTCTAATCATTTGTTTGATCTGTTGTTTTTTCTGTTTCATAAATATTTTCAATCCTAGTATCACCTTCGATGTAATTGTTATTTTCTTCAACACTGATTATAATGCTTCTGGAAAAGGTCCACATTAGCTGTATATTTATCTCCTAAATATATTGCAATTCAGTTACAAGCCGATTTTAAGACGAATAATGACCTTCGTAGAATAATGACCGGGGGTTATTTTTCGACGTCTAAAAATGACTCTCGGTCATTATTCGACGTCGAAAAATAACCCTTCAGCCTGTAGAAAAAGTGGCCTCACCCTTAAATCAGTGATCACTACGTGAAGAAAAATAACCACCTGTAGAATTATGATCCATGGTAGATTTTATTTGGGGTATATTTAAGACCTAATAAATCAAGAGGCCCATGGATCAAAATGCTCACCTGGGGTAAATTGAAGGTATAGCGATGATGTGTTGTTCTCATTAAATCTTTCAACTGTATTTTATGATGAATTGACAATGTACACTTTGTGGAACTTCTTTCATTCTGAATTACTTATGTATCATTTTTAAAAATAAATTTTCTTTTTATTTTCGCTTATACTATCCAGAGTTCAGAGAGAGAGAGAGAGAGAGAGAGAGAGAGAGAGACGTGTTTACTTATTTACAATGTCTATCTACCGGTTAATTAAGTTGCGTCCGAATGCCTTTATAGTGTATATACATGTAATTTTCGGACATACGCAGCTAGGTTAAGGACTCCTATATTTACAACAGCCTATGCAGAGGGTCGGGAAAGGTATTATGAAGTCACGTTAAAACAATACAAATGAATCTCGATGAATAACTATTATGAGTTCTTTCTTACAGAAACATTTTAAAATAATTTCGTTTCTAAGAAAATATAAAGATAAATGGCTGTGCAACTTATCCTGACAAAATAGAACTTACATGTAGCTTATGTAAAATGAAAGCCAGCTTGATCTCAATGTACTTACTGAGATGACGTCATTTCTTAGTTTGACACGCACTTTCTCTGTACTTGAGGCGCGGATCAAGCTATTATATTAGTTGTAAAAATAAAAATAAATACAAAACAAGCTTAATTGGACCAAAATGAAGACATATTCTAAAATATATTAATCCACATTTTATTGTCTAAATCGATAATGTGTAGACTTTAAAGATAACCGTAGAGAGCTTATTTGTACAGTAACGTGCTAGAATGAGGGGTCCAGCTCTTCGAAAGTTGATCGATATCCCTTTCACTATAAATTCTGATTTTTTAAACACGTGTAGCTATTATTCCTTCTATTCTGAAAAGTGCTGGGGGCTGGTTGTGCATTGTTTATTTATTCCGTACACAGTTAATGCTGCAAAAAGGGGGCGGAGCCTAATTTTTACGGGAAATATTAAGTATGATATCATACAAAACCATCAATGCTTAAAAATACTACAGAATCAAACGATTTGCTATTTTAAACTGTAGGAGACTACCAAACTACATCAAAAATTACTAAAACATGCTGTTTTGTCTTTAGTTAAATCCCACATAGCAAGGTATAGACAAGTCACTGATCGCGATGCACTTAAGCTTGTTGATGTGACGTCTTTTCGTAAAACTTGACGCAGTTTGTATGCAGTGAGAGGCGGATCAAGTAATATTTTCACAACGAAAATGTGTTATATGATTAAATAAAATACTATTTGCAGATATTTAAGAGGCCATTAATTATAACTTGATTGCAATGTTTTCTTTATGATTTCATTCGTATATTGTCCGTACATTTCCTATTTAATTGATACTGCCGGACATTTGTATGCAATTACATGGGAGGATAATATAAGAGTCTTAATAAATCGATCTAGTGCAAGGGCATACACTCAATGGATCATAGTAAGCTTTTACAAATAAACTCTAGAAGTATTAAGGTATCTGCAAAGTGCTGCGATCCTGGTGAAATCTTGAAAATGAATTAATTATACTTATATTTAATGCCGTTGACCAGCAAAAAAATACAACATGCGGTCATACAAATATGATTTTAACAATGAAATAGCAGAATCCATATAGGATCGCAGCACTTTTCTGAAACTACAATGCGTGTTGAAAATATTTAGAAACTAAACTTAGAATTTTAACTTCGTTATGCCCTTGCACTAGTGAAATTTATAGGTGACCTCAATACTGAAAGTATATGTGCTAAAATCACGTGACTGCTGTATCACGTGACAAGTCTAAATATAAAATCTTATCGTCCTCAATATGTAGTTATTAACCTTAATTACATTTGTCCGATATAAATAATTAAAGTACTAAAAACTACGCCGTCCTGATTAAGAATTATATTTTTAATCACAAAATTGCCGATATTTCCATTGCGCACCTTAACTCTACTGCGCAACGTACATTATTTCAGTGCGTATTACATCTATGTCTTGAGTTTATAGAAAGACGGCTATATTTTACGCAATTCTCGAGCATGAGGAGGTTGCTCCTAGCACTTTTCATGTTAAGGATTTTGTCCTAAACAAAACAGTATTATATAGCGGAAAGATACCTGAATAACTTTTACGATCTTTGTAGTAGTACATATATGTTTTAATTTTAAATCACGTGACAAACAGCTGATGTAAACGATGTCGCTTTGGCCGAACTCAGCAGAGACCCGATATATTGAAGTGCAAACACAACAATTCACATTCATCAAAACTAACGCTGTTAAAAAAATGTTAAAATTGTATTCATTTTCTCTGAGTATATTAAGACGTGTATTTCATGGGCGTCCTTAACCTAGCTGCGTATAGCTAAAGTGTATTACAAGTTTTAAAATAAAAAGAAATACTTGATGTTTTAGAGATTTCTGAAGTCAATCGTTTGTTAATTGGCCATAAAAGTCCTTAATCAGTAAAATATTATATATGAATCAAATGATAAAAAGGTTAAAGACTAGAATTTACGATATTGCAAGCAATTATTACAGTATGAGGGATCGCGTTTGGTACCGTCATTAAGTTATATAATCTGTTCGAATATGTGATTTTACCTATTTAAATAGTGTTTTTACCTATTCGAATTCGTTATATCACCTATTCAGTTCTAGAATTGGTGACATCCCCTATTTGAATGGGTGATATCACCTGATCAAATTACGTATGAAATAACAACTGCCAAAGACTATATAGTGCATACTTTTATTCTATACAAGGATTAAAACGTTCAGTCTCTTTTCACACAGATAATTATAACAGAGAGCAGGTATCAATGAATAGAGCAAAACTGACTCCAAGTTGTTTTTATGGGCTTTTTCGTGTACATATACATTGTAACGTAAAAACAGTGTCCCCTCTCATCTTTGTGCCAAACAAAAAAAAGATGTTACACAGAATCTACAGTTTATTTGATCAATACAATGCCAACTTAGTTTTGTGTGTATGTTTGTTTTTTAACGTCTCTCTCGAGAATTTTTCACTCATATTGAGACGCCACCCTTTGACGGTGGAGAGCTGCAAATTTTGACCTATGCTCGGCACCTAAGGCCACTGAGCAGTGAGGGATCTTTTTCGTGCCAGCACCTACTGCGATACCGGACCTCGGTTTATTCAGTCTCATCCGAAGGACCGGTCTCCACGTCCCACAATTTGATTCGGACCCATGACGTAAGGATCATCTCCTTACTCCGGGACTCTAGAGCAGACGTTCTCACCACTACCCCACGCGGGCGACCTATTTAATAGAGGGTATGGATCAAAGTAAGTGCAGTAAGTCCATAGAAGCTTTTATATCTTTTTTTTTAATTGTGCAAGAGTTATGAAACCAATTTCATCAATTTTAAATAACTGCTAAGGAAGTAAAATGGCTCTTGAAAGCTTTTGGAAAGTTCCTCCTTTACTTTGCATTGTCTTGAGGAAGGGAGCATTCATTTTAATGTTATAAGAAATGCAAATAGGTGATATCACTATTTCAAATAGGTGATATCACGTATTCAAAACGAAAAAGTTATATCAGCAATTCAAATAGGTGGTATCACCTATTCGAATTCATGATATCACCTATCTGAGTTGAATAGGTAATATCTACTATTTGAATAGATGAAATTACTAAATGGCAATACATACCAATGCGGCGCCTCATACAATAGACACAAACAATTATCCATAGAAAATGATAGTGTAACGGGAGTTTTGCACCTGTGCGCATTTGTTCACTTGTTCTTTGTGAGAAAAAGTTTGTCCAATCGTTTCAACGGCAATGAAAACAGGTTTAAAAATCTTAATGTAAATGCATTTGTGAAGTTTCACAAAGATATTTTTCCCATGGCAACGGTGGTCAGTTTTAAAAATCAAAATATTTAATTAACATCTAGAGTAACTGCTGCTGATCGTCATTTTTGAAACGTTTCATTAAGTTTATCTTAGCCAAGTCCGAGAAAATGTTCGGACATAAGAATTGGTCTTACGGTAACAATATTTCGTCTGACTTACCTTTAACCAATAGCCACCGTGACGTATCTATTGTGCAATTTTGATTTTGGGCTGGGAACACAATAGGTCTAATAAAAAAAAACCCACACGCAATGTTTTTAAACAAATTTTAATTGCATGTTCGTCTAGTGTTAATCAGAAAAACGTAGGAGAATTACCCGTTGAGATCCAAACCTTGGTATCAATCATCTCTTTTGAAGTTTTTTTTTTTATTCTGATGAGATGGGAGTGATTTTTCAACGGGGGTCAATTTCTTCTAGGTTGCGCATGTAGAAAGCTGACCCCTAGGGTTCTTTCTCTATAAAAAAAAAAATAATAATTTTTTTCTACGGCTATGTGTCATTTTTTTAAAGACCCCAATCATTTTTCTTCAGAGGTCATTATTCGTCTTTATACGGGCTTTTATCGAAGCAATATAAGAAAATTGATACAATAGCAATATTTATCAGAGAGTCCTTTCTTTATGTATTTATTTGATCATTAAATCATAGTTTATTTTTATAAAAATAACTCATGGAACCTCCCCCATTTTGTTTATACGACATAATAGAAATTCAGGTGTACACACAGTAGATGATTTTAATATAATAGGCATTGAAAAACTGTAAAAGAATGACATTTACTGTAAATATAGAGAAAATCTTTGGAAGAAAAAGTTAAATACTTATGTACCATTATCAACAAAAGGGAACATTTCTGACTTTGAATAACGTATTGAACATTTGTGTGTTACTGAATACTGTGTGATTTTTTTTATTTTATTTTTTATTTTATTATTATTAGGTTTTTCAACTTTTCGTGGAAAGACCTTTTGTTTGTTCGTTTGTTTGTATGTTGTTTAACGTCCCTCTCGAGAATTTTTCACTCATATGGAGACGCCACCACTTGACGGTGGAGAGCTGCAAATTTTGTCCTATACTCGGCACTTACGGCCATTGATCAGTGGGGGGTCTTTTTCGTGCCAGCACCTTCTGCGACACGGGACCTCGGTTTATACGGTCTCATCCAAAGGACCGGTCTCCACGTCCCACAGTGGGATTCGAACCCGCGACGTAGGGATCAACTCCTTACGCCGCGACTCTAGAGCGAACGCTCTAACCACTGCGCCACGAAAGACCTTTTGAAATGCTTATGTTTATTATTATTTTTCTGTTATGGCCTTTTGAAACAAAGGACTTATCAAAAAACTTTATAGTTCATGATACTCGACATCAAAAGTTATTTCGAAAAACTACCCAACGAGTATGACCTATGACCCCTTCCAGAGTTCTTGCCCCTTGTACGAAAAACCTTGTTATCGCTACTCCTTCGAAACCGTAAACCACAGAGGTACGAAACCTTCACCAATGTCTTCGACTAATTGAGTACTCACCTCAATGTATCATTGCAAAAGTATTCGTCGACCCATTGTATGAGTTAATGCCCTAAAAGTTTTTGGTTTTTACAAATAATTCAAAATTTTCAAAACGATAAGTCGTAGGGACATGAAACCAACAGCATCAGATTCTTTGACCTCAGACCTTGAAATTTTTGTCAAGGTCAAAGGTCAGGGTCAAACAAAATATGAGATATTAAGCTCTTTTAATATCTCTTTTGTCTTTCAACATATACTAAATATTTTTTGCATCTATAATATGTCCTCTTAAAACTACTACAAAAATTTCATACTTGTCCTCTAAGATTTACCCTTTTAAAAGTTATTGCCCCTTTCACTAAAAAACCTTGTTATCGCTACTCCTCTGAAACCGTAAACTGCAGAGACACGAAACCTTCACTAAAGTCTTCAATCTATTCAGTGCAAAAGGATTCAATGACCCTTTATATGAGTTATCGCCCTTTAACATCTTTGCACATACTATTATACCTTGTAACTTTAAAACTAAAAGTCGTAGAGACAGGAGGCTAATTGCATTGTGACCCTTGACTTTTGATCTTGAATATTTCCTCAAGGTCAAATGTCAAGGTCGCTTTTTTTTTAATTTTTCATTTTTCTAAACTTTGAAGCCATTTCTGATTTCTTTTTATTCGAAATTTAACCATAAAAAGGTAAATATTAAAGAAATTTAAAAAAAAAAAAAAAAGATTAAAGAAGGCGGAAAGACCTCTAATTGTTCTGTAAACAATTAATCTACTAGTTAGGGCTTTCCACCTTTCTGTGGAAAGTCCTATTGATTTTCTTCTGTTTATTATTATTATTCTTATTATTCTTATTATTATTTTTCTTCCGCTGATTTTTTGTTTCGCAACTTATCGAAGAGACGCATCTTTCATATCAGTCGACTACTTAAATGATTTATAGATTTGACCCAACGACTTCGATCGATGACATTTAATGAAGTTATTGCCCCTTTCGCAAGAATAGCTTGTTATCGCTACTCCTCTGAAACCACAAACCGTAGAGATACAGAACCTTCACCAATGCTTTTCACAAATCGAGAGGACTTTTCAATCTATCATTGCGAAAGGATTCATCGAAACCTTATACAAGTTATTGCCCCTGAAGTTTTTTTGCTGTTGACGTAAAGACATGGGACCAACTGAAATGGATTCTTGCATTTTTGTTCTTGATATTAAGGTCAAGGTCAAAGGTCAAGGTCATCCAAACTATGAGAAATATATAATATATAAAGGGGGGGGGGGGTTAAACCAATATAAATGTATGAAATAAACTATTACACGCTTTCATTATCTTGTTTTCTTCTTAAAATGCATGTAGAACATTTTATTTATCATAGTTGCATTTAATATGACCCACATGGAAGCTTGTTTCATTCAGGAATCTTCATACTGAACCTCCAACAATCTTAGGATCCGCAGTCAGGCCGCTTCGAGTCCAATCCATGTTTTCCCATATGACGACCTACATAGTACATACCATTAGCCTCGAGTCCGATTTATTTTATCGGCAAATTTTCTAAGTAGTTTAACTAAATCAGAACATTTAACACCTCAAATTAAACCTTCGAATGCATAATGCACAAAAATAGAACTACGATATGCACACTAAAACACATATCATGTATTGTACTTCCATGGTAACTATGTAAACATTGGCTATAGTCAGCGCTACACGAACACAGAAACAAAAAAGAGAAAAGGAGAGAGAGAGAAAAAAGAGGAGAGAGGGGAAGAGAGAAGGGGAAGGAGAGAAAAATTGGCCCCTAAATCGCCAAAAAAAAAAAAGCATCTTTTTTTGGAGCTGCGCGAAGACCTTTTGAACTCTACAGAGAAACGAGCCCGACAATAAATCTATAGCAAAAGACGAATTTTTGAGTTTTATTTATTTTCTTGTATTTTTCTTCTTTTTCTTCTTTCTTTTTTTTTTTTCTTTTGAAAGCCAAATGATATGGAAACATGTTTCTCAAAACTATTTAATTAATATTGATTACTATCTTGTCTAACCAATGCAATTATTCTTAAAGCATTATTTTACTACCTACATCTTCATTGGAATCCGTGGCGTAATGGTTAGCGCACCTGCCTTTCAAGCTAAAGGTTTTGAGTTCGAGCCCTGCTGGAAACACATTTTTTTTTTTTTTCATTTTTCTTCTTTTTTTACAACCCAAATAACATGGAATCACTTAGAAAGGTGGAAAGATCTCTAATTGTTCTGTGAACAATTAGTCTACTAGTTAGGTCTTTCCACCTTTCTGTGGAAAGACCTATTGATTTTCTTCTGTTTATTATTATTATTAGGTCTTTCCACCTTTCTGTGGAAAGACCTATTGAAATTGTTCTGTTTATTATTATTAGGTCTTTCCACCTTTCTGTGGAAAGACCTCTTGAAATGCTTATGTTTATTATTATTATTTTTTTTCTTCCCGGACTTTTGAAGCCGCAAGACTTATCGAAAAACTTTATAGTTCATGATACTGGATATTAAAAGTTATTCCGAAAAACGACCCCCCGTGTTTGACCTATGACCTCTTACGAAGTTATTGCCCCTTTCGCAAGAATAGCTTGTTATCGCTACTCCTTTGAAACCGTAAACCGTAGAGGTACGGAACCTTCACCAATATCTTCAACAAATTGAGGGGACTCTTCAATCTTTTCATTGCGAAAGTATTCGTCAACCTCTTTTATGAGTTATTGCCCCTGAAAGTTTTTGATGTTTACGAATAATTAAAAATTTTCAAAACGATAAGTCGTAGAGACATGGGACCAACTGCATAAGATTCATTGACCTTTGACCTTAAAATATATGCAAAGGTCAAAGGTCAAGGTCATTCAATATATGAGAAATTAAGCTCTTTTTATATCTCTTTTGTCTTTCAACACATACTAAATATCTTTGCATCATTAATATGTCCTCTTTAAACTATTTCAAAGATTTCATACTTGTCCCCAAAGATTTACCCCTTTAAAAGTTATTGCCCCTTTCACTGAAAACATTGTTATCGCTACTCCTCCGAAACCATAAACCGTAGAGGCACAAAACCTTCACTAATGTCTTCAGGGTCTTTAGACACAACTGCAATCTATTCACTGCGAAAGTATCCATTGACCCCTTATATGAGTTATCGCCCTTTAATGTATTTGCGCTTACTATTAAACTTCAAAACTAAAAGGCATAAAAGCATGGGGTCAAGTGCAATGTGACCCTTGACCTTTGACCTTGAAAATTTGTTCAAGGTCAAAGGTCAAGGTCATTTCAAATTTGTTAAATTTTTCATTTTTTCTATCTTTCAAGCCATTTATGGATTCTTTTGGTATAAAAATTAACTTTATAGAGTAAAATGTGAAAAATATATGAAATTTAAAGAAGGTGGAAAGACCTCTAATTGTTCGAGAACAATTACTTTACTAGTTATTAGGTCTTTCCACCTTTCTGTGGAAAGACCTCTTGAAATGCTTATGTTTATTATTATTAGGTCTTTCCACCTTTCTGTGGAAAGACCTCTTGAAATGCTTCTGTTTATTATTATTATTATTATTATTATTTTTCCGCTACGGCCTTTTGAACCGAAAGACTTATCGAAAAACTTTATAGTTCATGATACTTGACATCAAAAGTTATTTCGAAAAACTACCCAACGAGTATGACCTATGACCCCTTTCGGAGTTCTTGCCCCTTGTACGAAAAACCTTGTTATCGCTACTCCTTCGAAACCGTAAGCCGTAGAGGTACGAAACCTTCACCAATGTCTTCGACTAATTGAGGGGACTCTTCAATCTTTTCATTGCGAAAGTATTCGTGGACCCCTTTTATGAGTTATTGCCCCTGAAAGTTTTTGATGTTTACAAATAATTAAAAATTTTCAAAACGATAAGTCGTAGAGACATGGGACCAACTGCATAAGATTCATTGACCTTTGACCTTAAAATATATCAAAGGTCAAAGGTCAAGGTCATTCCAAAAATTAGAAATTAAGCTCTTTTTATATCTTTTTAGTCTTTCAACATATACTATTTATCTTTGCAACTTTAATTTGTCCTCTTAAAACTATTTCAAATATTTCATACTTGTCCCCAAAGTTTGACCCCTTTAAAAGTTATTGCCCTTTTCATTAAAAACCTTGTTATCGCTACTCCTCCGAAACCGTAGACCGTAAAGACATCAAACCTTCACTAATGTCTTCAGGGTCTTTAGACACAACTTCAATCTATCAGTGCGAAAGGGTCCGATGACCCCTTATATGAGTTATTGCCCTTTAATGTCTTGCGCTTACTATTAAACCTTATAACTTTAAAACCAAAAGTTGTAGAAGCATGGGGTCAAGTGCAATGTGACCCTTGACCTTTGACTTTTAATATTTGTTTAAGGTCAAAGGTCAAGGTCATTTTGAAATTTTTAAAATTTTCATTTTTTTCCATTTTTCAAGCAATTTCTGGCTTCTCTTGTAAAAAAATAAACAGTAGAGAGTTAAATATGAAGAATATATGAAATCTAAAGAAGGTGGAAAGACCTCTAATTGTTCGAGAACAATTAGTCTCCTAGTTATTAGGTCTTTCCACCTTTCTGTGGAAAGACCTATTGAAATGCTTATGTTTATTATTATTATTATTATTTTTCCGTTACCGCCTTTTGAACCGAAAGACTTTTCGAAGAACTTTATAGTTCATGATACTCGACATCAAAAGTTATTTCGAAAAACTACCCAACGAGTATGATCTATGACCCCTTTCGGAGTTCTTGCCCTTTAAACGAAAAACCTTGTTATCGCTACTCCTTCGAAATCATAAACCGCAGAGGTACGAAACCTTAACCAATGTCTTCGACTAACTGAGTACTCGCTTCAAGGTTTCACTGCGAAAGAATTCGTCGACCCCTTTTATGAGTTATTGCCCCTGGACATTTCTCATGTTTACGAATAATGAAAAACTTTTCTAAACGACAAGTCGTAAAGACATGGGACCAACTGCATAAGATTCTTTGACCTTAGACCTTGAACTTAAGGTCAAGGTCAAAGGTCAAGGTCATTCAAAATATAAGAAAATTAGCTCTTTTTATAGCTCTTTTGTCTTTCAACATATACTATATATCTTTGCATATTTAATATGTCCTTCTAAAAGTATTATAAAAATTTCATTCTTGTCCCCCAAGCTTGACCCATTCAAAAGTTGTCATCCCTTTCGCAATAAAACCTTGTTATCGCTACTCCTCCGAAACCGTAAACCGTAGACATTCCAAACCTTCATCAGTGTCTTCGACTCATTTAGTACACTTTTCAATCTATACAGTGCGAAAGGGTTCTTCGGGCCCTTCTATGAGTTACTGTCCCTGAAAGTTGTCGCTGCTAACATTTAATGAACTTTTTTTTTTAAACGGTGTATCCTAGAGACATGGGACCAACTACATCGGCATATTTGACCTTTGACCTTGAAATATAGGTCAAAGGTCAAAGGTCAAGGTCATTTAAAAACATAAGAAATTCCTTATATATGTGTACAATATAGCAATAAACCAAGTGACCTTGAACTTTGACCCTGACCTTTGACCTTGACATTGGTTCAAATGGAAAAGTAAGGACATGCATTCAGCTCCAGTATCAGGTAAAAACATAGAAAGTAAAGATTTCTGGGTTTGTTTGGTTTTTTTTTTTTTTTTTTTTTTTTTTAATGACCTTGACCTTTGACCTTGACCCAAAGGTCACAATAAGGCTTAAGGATATGGAAGTAGTTACAATTCTTAGTGTAAAAGAGGCATAAAATAAATAATTCATCCCCCCCCCCCTTCTTAAAAAAAAAAATCACGTCAACAACAACGTAGAATATTATTCTAGAATTCAAAGCAGACCTCGGATCGACACCATATTTGGTACAAATGTAGTATAGACCTCAGAGAAACTTTCTGGAGAGTTTTATGGTGAGTCCTATAATTTTCTAAAAGTCTCGAAGTTTCACGGCAAAAACTACAAGTTCTGTTGTGTTTGAAATTTAAGTGCAGGTGAACGAAGAAATGACCTAAACCTTTTATCGGCTATTTCTTCAGATGTCGTTAGTAGCATTTAATTCTCCTGATATGATACAACATTTTAATACCCAGCATTCTCTCTTTCTTTTACATTTGGAATTTATTTGATTTTTATTTAGAATTAATCAGTTTCCAGAAATAGCGATTTTCGGTATATTAAAAACAATTCTCGCTTTCATTGTCGTCTTTCCCTTCTAAAAATGCATGTTGGGAATTTAATTTGGGCTACACATATTTAATTTAACCCAAAGAAATGCTTATTTAAATGTTTCATATTTATTTCAGGATATTCAGTCAGAAATGTTAAAATCCGAACCCGATCTTTTAAGCTTACAAGGAAGCTATTCACAAAAAAATCAGCATGCTCACAATATCGATGAATCAGGCTACAGTCCATTAATACATTTTCATTAGGGAACAGTGTTAACGTTTTCTCACGCAGCCCATCCCTTATTATTTTATATACTGCTTGCAAATTCAGGAACTATTTCCTTTTACGGAACTTCTTTCTTCCCTACCGATTCTAAAAATACGCTTGCATTTCTTCTGTAGTCTTAAACAATTAACTTACGAAGGATATCAGAATGCGTGGCCGAATGGTTAGCGCACCTGCCTTTCAATCCAACGGTTTTGGGTTCGAACCCTGCTGGAGGAGCAATTTTTTTTTTTCTCTCCATTTTTTGCATTTTTCTACTTTTTCTCAACCCAAATGACACGGAAACACTTAAAAAGGTGGAAAGACCTCTAATTGTTCTCTGAACAATTAGTCTCCTAGTTATTATTATTATTCTTTTTCTTCCCGGACTTTTGAAACCACAAGACTTATCGAAAAACTTTATTGTTCATGATACTGGATATTAAAAGTTATTCCGAAAAACGACCCAACGTGTTTGACCTATGACCTCTTACAAAGTTATTGCCCCTTTCGCAAGAATAGCTTGTTATCGCTACTCCTTCGAAACCGTAAATCGTAGAGATACAGAACCTTCACCAATGTCTTTGACTACTTGAGAGGACTTTTCAATCTATTCATTGCGAAATGATTTGTCGACCCCTTCAATGAGTTATTGCCCCTGAAAGTTTTTGAAGTTTACAAATAATGAAAATTTTTCAAAACGATAAGTCGTAGAGACATGGAATCAACTGCATTAGATTCTTTGACCTCAGACCTTGAAATTTTTGTCAAGGTCAAAGGTCAAGGTCATTCAAAATTTGAGAAATTAAGCTCTTTTTATATCTCTTTTGTCTTTCATTATATACTAAATCTCTTTGCATCTTTAATATGTACTCTTCAAACTATTTCAAAGATTTCATACTTGTCCCCTAAGATTTACAGTTTTAAAAGTTATTGCCCCTTTCATTGAAAACCTTGTTATCGCTACTACTCCGAAACCGTAAACCGCAGAGACACGAAACCTTCACTAATGTCTTCAGGGCCTCTAGACACAGCTTCAATCTATTCAGTGCGAAAGGATCCGATGACCCCTTATATGAGTTATTGCCCTTTAACATCTTTGCTCTTACTATTCAACCTTATAACTTTGAAACTAAAAGTCGTAGAAGCATGGGGTCAAGTGCAATGTGACCCTTGACTTATGAACTTAAATAATTGTTCAAGGTCAAAGGTCAAGGTCATTTAATTTTTTTATTAAATTTCTTTTTTTCCATCTCTCAAGCCATTTCTTGTTTCTTTTGTATAAAAATAAACAATAGAGAGTTAAATATGAAAAATATATGAAATTTAAAGAAGGTGGAAAGACCTCTAATTGTTCGAGAACAATTAGTCTACTAGTTCTTATTATTCTTATTATTATTATTTTTCTTCCGCTGATTTTTTGTTTCGACATTTATCGAAAAGATTTTTTGTTCATCGTAAAGGTCATGAAAAGTTATGAACAAATTTGACCCAACGCGTATAACCTATGACCTCTTTCGCAGTTATTGCCCCTTTCACTAGAAACCTTGTTATCGCTACTCCTCCGAAACCGTAAACCATAGAGTTATGAAACCTTCACCAATGTCTTCGACTAATTGAGAAGACTCTTCAATCTATTCATTACGAAAGGATTTGTTGAGCCCTTTTATGAGTTATTGCCCCTGAAAGTTTTTGAAGTTTACAAATAATGAAAAATTTTCAAAACGATAAGTCGTAGAGACATGAAACCAACTGCATTAGATTCTTTAACCCTAGACCTTGAAGATTATGTCAAGGTCAAAGGTCAAGGTCACTCCAAATATGAGAAATAAAGCTCTTTTTAGAGCTTTTTTGTCTTTCCACATATACAGTATATCTTTGCATCTTTTATATGTACTTTTAAAACTATTTCAAAGATTTCAATCTTGTCCCCTAAGCTCAACCCTTTTAAAAGTTATTGCCCCTTGTGCGAAAAACCTTGTTATCGCTACTCCTCCGAAACCGTGAACTGCAGAGACACGAAACCTTCACTAATGTACTCAGGGTCTTTAGACACAACTTCAATCTATTCAGTGAGAAAGTATCCGGTGACCCCTTATATGAGTTATTGCCCTTTAATGTCTTTGTGCTTACTAGTAAGCCTTATAACTTTAAAACTAAAAGTCGTAGAAGCATGGGGTTAATTGCAATGTAACCCTTGACCTTTGACCTTGAATATTTGTTCAAGGTCAAAGGTCAAGGTCATTTCAAAATTTTTAAAATTTTCATTTCTTCCATCTCTCAAGCCATTTCTGGTTTCTTTTGTATAAAAATAAACAGTAGCGAGTTAAATGTGAAGAATATATGAAATTTAAAGAAGGTGGAAAGACCTCTAATTGTTCGAGAACAATTGGTCTACTAGTTATTCTTCTTCTTCTTCTTATTATTATTATTTTTCTTCCGCTGATTTTTTGTTTCCACATTTATCGAAAAGATTTTTTGTTCATCGTAAAGATCATAAAAAGTTATGAACAAATTTGACCCAACGCGTATAACCTATGACCCCTTTAGCAGTTATTGCCCCTTTCACTAGAAACCTTGTTATCGCTACTCCTCTGAAACCGTAAACCGTAGAGTTACGAAACCTTCACCAATGTCTTCGACTAATTGAGAAGACTTTTCAATCTATTCATTACGAAAGGATTTGTTGAGCCCTTTTATGAGTTATTGCCCCTGAAAGTTTTTGAAGTTTACAAATAATGAAAAATTTTCAAAACGATAAGTCGTAGAGACATGAAACCAACTGCATTAGATTCTTTAACCCTAGACCTTGAAGATTATGTCAAGGTCAAAGGTCAAGGTCACTCCAAATATGAGAAATAAAGCTCTTTTTAGAGCTTTTTTGTCTTTCCACATATACAGTATATCTTTGCATCTTTTATATGTACTTTTAAAACTATTTCAAAGATTTCAATCTTGTCCCCTAAGCTTAACCCTTTTAAAAGTTATTGCCCCTTGTGCGAAAAACCTTGTTATCGCTACTCCTCCGAAACCGTAAACCGTAGAGTTACGAAGCCTTCACCAATGTCTTCGACTAATTGAGAAGACTTTTCAATCTATTCATTACGAAAGGATTTGTTGAGCCCTTTTATGAGTTATTGCCCCTGAAAGTTTTTAAAGTTTATAAATAATGAAAAATTTTCAAAACGATAAGTCGTAGAGACATACATGTAAAACCAACTGCATTAGATTCTTTAACCCTAGACCTTGAAGATTATGTCAAGGTCAAAGGTCAAGGTCACTCCAAATATGAGAAATAAAGCTCTTTTTAGAGCTTTTTTGTCTTTCAACATATACAGTATATCTTTGCATCCTTTATATGTACTTTTAAAACTATTTCAAAGATTTCAATCTTGTCCCCTAAGCTTAAACCTTTTAAAAGTTATTGCCCCTTGTGCAAAAAACCTTGTTATCGCCACTCCGACGAAACCGTAAACCGCAGAGACATGAAACCTTCACTAATGTATGCAGGGTCTTTAGGCACAACTTTAAACTATCAGTGCGAAAGTATCCGGTGACCCCTTATATGAGTTATCGCCCTTTAACATCTTTGCGCTTACTAGTAAACCTTATAACTTTAAAACTTAAAGTCGTAGAAGCATGGGGTTAATTGCAATGTGACCCTTCACCTTTGACCTTGAATATTTGTTCAAGGTCAAAGGTCAAGGTCATTTCAAAAATTTTAAAATTTTCATTTTTTCCATCTCTCAAGCCATTTCTGGTATCTTTTGTATAAAAATAAAGAGTAAAGAGTTAAATATCAAGAATATATGAAATTTAAAGGTGGAAAGACCTCTAATTGTTCGAGAACAATTAGTCTACTAGTTATTATTAGGTCTTTCCACCTTTCTGTGGAAAGACCTATTGATATTCTTCTGTTTATTATTATTATTATTATTATTATTTTTCCACCCCCTGATGTGGTTCTATGTTTCAAGATCTATCGAAAAGATTTATAGTCTATAAGAATGTACTCTTTAAAAGATTTTTACAGTTGACCCTGCGTATATGAAATTTGACCCCTCCAAGAGTTATTACCCCTTTGGCAATATAAGCTTGTTATCGCTACTCCTTCGAAACCGTAAACCGTAGAATTACGAAACCTTCACCAATATCTTCGACTAATTGAGAAGACTCTTCAATCTATTCATTACGAAAGGATTTGTTGAGCCCTTTTATGAGTTATTGCCCCTGAAAGTTTTTGAAGTTTACAAATAATGAAAAAATTTCAAAACGATAAGCCGTAGAGACATGAAACTAACTGCGTTAGATTCTTTAACCCTAGACCTTGAAGATTATGTCAAGGTCAAAGGTCAAGGTCATTCCAAATATGAGAAGTAAAGCTCTTTTAATAGCTCTTTTGTCTTTCAACATATACAGTATATCTTTGCATCTTTTATATGTACTTTTAAAACTATTTCAAAGATTTCAATCTTGTCCCCTAAGCTTAACCCTTTTAAAAGTTATTGCCCCTTGTGCGAAAAACCTTGTTATCGCTACTCCTCCGAAACCGTAAACCGCAGAGACACGAAACCTTCACTAATGTACTCAGAGTCTTTAGGCACAACTTCAATCTATTCAGTGCGAAAGTATCCGGTGACCCCTTATATGAGTTATTGCACTTTAATGTCTTTGCGCTTACTAGTAAGCATTATAACTTTAAAACTAAAAGTCGTAGAAGCATGGGGTTAATTGCAATGTGACCCTTGACCTTTGTCCTTTAATATTTGTTCAAGGTCAAAGGTCAAGGTCATTTCAAAATTTTTAAAATTTTCATTTTTTCCATCTCTCAATCCATTTCTGGTTTCTTTTGTATAAAAATAAACAGTAGAGAGTTAAATGTGAAGAATATATGAAATTTAAAGAAGGTGGAAAGACCTCTAATTGTTCAAGAACAATTAGTCTACTAGTTATTAGGTCTTTCCACCTTTCTGTGGAAAGACCTATTGATTTTCTTCTGTTTATTATTATTATTATTATTATTATTAGGTCTTTCCACCTTTCTGTGGAAAGACCTATTGATTTTCTTCTGTTTATTATTATTATTATTATTATTATTATTCTTCTTCCGCTGATTTTTTGTTTCGATGTTTATCGAAAAGATTATTTGTTGACCGTAAAGGTCATAAAAAGTTAGGAACAAATTTGACCCAACGCATATAACCTATGACCCCTTTCGCAGTTATTGCCCCTTTTGATAGAAACCTTGTTATCGCTACTCCTCCGAAACCATAAACCGTAGAGGTATGGAACCTTCACAAATGACTTCGACTAATTGAGGGGACTCTTCAATCTTTTCATTGCGAAAGTATTCGTCAACCCCTTTTATGAGTTATTGCCCCTGAAAGTTTTTGATGTTTACAAATAATTAAAAATTTTCAAAACAATAAGTTATAGAGACATGGGACCAACTGAATAAGATTCAATGACCTTTGACCATATAATATATGCAAAGGTCAAAGGTCAAGGTCATTCATGATATAAGAAATTAAGCTCTTTTTATATCTCTTTTGTCTTTCAACATATACTAAATATCTTTGCATCATTAATATGTCCTCTTAAAACTATTTCAAAGATTCCGTACTTGTCCCCTAAGATTTACCCCTTTAAAAGTTATTGCCCCTTTTACTGAAAACCTTGTTATCGCTACTCCTCCGAAACCGTAAACCGTAGAGACACAAAACCTTCACTAATGTCTTCAGGGTCTTTAGACACAACTTCAATCTATTCAGTGCGAAAGTATCCATTGACCCCTTATATGAGTTATTGCCCTTTAATGTATTTGCGCTTACTATTAAACCTTATAACTTCAAAACTAAAAGGCATAGAAGCATGGAGTCAAGTGCAACGTGACCCTTGACCTTTGACCTTGAAAATTTGTTCAAGGTCAAAGGTCAAGGTCATTTCAAATTTGTTAAATTTTTCATTTTTTCTATCTTTCAAGCCATTTATGGATTCTTTTGGTATAAAAATTAACTTTATAGAGTAAAATGTGAAAAATATATGAAATTTAAAGAAGGTGGAAAGACCTCTAATTGTTCGAGAACAATTAGTTTACTAGTTATTATTCTTCTTCTTATTAGGTCTTTCCACCTTTCTGTGGAAAGACCTATTGATTTTCTTCTGTTTATTATTATTATTAGGTCTTTCCACCTTTCTGTGGAAAGACCTCTTGAAATGCTTCTGTTTATTATTATTATTATTATTATTATTATTATTTTTCCGCTACCGCCTTTTGAACCGAAAGACTTATCAAAAAGTTTTATAGTTCATGATACTCGACATCAAAAGTTATTTTGAATAACTACCCAATGAGTATGACCTATGACCCCTTTCAGAGTTCTTGCCCCTTGTACGAAAAACCTTGTTATCGCTACTCCTTCGAAACCGTAAACCGTAGAGGTACGAAACGTTCATCAATGTCTTCGACTTATTAAGGGGACTCTTCAATCTTTTCATTGCGAAAGTATTCGTCCACCCCTTTTATGAGTTATTGCCCCTGAAAGTTTTTGATGTTTACGAATAATTAAAAATTTTCAAAACGATAAGTCGTAGAGACATGGGACCAACTGCATAAGATTCATTGACCTTTGACCTTAAAATATATGCAAAGGTCAAAGGTCAAGGTCATTGAAAATATGAGAAATTAGGCTCTTTTTATATCTCTTTTGTCTTTCAATATATATTAAATATCTTTGCATCATTAATATGTTCTCTTAAAACTATTTCAAAGATTTCATACTAGTCCCCGGAAATTTAGCCCTTTAAAAGTTATTGCCCCTTTTACTGAAAAACTTGTTATCGCTACTCCTCCGAAACCGTAAACTGTAGAGACACAAAACCTTCACTAATGTCTTCAGGGTCTTTAGACACAACTTCAATCTATTTAGTGCGAAAGTATCCGATGACCCCTTATATGAGTTATTGCCCTTTAACGTCTTTGCACTTACTATTAAATCTTATAACTTTGAAACTAAAAGTCGTAGAAGTATGGGGTCAAGTGCAATGTGACCCTTGACCTTTGACCTTGAATATTTTTTAAGGTCAAAGGTCAAGGTCATTTCAAATTTTTAATTTTTTTTCATTTTTTCTATCTTTCAAGCCATTTATGGATTCTTTTTGTATAAAAATTTACTTTAGAGAGTAAAATATAAAAATTAAAGAAATTTAAAGAAGGTGGAAAGACCTCTAATTGTTCGAGAACAATTAGTCTCCTAGTTATTATTATTATTATTATTATTCTTCCGCTGATTTTTTGTTTCGAGATTTATCGAAAAGATTATTCGTTGACCGTAAAGGTCATAAAAAGTTAGGAACAAATTTGACCCAACGCGTATAACCTATGACCTCTTTCGCAGTTATTGCCCCTTTCGCTAGAAACCTTGTTATCGCTACTCCTCTGAAACCATAAACCGTAGAGGTACGAAACCTTCACCAATGTCTTCGACTAATTGAGGAGACTCTTCAATCTATTCATTACGAAAGGATTCGTTGAGCCCTTTTATGAGTTATCGCCCCTGAAAGTTTTTGAAGTTTACAATTAATGAAAATTTTTCAAAACGATAAGTCGTAGAGACATGAAACTAACTGCATTAGATTCCTTAACCCTAGACCTTGAAGTTTATGTCAAGGTCAAAGGTCAAGGTCATTCCAAATAAGAGAAATAAAGCTCCTTTTATAGCTCTTTTGTCTTTCAACATATACAGTATATCTTTGCATCTTTAATATGTACTTTTAAAACTATTTCAAAGATTTCAATCTTGTCCCTTTAGTTTAACCCTTTTAAAAGTTATTTCCCCTTGTGCAAAAAACCTTGTTATCGCTACTCCTCTGAAACCGTAAACCGCAGAGACACGAAACCTTCACTAATGTATTCAGTGTCTTTAAACACAACTTCAATCTATTCAGTGCGAAAGTATCCGATGACCCCTTATATGAGTTATCGCCCTTTAACGTCTTTGCGCTTACTAGTAAACCTTATAACTTTAAAGCTAAAAGTCGTAGAAGCATGGGGTTAATTGTAATGTGACCCTTGGCCTTTGACCTTGAATATTTGTTCAAGGTCAAAGGCCAAGGTCATTTCAAAATTTTTAAATTTTCATTTTTTCCATCTCTCAAGCCATTTCTGGTTTCTTTTGTATAAAAATAAAGAGTAGAGAGTTAAATATGAAGAATATATGAAATTTAAAGGTGGAAAGACCTCTAATTGTTCGAGAACAATTAGTCTCCTAGTTATTATTATTTTTCTTCCGCTGATTTTTTGTTTCAACATTTATCGAAAAGATTTTTTGTTCATCATAAAGGTCATAAAAAGTTAGGAACAAATTTGACCCAACGCATATAACCTATGACCCCTATCGCAGTTATTGCCCCTTTAGCTAGAAAGCTTGTTATCGCTACTCCTCCGAAACCGTAAACCGTAGAGATACGAAACCTTCATCAATGTCTTTTACTAACTTAGTACTTGCTTCATTGTATCATTGCAAAAGTATTCATCGACCCCTTTTATGAGTTATTGCCCCTGAAAGTTTTTGAAGTTTACAAATATTGAAAAATTTTCAAAATGATAAGCCGTAGAGACAAGAAACCAACGGCATTAGATTCTTTGACTTTAGACCTTGAAGTTTATGTCAAGGTCAAAGGTCAAGGTCATTCCAAATATGAGGAATAAAGCTCTTTTTATAGCTCTTTTGTCTTTCAACATATACAATATATCTAAACATCTTTTATATGTACTTTTAAAACTATTTCAAAGATTTCATACTTGTCCCCTAAGCTTAACCCTTTTAAAAGTTATTGCCCCTTGTGCGAAAAACCTTGTTATCACTACTCCTCTGAAACCGTAAACCGCAGAGACACGAAACCTTCACTAATGTATTCAGGGTCTTTAGACACAACTTCAATCTAATCATTGCGAAAGTATCCGGTGACCCCTTAGATGAGTTATCGCCCTTTAACGTCTTTGCGCTTAATAGAAAACCTTATAACTTTAAAGCTAAAAGTCGTAGAAGCATGGGGTTAATTGCAATGTGACCCTTGATCTTTGACCTTGAATATTTGTTCAAGGTCAAAGGTCAAGGTCATTTCAAAAATTTTTAAAATTTTCATTTTTTTCCATCTCTCAAGCCATTTCTGGTTTCTTTTGTAAAAAAAAAATAAACAGTAGAGAGTTAAATGTGAAGAATATATGAGATTTAAGGAAGGTGGAAAGACCTCTAATTGTTCAAGAACAATTAGTCTACTAGTTATTAGGTCTTTCCACCTTTCTGTGGAAAGACCTATTGATTTTCTTCTGTTTATTATTATTATTATTATTCTTCTTCTTATTATTATTTTTCTTCCGCTGATTTTTTTGTTTCGACATTTATCGAAAAGATTTTCTGTTCATCGTAAAGGTCATAAAAAGTTATGAACAAATTTGACCCAACGCATATAACCTATGACCTCTTTCGCAGTTATTGCCCCTTTTGCTAGAAACCTTGTTATCGCTACTCCTCTGAAACCGTAAACCATAGAGGTACGAAACCTTCACCAATGTCTTCGACTAATTGAGGAGACTCTTCAATCTATTCATTACGAAAGGATTCGTTGAGCCCTTTTATGAGTTATTGCCCCTGAAAGTTTTTGAAGTTTATAATTAATGAAAAATTTTCAAAACGATAAGCCGTAGAGACATGAAACTAACTGCATTAGATTCCTTAACCCTAGACCTTGAAGTTTATGTCAAGGTCAAAGGTCAAGGTCATTCCAAATAAGAGAAATAAAGCTCTTTTTATAGCTCTTCTGTCTTTCAACATATACAGTACATCTTTGCATCTTTAATATGTACTTTTAAAACTATTTCAAAGATTTCAATCTTGTCCCCTTAGCTTAACCCTTTTAAAAGTTATTGCCCCTTGTGCAAAAAACCTTGTTATCGCTACTCCTCTGAAACCGTAAACCGCAGAGACACGAAACCTTCACTAATGTATTCAGTGTCTTTAGACACAACTTCAATCTATTCAGTGCGAAAGTATCCGATGACCCCTTATATGAGTTATCGCCCTTTAACGTCTTTGCGCTTACTAGTAAACCTTATAACTTTAAAGCTAAAAGTCATAGAAGCATGGGGTTAATTGTAATGTGACCCTTGGCCTTTGACCTTGAATATTTGTTCAAGGTCAAAGGTCAAGGTCATTTCAAAATTTTTAAATTTTCATTTTTTCCATCTCTCAAGCCATTTCTGGTTTCTTTTGTATAAAAATAAAGAGTAGAGAGTTAAATATGAAGAATATATGAAATTTAAAGGTGGAAAGACCTCTAATTGTTCGAGAACAATTAGTCTACTAGTTCTTCTTCTTCTTCTTCTTCTTCTTCTTCTTATTATTATTATTTTTCTTCCGCTGATTTTTTGTTTCCACATTTATCGAAAAGACTTTTTGTTCATCGTAAAGGTCATAAAAAGTTATGAACAAATTTGACCCAACGCGTATAACCTATGACCCCTTTAGCAGTTATTGTCCCTTTCACTAGAAACCTTGTTATCGCTACTCCTCTGAAACCGTAAACCGTAGAGTTACGAAACCTTCACCAATGTCTTTGACTAATTGAGAAGACTTTTCAATCTATTCATTACGAAAGGATTTGTTGAGCCCTTTTATGAGTTATTGCCCCTGAAAGGTTTTGAAGTTTACAAATAATGAAAAATTTTCAAAACGATAAGTCGTAGAGACATGAAACCAACTGCATTAGATTCTTTAACCCTAGACCTTGAAGATTATGTCAAGGTCAAAGGTCAAGGTCACTCCAAATATGAGAAATAAAGCTCTTTTTAGAGCTTTTTTGTCTTTCAACATATACAGTATATCTTTGCATCCTTTATATGTACTTTTAAAACTATTTCAAAGATTTCAATCTTGTCCCCTAAGCTTAAACCTTTTAAAAGTTATTGCCCCTTGTTATCGCCACTCCGACGAAACCGTAAACCTCAGAGACACGAAACCTTCACTAATGTATGCAGGGTCTTTAGGCACAACTTTAATCTATCAGTGCGAAAGTATCCGGTGACCGGTGACCCCTTATATGAGTTATCGCCCTTTAACATCTTTGCGCTTACTAGTAAACCTTATGACTTTAAAACTTAAAGTCGTAGAAGCATGGGGTTAATTGCAATGTGACCCTTCACCTTTGACCTTGAATATTTGTTCAAGGTCAAAGGTCAAGGTCATTTCAAAAATTTTAAAATTTTCATTTTTTCCATCTCTCAAGCCATTTCTGGTATCTTTTGTGTAAAAATAAAGAGTAAAGAGTTAAATATGAAGAATATATGAAATTTAAAGGTGGAAAGACCTCTAATTGTTCGAGAACAATTAGTCTACTAGTTATTATTAGGTCTTTCCACCTTTCTGTGGAAAGACCTATTGATATTCTTCTGTTTATTATTATTATTATTATTATTATTATTATTTTTCCACCCCCTGATGTGATTCTATGTTTCAAGATCTATCGAAAAGATTTATAGTCTATAAGAATGTACTCTTTAAAAGATTTTTACAGTTGACCCTGCGTATATGAACTTTGACCCCTCCAAGAGTTATTACCCCTTTGGCAATATAAGCTTGTTATCGCTACTCCATCGAAACCGTAAACCGTAGAGGTACGGAACCTTCACCAATGTCTTCGACTAATTGAGGGGACTCTTCAATCTTTTCATTGCAAAAGTATTTGTGGACCCCTTTTATGAGTTATTGCCCCTGAAAGTTTTTGAAGTTTACAAATAATAATTTTTTTTTCAAAACGATAAGTCGTAGAGACATGAAACCAACTGGATAATATTCTTTGACCCCAGACCTTGAAATTTATGTCAAGGTCAAAGGTCAAGGTCATTCAAAATATGAGAGATTAAGCTCTTTTTATATCTCTTTTGTCTTTCAATGTATACTAAGTATCTTTGTAACATTAATATGTTCTCTTAAAACTATTTCAAATATTTCATACTTGTCCCCTTAGATTCATCCCTTTGAGAGTTATTGCCCCTTTTACTGAAAACCTTGTTATCCCTACTCCTCCGAAACCGTAAACCGTAGAGACACAAAACCTTCACTAATGTCTGCAGGGTCTTTAGACACAACTTCAATCTATTCAGTGCGAAAGTATCCGATGACCCCTTATATGAGTTATCGCCCTTTAACGTCTTCATGCTTACTATTAAACCTTATAACTTTAAAACTAAAAGTTGTAGAAGCATGGGGTCAAGTGCAATGTGACCCTTCACCTTTGACCTTGAATATTTGTTCAAGGTCAAAGGTCAGGGTCATCTCAATTTTTTTTTTAAATTTTCATTTTTTCTAACTTTCAAGCCATTTATGGATTCTATTTGAATAAAAATTAACTTTATAGAGTTAAATATGAAAAATATATGAAATTCGAAGAAGGTGGAAAGACCTCTAATTGTTCGAGAACAATTAGTCTACTAGTTATTTTTCCGCTACGGCCTTTTGAACCACAAGACTTATCGAAAAACTTTATAGTTCATGATACTCGACATCAAAAGTTATTTCGAAAAACTACCCAACGAGTATGACCTATGACCCCTTTCGGAGTTCTTGCCCCTTTCGCAAGAATAGCCTGTTATCGCTACTCCTTCGAAACCATAAACCGTAGAGATACAGAACCTTCACCAATGTTTTGGACTACTCGAGAGGACTTTTCAATCTTTTCATTGCGAAACGATTTGTCGAGCCCTTTAATAAATTACTGCCCCTGAGAGTTTTTGATGTTTACGAATAATGACAAAATTCTCTAAACGATAAGTCGTAAAGACATGGGACCAACTGCATTAGATTTTGTGACCTCTGACCTTGAAATTTTTGTGAAGGTCAAAGGTCAAGGTCATTCAAAACATGAGAAAATTAGGTTTTTTAATATCTCTTTTGTCTTTCAACATATACTGAATATCTTTGCATCTATAACATGTCCTTCTAAAACTATTTCAAAGATTTCATTCTTGTCCCCCGAGCTTGACCCATTCAAAAGTTGTCACCCCTTTTGCAACAGAACCTTGTTATCGCTACTCCTCCGAAACCGTAAACCATAGAGATTCCAAACCTTCATCAGTGTCTTCGACTCATTTAGTACTCTTCTCATTCTATCATTCCAAAAGTATTCTTTGGTCCCTTGTATGAGTTACTGCCCCTGAAAGTTAATGCTACTTACATTTAATGAACTTATTTTCAAAGCGGTGTATCCTAGAGACATGGGACCAACTGCATCGGCATATATAACCTTTGACCTTGAAATATAGGTCAAGGTCAAAGGTCAAGGTCATTTAAAAACATAAGAAATCCCTTATATATGTGTAAAGTATAGCCATTCACTAAATGACCTTGAACTTTGACCTTGACCTTTGACCTTGACATTGGGTCAAATAGAAAAGTTAGGACATGCATCCAGCTCCAGTATCAGGTAAAAATACAGAAAGTAAAGATTTCTTGTTTTTTTTTTTTTTTTTTTTTTTTTAAATGACCTTGACCTTTGACCTTGACTCAAAGGTCACAATAAGGCTTAAGGATGTGGAAGTAGTTACAATTCGTAGTTTAAAAGAGGCATAAAATAAATAATTCACCCCCCCCCTTTTTTTTTTAAAAAACAAAAAAAAAATCACATCAACAACAATGTAGAATATTACTCTAGAATTCAAACCAGACCTCGGATCGACACCAAATTTGGTACAAATGTAGTATAGACCTCAGAGAAACTTTCTGGAGAGTTTTACGGTGAGTCTTGTAAGTTTATAGAAGACATGAAGTTTCACGGCAAAAACTACAAGTTCTGTTGTGTTTGAAATTTAAGTGCAGGTGAACGAAGAAATGATCTAGACCTTTTATCGGCTATTTCTTCAGATGTCGTTAGTAGCATTTAATTCTCCTGATATGATACGACATTTTAATACCAAGCATTCTCTCTTTCCTTTACATTTGGAATTTATTTGATTTTTATTTAGAATTAATCAGTTTCCAGAAATAGCGATTTTCGGTATATTAAAAACAATTCTCGCTTTCATTGTCGAGTTTCCCTTCTAAAAATGCATGTTGGGAATTTAATTTGGTCTACACATATTTAATTTAACCCAAAGAAATGCTTATTGAAATGTTTCATATTTATTTCAGGATATTCAGTCAGAAATGTTAAAATCCGAACCCGATCTTTTAAGCTTACAACCAAGCTATTTACAAAAAATTCAGCATGCTCACAATATCGATGAATCGGGCTTACAGTCCATTAATACATTTTCATTAGGGAACAGTGTTAACGTTTTCTCACGCAGCCCGTCCCTTGTTATTTTATATACTGCTTGCAAGTTCAGGAACTATTTTCCTTTTACGGAACTTCTTTCTTCCCTACCGATTCTAAAAATACGCTTGCATTTCTTCTATAGTCTTAAACAATTAACTTACGTATGTTATCGGAATGCGTGGCCGAATGGTTAGCGCACCTGCCTTTCAACCCAAGGGTTTTGAGTTCGAGCCCAGCTGGAGGAGCATTTTTTTTTTTTTTTTTTGCATTTTTCTCCTTTTTTTTCAACCCAAATGACATGGAAACACTTAAAAAGGTGGAAAGGCCTCTAATTGTTCTCTGAACAATTAGTCTCGTAGTGCTTTATTAGGTCTTTCCACCTTTCTGTGGAAAGACCTCTTGAAATGCTTCTGTTTATTATTATTATTAGGTCTTTCCACCTTTCTGTGGAAAGACCTCTTGAAATGCTTATGTTTATTAGGTCTTTCCACCTTTCTGTGGAAAGACCTCTTGAAATGCTTATGTTTATTATTAGGTCTTTCCACCTTTCTGTGGAAAGACCTCTTGAAATGCTTATGTTTATTAGGTCTTTCCACCTTTCTGTGGAAAGACCTCTTGAAATGCTTATGTTTATTATTAGGTCTTTCCACCTTTCTGTGGAAAGACCTATTGATATTCTTCTGTTTCTTATTATTATTATTTTTTATTATTTTTCCGCCGTGTGATTTTGACTTTCAAGATTTATTGAAAAGATTTATAGTCCATGAGAATGTACTCCATGAAAGATTTTTGCAGTTGACCCTGCATATATGAACTTTGACCCCTCAAGGTGTTATTACCCCTTTTGCAAAAAAGCTTGTTATCGCTACTCCTTCGAAACCATAAACTGCAGAGGTACGGAACCTTCACCAATGTCTTCGACTAATTGAGGGGACTCTTCAATCTTTTCATTGCAAAAGTATTCGTTGACCCCTTTTATGAGTTATTGCCCCTGAAAGTTTTTGATCTTAACGAATAATTAAAAATTTTCAAAACGATAAGTCGTAGAGACATAGGACCAACTGCATAAGATTCATTGACCTTTGACCTTAAAATATATGCAAAGGTCAAAGGTCAAGGTCATTCCAAAAATAAGAAATTAAGCTCTTTTTACAGCTCTTTTGTCTTTCAACATATACTATCTGTCTTTGCATCATGAATATGTACTATTAAATCTATTTCAAAGATTTCATTCTTGTCCCCTAAGATTAACCCCTTTGAAAGTTATTGCCCCTTGTGTGAAAAACCTTGTTATCGCTACTCCTCCGAAACCGTAAACCGTAGAGATTCCAAACCTTCATCAGTGTCTTCGACTCATTTAGTACTCTCTTCATTCTATCATTGCGAAAGCATTCTTTGGTCCCTTGTATGAGTTACTGCCCCTGAAAGTTTACGCTGCTTACATTTAATGAACTTTTTTTTAAAACGGTGTATCCTATAGACATGGGATCAACTGCATGGGCATGTTCGACCTTTGACCTTGAAATATTGGTCAAGGTCAAAGGTCAAGGTCATTTAAAAACATAAGAAATCCTTTATATATGTGTAAAATATAGCAATTCACCAAATGACCTTGAACTTTGACCTTGACCTTTGACCTTGACATTGGGTCAAATAGAAAAGCTAGGACATGCATCCAGCTCCAGTATCTGGTAAAAAGACAGAAAGTAAAGATTTCTTGGGTTTTTTTTTTTTTGAATGACCTTGACCTTTGACCTTGACTTAAAGGTCACAATAAGGATGAAGGATGTGGAAGTAGTTACAATTCGTAGTTTAAAAGAGGCATAAAATAAATAATTAACCTCCCCCCCCTTCTTAAAAAAAAAAAAAATCACATCAACAACATCGTAGAATATTTCAGTCAAATTCAAACCAGACCTCGGATCGACACCATATTTTGTACAATTGTAGTATAGACCTCAGAGAAACTTTCTGGAGAGTTTTACGGTGAGTCTTATAAGTTTATAGAAGTCCTGAAGTTTCACGGCAAAAACTACAAGTTCTGTTGTGTTTGAAATTTAAGTGCAGGTGAACGAAGAAATGATCGAAACCTTTTATCGGCTATTTCTTCAGATGTCGTTAGTAGCATTTAATTCTCCTGATATGATACGACATTTTAATACCAAGCATTCTCTCTTTCTTTTACATTTGGAATTTATTTGATTTTTATTTAGAATTAATCAGTTTCCAGAAATAGCGATTTTCGGTATATTAAAAACCATTCTCGCTTTCATTGTCGTCTTTCCCTTCTAAAAATGCATGCTGGGAGTTTAATTTGTGCTACACATATTTAATTAAACCCAAAGAAATGCTTATTTCAATGTTTCATATTTATTTCAGGATATTCAGTCAGAAATGTTAAAATCCGAACCCGATCTTTTAAGCTTACAACGAAGCTATTTACAAAAAATTCAGCATGCTCACGATATCGATGAATCGGGCTTACAGTCCATTAATACATTTTCATTAGGGAACAGTGTTAACGTTTTCTCACGCAGCCCGTCCCTTGTTATTTTATATACTGCTTGCAAGTTCAGGAACTATTTCCTTTTACGGAACTTCTTTCTTCCCCTACCGATTCTAAAAATACGCTTGCATTTCTTCTATAGTCTTAAACAATTAACTTACGTATGTTATCGGAATGCGTGGCCGAATGGTTAGCGCACCTGCCTTTCAATCCAAGGGTTTTGAGTTCGATCCCAGCTGGAGGAGTTTTTTTTTTTTTTTTTTTTTTCATTTTTTGCATTTTTCTCCTTTTTTTCAACCCAAATGACACGGAAACACTTAAAAAGGTGGAAAGGCCTCTAATTGTTCTCTGAACAATTAGTCTCCTAGTGCTTTATTAGGTCTTTCCACCTTTCTGTGGAAAGACCTCTTGAAATGCTTATGTTTATTATTATTATTTTTTTTCTTCCCGGACTTTTGAAACCACAAGACTTATCGAAAAACTTTATAGTTCATGATACTGGACATTAAAAGTTATTTCGAAAAACGACCCCCCGTGTTTGACCCATGACTTCTTACGAAGTTATTGCCCCTTTTGCAAGAATAGCCTGTTATCGCTACTCCTTCGAAACCGTAAACCGTAGAGGTACAGAACCTTCACCAATGTTTTCGACTACTTGAGAGGACTTTTCAATCTTTTCATTGCGAAACGATTTGTCGAGCCCTTTGATAAATTACTGCCCCTGAGAGTTTTTGATGTTTACGAATAATGACAAAATTCTCTAAACGATAAGTCGTAAAGACTTGGGACCAACTGCATTAGATTTTGTGACCTCTGACCTTGAATTTTTTGTAAAGGTCAAAGGTCAAGGTCATTCAAAATATGAGAAAATTAGCTTTTTTAATATCTCTTTTGTCTTTCAACATATACTGAATATCTTTGCATCTGTAATATGTCCTTCTAAAACTATTTGAAAGATTTCATTCTTGTCCCCCGAGCTTGACCCATTCAAAAGTTGTCACCCCTTGTGCAACAAAACCTTGTTATCGCTACTCCTCCGAAACCGTAAACCGTAGAGATTCCAAACCTTCATCAGTGTCTTCGACTCATTTAGTACTCTCTTCATTCTATCATTGCGAAAGCATTCTTTGGTCCCTTGTATGAGTTACTGCCCCTGAAAGTTTACGCTGCTTACATTTAATGAACTTTTTTTTAAAACGGTGTATCCTAGAGACATGGGATCAACTGCATGGGCATGTTCGACCTTTGACCTTGAAATATTGGTCAAGGTCAAAGGTCAAGGTCATTTAAAAACATAAGAAATCCTTTATATATGTGTAAAATATAGCAATTCACCAAATGACCTTGAACTTTGACCTTGACCTTTGACCTTGACCTTTGACCTTGACATTGGGTCAAATAGAAAAGCTAGGACATGCATCCAGCTCCAGTATCTGGTAAAAAGACAGAAAGTAAAGATTTCTTGGGCTTTTTTTTTTTTTGAATGACCTTGACCTTTGACCTTGACTTAAAGGTCACAATAAGGATGAAGGATGTGGAAGTAGTTACAATTCGTAGTTTAAAAGAGGCATAAAATAAATAATTAACCTCCCCCCCCCTTCTTAAAAAAAAAAAAAATCACATCAACAACAACGTAGAATATTTCAGTCAAATTCAAACCAGACCTCGGATCGACACCATATTTTGTACAATTGTAGTATAGACCTCAGAGAAACTTTCTGGAGAGTTTTACGGTGAGTCTTATAAGTTTATAGAAGTCCTGAAGTTTCACGGCAAAAACTACAAGTTCTGTTGTGTTTGAAATTTAAGTGCAGGTGAACGAAGAAATGATCGAAACCTTTTATCGGCTATTTCTTCAGATGTCGTTAGTAGCATTTAATTCTCCTGATATGATACGACATTTTAATACCAAGCATTCTCTCTTTCTTTTACATTTGGAATTTATTTGATTTTTATTTAGAATTAATCAGTTTCCAGAAATAGCGATTTTCGGTATATTAAAAACAATTCTCGCTTTCATTGTCGAGTTTCCCTTCTAAAAATGCATGTTGGGAATTTAATTTGGTCTACACATATTTAATTTAACCCAAAGAAATGCTTATTGAAATGTTTCATATTTATTTCAGGATATTCAGTCAGAAATGTTAAAATCCGAACCCGATCTTTTAAGCTTACAACCAAGCTATTTACAAAAAATTCAGCATGCTCACAATATCGATGAATCGGGCTTACAGTCCATTAATACATTTTCATTAGGGAACAGTGTTAACGTTTTCTCACGCAGCCCGTCCCTTGTTATTTTATATACTGCTTGCAAGTTCAGGAACTATTTTCCTTTTACGGAACTTCTTTCTTCCCTACCGATTCTAAAAATACGCTTGCATTTCTTCTATAGTCTTAAACAATTAACTTACGTATGTTATCGGAATGCGTGGCCGAATGGTTAGCGCACCTGCCTTTCAACCCAAGGGTTTTGAGTTCGAGCCCAGCTGGAGGAGCATTTTTTTTTTTTTTTTTTGCATTTTTCTCCTTTTTTTTCAACCCAAATGACATGGAAACACTTAAAAAGGTGGAAAGGCCTCTAATTGTTCTCTGAACAATTAGTCTCGTAGTGCTTTATTAGGTCTTTCCACCTTTCTGTGGAAAGACCTCTTGAAATGCTTCTGTTTATTATTATTATTAGGTCTTTCCACCTTTCTGTGGAAAGACCTCTTGAAATGCTTATGTTTATTAGGTCTTTCCACCTTTCTGTGGAAAGACCTCTTGAAATGCTTATGTTTATTATTAAGTCTTTCCACCTTTCTGTGGAAAGACCTCTTGAAATGCTTATGTTTATTAGGTCTTTCCACCTTTCTGTGGAAAGACCTCTTGAAATGCTTATGTTTATTATTAGGTCTTTCCACCTTTCTGTGGAAAGACCTATTGATATTCTTCTGTTTCTTATTATTATTATTTTTTATTATTTTTCCGCCGTGTGATTTTGACTTTCAAGATTTATTGAAAAGATTTATAGTCCATGAGAATGTACTCCATGAAAGATTTTTGCAGTTGACCCTGCATATATGAACTTTGACCCCTCAAGGTGTTATTACCCCTTTTGCAAAAAAGCTTGTTATCGCTACTCCTTCGAAACCATAAACTGCAGAGGTACGGAACCTTCACCAATGTCTTCGACTAATTGAGGGGACTCTTCAATCTTTTCATTGCAAAAGTATTCGTTGACCCCTTTTATGAGTTATTGCCCCTGAAAGTTTTTGATCTTAACGAATAATTAAAAATTTTCAAAACGATAAGTCGTAGAGACATAGGACCAACTGCATAAGATTCATTGACCTTTGACCTTAAAATATATGCAAAGGTCAAAGGTCAAGGTCATTCCAAAAATAAGAAATTAAGCTCTTTTTACAGCTCTTTTGTCTTTCAACATATACTATCTGTCTTTGCATCATGAATATGTACTATTAAATCTATTTCAAAGATTTCATTCTTGTCCCCTAAGATTAACCCCTTTGAAAGTTATTGCCCCTTGTGTGAAAAACCTTGTTATCGCTACTCCTCCGAAACCGTAAACCGTAGAGATTCCAAACCTTCATCAGTGTCTTCGACTCATTTAGTACTCTCTTCATTCTATCATTGCGAAAGCATTCTTTGGTCCCTTGTATGAGTTACTGCCCCTGAAAGTTTACGCTGCTTACATTTAATGAACTTTTTTTTAAAACGGTGTATCCTATAGACATGGGATCAACTGCATGGGCATGTTCGACCTTTGACCTTGAAATATTGGTCAAGGTCAAAGGTCAAGGTCATTTAAAAACATAAGAAATCCTTTATATATGTGTAAAATATAGCAATTCACCAAATGACCTTGAACTTTGACCTTGACCTTTGACCTTGACATTGGGTCAAATAGAAAAGCTAGGACATGCATCCAGCTCCAGTATCTGGTAAAAAGACAGAAAGTAAAGATTTCTTGGGTTTTTTTTTTTTTTGAATGACCTTGACCTTTGACCTTGACTTAAAGGTCACAATAAGGATGAAGGATGTGGAAGTAGTTACAATTCGTAGTTTAAAAGAGGCATAAAATAAATAATTAACCTCCCCCCCCCCTTCTTAAAAAAAAAAAAAATCACATCAACAACAACGTAGAATATTTCAGTCAAATTCAAACCAGACCTCGGATCGACACCATATTTTGTACAATTGTAGTATAGACCTCAGAGAAACTTTCTGGAGAGTTTTACGGTGAGTCTTATAAGTTTATAGAAGTCCTGAAGTTTCACGGCAAAAACTACAAGTTCTGTTGTGTTTGAAATTTAAGTGCAGGTGAACGAAGAAATGATCGAAACCTTTTATCGGCTATTTCTTCAGATGTCGTTAGTAGCATTTAATTCTCCTGATATGATACGACATTTTAATACCAAGCATTCTCTCTTTCTTTTACATTTGGAATTTATTTGATTTTTATTTAGAATTAATCAGTTTCCAGAAATAGCGATTTTCGGTATATTAAAAACCATTCTCGCTTTCATTGTCGTCTTTCCCTTCTAAAAATGCATGCTGGGAGTTTAATTTGTGCTACACATATTTAATTAAACCCAAAGAAATGCTTATTTCAATGTTTCATATTTATTTCAGGATATTCAGTCAGAAATGTTAAAATCCGAACCCGATCTTTTAAGCTTACAACGAAGCTATTTACAAAAAATTCAGCATGCTCACGATATCGATGAATCGGGCTTACAGTCCATTAATACATTTTCATTAGGGAACAGTGTTAACGTTTTCTCACGCAGCCCGTCCCTTGTTATTTTATATACTGCTTGCAAGTTCAGGAACTATTTCCTTTTACGGAACTTCTTTCTTCCCCTACCGATTCTAAAAATACGCTTGCATTTCTTCTATAGTCTTAAACAATTAACTTACGTATGTTATCGGAATGCGTGGCCGAATGGTTAGCGCACCTGCCTTTCAATCCAAGGGTTTTGAGTTCGAGCCCAGCTGGAGGAGTTTTTTTTTTTTTTTTTTTTTTTCATTTTTTGCATTTTTCTCCTTTTTTTCAACCCAAATGACACGGAAACACTTAAAAAGGTGGAAAGGCCTCTAATTGTTCTCTGAACAATTAGTCTCCTAGTGCTTTATTAGGTCTTTCCACCTTTCTGTGGAAAGACCTCTTGAAATGCTTATGTTTATTATTATTATTTTTTTTCTTCCCGGACTTTTGAAACCACAAGACTTATCGAAAAACTTTATAGTTCATGATACTGGACATTAAAAGTTATTTCGAAAAACGACCCCCCGTGTTTGACCCATGACTTCTTACGAAGTTATTGCCCCTTTTGCAAGAATAGCCTGTTATCGCTACTCCTTCGAAACCGTAAACCGTAGAGGTACAGAACCTTCACCAATGTTTTCGACTACTTGAGAGGACTTTTCAATCTTTTCATTGCGAAACGATTTGTCGAGCCCTTTGATAAATTACTGCCCCTGAGAGTTTTTGATGTTTACGAATAATGACAAAATTCTCTAAACGATAAGTCGTAAAGACTTGGGACCAACTGCATTAGATTTTGTGACCTCTGACCTTGAATTTTTCTAAAGGTCAAAGGTCAAGGTCATTCAAAATATGAGAAAATTAGCTTTTTTAATATCTCTTTTGTCTTTCAACATATACTGAATATCTTTGCATCTGTAATATGTCCTTCTAAAACTATTTGAAAGATTTCATTCTTGTCCCCCGAGCTTGACCCATTCAAAAGTTGTCACCCCTTGTGCAACAAAACCTTGTTATCGCTACTCCTCCGAAACCGTAAACCGTAGAGATTCCAAACCTTCATCAGTGTCTTCGACTCATTTAGTACTCTCTTCATTCTATCATTGCGAAAGCATTCTTTGGTCCCTTGTATGAGTTACTGCCCCTGAAAGTTTACGCTGCTTACATTTAATGAACTTTTTTTTAAAACGGTGTATCCTAGAGACATGGGATCAACTGCATGGGCATGTTCGACCTTTGACCTTGAAATATTGGTCAAGGTCAAAGGTCAAGGTCATTTAAAAACATAAGAAATCCTTTATATATGTGTAAAATATAGCAATTCACCAAATGACCTTGAACTTTGACCTTGACCTTTGACCTTGACCTTTGACCTTGACATTGGGTCAAATAGAAAAGCTAGGACATGCATCCAGCTCCAGTATCTGGTAAAAAGACAGAAAGTAAAGATTTCTTGGGCTTTTTTTTTTTTGAATGACCTTGACCTTTGACCTTGACTTAAAGGTCACAATAAGGATGAAGGATGTGGAAGTAGTTACAATTCGTAGTTTAAAAGAGGCATAAAATAAATAATTAACCTCCCCCCCCCCTTCTTAAAAAAAAAAAAAATCACATCAACAACAACGTAGAATATTTCAGTCAAATTCAAACCAGACCTCGGATCGACACCATATTTTGTACAATTGTAGTATAGACCTCAGAGAAACTTTCTGGAGAGTTTTACGGTGAGTCTTATAAGTTTATAGAAGTCCTGAAGTTTCACGGCAAAAACTACAAGTTCTGTTGTGTTTGAAATTTAAGTGCAGGTGAACGAAGAAATGATCGAAACCTTTTATCGGCTATTTCTTCAGATGTCGTTAGTAGCATTTAATTCTCCTGATATGATACGACATTTTAATACCAAGCATTCTCTCTTTCTTTTACATTTGGAATTTATTTGATTTTTATTTAGAATTAATCAGTTTCCAGAAATAGCGATTTTCGGTATATTAAAAACCATTCTCGCTTTCATTGTCGTCTTTCCCTTCTAAAAATGCATGCTGGGAGTTTAATTTGTGCTACACATATTTAATTAAACCCAAAGAAATGCTTATTTCAATGTTTCATATTTATTTCAGGATATTCAGTCAGAAATGTTAAAATCCGAACCCGATCTTTTAAGCTTACAACGAAGCTATTTACAAAAAATTCAGCATGCTCACGATATCGATGAATCGGGCTTACAGTCCATTAATACATTTTCATTAGGGAACAGTGTTAACGTTTTCTCACGCAGCCCGTCCCTTGTTATTTTATATACTGCTTGCAAGTTCAGGAACTATTTCCTTTTACGGAACTTCTTTCTTCCCCTACCGATTCTAAAAATACGCTTGCATTTCTTCTATAGTCTTAAACAATTAACTTACGTATGTTATCGGAATGCGTGGCCGAATGGTTAGCGCACCTGCCTTTCAATCCAAGGGTTTTGAGTTCGAGCCCAGCTGGAGGAGTTTTTTTTTTTTTTTTTTTTTTTCATTTTTTGCATTTTTCTCCTTTTTTTCAACCCAAATGACACGGAAACACTTAAAAAGGTGGAAAGGCCTCTAATTGTTCTCTGAACAATTAGTCTCCTAGTGCTTTATTAGGTCTTTCCACCTTTCTGTGGAAAGACCTCTTGAAATGCTTATGTTTATTATTATTATTTTTTTTCTTCCCGGACTTTTGAAACCACAAGACTTATCGAAAAACTTTATAGTTCATGATACTGGACATTAAAAGTTATTTCGAAAAACGACCCCCCGTGTTTGACCCATGACTTCTTACGAAGTTATTGCCCCTTTTGCAAGAATAGCCTGTTATCGCTACTCCTTCGAAACCGTAAACCGTAGAGGTACAGAACCTTCACCAATGTTTTCGACTACTTGAGAGGACTTTTCAATCTTTTCATTGCGAAACGATTTGTCGAGCCCTTTGATAAATTACTGCCCCTGAGAGTTTTTGATGTTTACGAATAATGACAAAATTCTCTAAACGATAAGTCGTAAAGACTTGGGACCAACTGCATTAGATTTTGTGACCTCTGACCTTGAATTTTTTGTAAAGGTCAAAGGTCAAGGTCATTCAAAATATGAGAAAATTAGCTTTTTTAATATCTCTTTTGTCTTTCAACATATACTGAATATCTTTGCATCTGTAATATGTCCTTCTAAAACTATTTGAAAGATTTCATTCTTGTCCCCCGAGCTTGACCCATTCAAAAGTTGTCACCCCTTGTGCAACAAAACCTTGTTATCGCTACTCCTCCGAAACCGTAAACCGTAGAGATTCCAAACCTTCATCAGTGTCTTCGACTCATTTAGTACTCTCTTCATTCTATCATTGCGAAAGCATTCTTTGGTCCCTTGTATGAGTTACTGCCCCTGAAAGTTTACGCTGCTTACATTTAATGAACTTTTTTTTAAAACGGTGTATCCTAGAGACATGGGATCAACTGCATGGGCATGTTCGACCTTTGACCTTGAAATATTGGTCAAGGTCAAAGGTCAAGGTCATTTAAAAACATAAGAAATCCTTTATATATGTGTAAAATATAGCAATTCACCAAATGACCTTGAACTTTGACCTTGACCTTTGACCTTGACCTTTGACCTTGACATTGGGTCAAATAGAAAAGCTAGGACATGCATCCAGCTCCAGTATCTGGTAAAAAGACAGAAAGTAAAGATTTCTTGGGCTTTTTTTTTTTTGAATGACCTTGACCTTTGACCTTGACTTAAAGGTCACAATAAGGATGAAAGATGTGGAAGTAGTTACAATTCGTAGTTTAAAAGAGGCATAAAATAAATAATTAACCTCCCCCCCCCCTTCTTAAAAAAAAAAAAAATCACATCAACAACAACGTAGAATATTTCAGTCAAATTCAAACCAGACCTCGGATCGACACCATATTTTGTACAATTGTAGTATAGACCTCAGAGAAACTTTCTGGAGAGTTTTACGGTGAGTCTTATAAGTTTATAGAAGTCCTGAAGTTTCACGGCAAAAACTACAAGTTCTGTTGTGTTTGAAATTTAAGTGCAGGTGAACGAAGAAATGATCGAAACCTTTTATCGGCTATTTCTTCAGATGTCGTTAGTAGCATTTAATTCTCCTGATATGATACGACATTTTAATACCAAGCATTCTCTCTTTCTTTTACATTTGGAATTTATTTGATTTTTATTTAGAATTAATCAGTTTCCAGAAATAGCGATTTTCGGTATATTAAAAACAATTCTCGCTTTCATTGTCGAGTTTCCCTTCTAAAAATGCATGTTGGGAATTTAATTTGGTCTACACATATTTAATTTAACCCAAAGAAATGCTTATTGAAATGTTTCATATTTATTTCAGGATATTCAGTCAGAAATGTTAAAATCCGAACCCGATCTTTTAAGCTTACAACCAAGCTATTTACAAAAAATTCAGCATGCTCACGATATCGATGAATCGGGCTTACAGTCCATTAATACATTTTCATTAGGGAACAGTGTTAACGTTTTCTCACGCAGCCCGTCCCTTGTTATTTTATATACTGCTTGCAAGTTCAGGAACTATTTTCCTTTTACGGAACTTCTTTCTTCCCTACCGATTCTAAAAATACGCTTGCATTTCTTCTATAGTCTTAAACAATTAACTTACGTATGTTATCGGAATGCGTGGCCGAATGGTTAGCGCACCTGCCTTTCAACCCAAGGGTTTTGAGTTCGAGCCCAGCTGGAGGAGCATTTTTTTTTTTTTTTTTTGCATTTTTCTCCTTTTTTTTCAACCCAAATGACATGGAAACACTTAAAAAGGTGGAAAGGCCTCTAATTGTTCTCTGAACAATTAGTCTCGTAGTGCTTTATTAGGTCTTTCCACCTTTCTGTGGAAAGACCTCTTGAAATGCTTCTGTTTATTATTATTATTAGGTCTTTCCACCTTTCTGTGGAAAGACCTCTTGAAATGCTTATGTTTATTAGGTCTTTCCACCTTTCTGTGGAAAGACCTCTTGAAATGCTTATGTTTATTATTAGGTCTTTCCACCTTTCTGTGGAAAGACCTCTTGAAATGCTTATGTTTATTAGGTCTTTCCACCTTTCTGTGGAAAGACCTCTTGAAATGCTTATGTTTATTATTAGGTCTTTCCACCTTTCTGTGGAAAGACCTATTGATATTCTTCTGTTTCTTATTATTATTATTTTTTATTATTTTTCCGCCGTGTGATTTTGACTTTCAAGATTTATTGAAAAGATTTATAGTCCATGAGAATGTACTCCATGAAAGATTTTTGCAGTTGACCCTGCATATATGAACTTTGACCCCTCAAGGTGTTATTACCCCTTTTGCAAAAAAGCTTGTTATCGCTACTCCTTCGAAACCATAAACTGCAGAGGTACGGAACCTTCACCAATGTCTTCGACTAATTGAGGGGACTCTTCAATCTTTTCATTGCAAAAGTATTCGTTGACCCCTTTTATGAGTTATTGCCCCTGAAAGTTTTTGATCTTAACGAATAATTAAAAATTTTCAAAACGATAAGTCGTAGAGACATAGGACCAACTGCATAAGATTCATTGACCTTTGACCTTAAAATATATGCAAAGGTCAAAGGTCAAGGTCATTCCAAAAATAAGAAATTAAGCTCTTTTTACAGCTCTTTTGTCTTTCAACATATACTATCTGTCTTTGCATCATGAATATGTACTATTAAATCTATTTCAAAGATTTCATTCTTGTCCCCTAAGATTAACCCCTTTGAAAGTTATTGCCCCTTGTGTGAAAAACCTTGTTATCGCTACTCCTCCGAAACCGTAAACCGTAGAGATTCCAAACCTTCATCAGTGTCTTCGACTCATTTAGTACTCTCTTCATTCTATCATTGCGAAAGCATTCTTTGGTCCCTTGTATGAGTTACTGCCCCTGAAAGTTTACGCTGCTTACATTTAATGAACTTTTTTTTAAAACGGTGTATCCTATAGACATGGGATCAACTGCATGGGCATGTTCGACCTTTGACCTTGAAATATTGGTCAAGGTCAAAGGTCAAGGTCATTTAAAAACATAAGAAATCCTTTATATATGTGTAAAATATAGCAATTCACCAAATGACCTTGAACTTTGACCTTGACCTTTGACCTTGACATTGGGTCAAATAGAAAAGCTAGGACATGCATCCAGCTCCAGTATCTGGTAAAAAGACAGAAAGTAAAGATTTCTTGGGTTTTTTTTTTTTTTGAATGACCTTGACCTTTGACCTTGACTTAAAGGTCACAATAAGGATGAAGGATGTGGAAGTAGTTACAATTCGTAGTTTAAAAGAGGCATAAAATAAATAATTAACCTCCCCCCCCTTCTTAAAAAAAAAAAAAATCACATCAACAACAACGTAGAATATTTCAGTCAAATTCAAACCAGACCTCGGATCGACACCATATTTTGTACAATTGTAGTATAGACCTCAGAGAAACTTTCTGGAGAGTTTTACGGTGAGTCTTATAAGTTTATAGAAGTCCTGAAGTTTCACGGCAAAAACTACAAGTTCTGTTGTGTTTGAAATTTAAGTGCAGGTGAACGAAGAAATGATCGAAACCTTTTATCGGCTATTTCTTCAGATGTCGTTAGTAGCATTTAATTCTCCTGATATGATACGACATTTTAATACCAAGCATTCTCTCTTTCTTTTACATTTGGAATTTATTTGATTTTTATTTAGAATTAATCAGTTTCCAGAAATAGCGATTTTCGGTATATTAAAAACCATTCTCGCTTTCATTGTCGTCTTTCCCTTCTAAAAATGCATGCTGGGAGTTTAATTTGTGCTACACATATTTAATTAAACCCAAAGAAATGCTTATTTCAATGTTTCATATTTATTTCAGGATATTCAGTCAGAAATGTTAAAATCCGAACCCGATCTTTTAAGCTTACAACGAAGCTATTTACAAAAAATTCAGCATGCTCACGATATCGATGAATCGGGCTTACAGTCCATTAATACATTTTCATTAGGGAACAGTGTTAACGTTTTCTCACGCAGCCCGTCCCTTGTTATTTTATATACTGCTTGCAAGTTCAGGAACTATTTCCTTTTACGGAACTTCTTTCTTCCCCTACCGATTCTAAAAATACGCTTGCATTTCTTCTATAGTCTTAAACAATTAACTTACGTATGTTATCGGAATGCGTGGCCGAATGGTTAGCGCACCTGCCTTTCAATCCAAGGGTTTTGAGTTCGATCCCAGCTGGAGGAGTTTTTTTTTTTTTTTTTTTTTTTTCATTTTTTGCATTTTTCTCCTTTTTTTCAACCCAAATGACACGGAAACACTTAAAAAGGTGGAAAGGCCTCTAATTGTTCTCTGAACAATTAGTCTCCTAGTGCTTTATTAGGTCTTTCCACCTTTCTGTGGAAAGACCTCTTGAAATGCTTATGTTTATTAGGTCTTTCCACCTTTCTGTGGAAAGACCTATTGATATTCTTCTGTTTATTATTATTATTATTATTATTATTATTATTATTATTTTTCCACCCCCTGATGTGATTCTATGTTTCAAGATATATCGAAAAGATTTATAGGCTATAAGAATGTACTCTTTAAAAGATTTTTACAGTTGACCCTGCGTATATGAACTTTGACCCCTCTAAGAGTTATTACCCCTTTTGCAATAAAAGCTTGTTATCGCTACTACTTCGAAACCGTAAACCGTAGAGGTACGAAACCTTCACCAATGTCTTCGACTAATTGAGGAGACTCTTCAATCTTTTCATTGCGAAAGTACTCGTGGAGCCCTTTTATGAGTTATTGCCCCTGAAAGTTTTTGAAGTTTACAAAAAATAATTTTTTTTCAAAACGATAAGTCGTAGAGACATGAAACCAACTGGATAAGATTCTTTGACCTCAGACCTTGAAATTTATGTCAAGGTCAAAGGTCAAGGTCATTCAAAAAATGAGAAATTAAGCTCTTTTTATATCTCTTTTGTCTTTCAATGTATACTAAGTATCTTTGTACCATTAATATGTCCTCTTAAAACTATTTCAAATATTTCATGCTTATCCCCTAAGATTTACCACTTTAAGAGTTATTGCCCCTTTTACTGAAAACCTTGTTATCGCTACTCCTCCGAAACCGTAAACCGTAGAGACACAAAACCTTCACCAATGTCTTCAGGGTCTTTAGACACAACTTCAATCTATTCAGTGCAAAAGTATCCGATGACCCCTTATATGAGTTATCGCCCTTTAACGTCTTTGCGCTTACTATTAAACCTCATAACTTTAAAAGTAAAAGACATAGAAGCATGGGGTCAAGTGCAATGTGACCCTTGACCTTTGACCTTGAATATTTATTCAAGGTCAAAGGTCAAGGTCATTTCAAAATTTTAAAATTTTCATCTTTTCTATCTTTCAAGCCATTTATGGATTCTTTTTCTATAAAAATTAATTTCAGAGAGTAAAATATGAAAAATATATGAAATTTAAAGAAGGTGGAAAGACCTCTAATTGTTCGAGAACAATTAGTCTACTAGTTATTATTATTTTTTTTCTTCCCGGACTTTTGAAACCACAAGACTTATCGAAAAACTTTATAGTTCATGATACTGGACATTAAAAGTTATTTCGAAAAACGACCCCCCGTGTTTGACCCATGACTTCTTACGAAGTTATTGCCCCTTTTGCAAGAATAGCCTGTTATCGCTACTCCTTCGAAACCGTAAACCGTAGAGGTACAGAACCTTCACCAATGTTTTCGACTACTTGAGAGGACTTTTCAATCTTTTCATTGCGAAACGATTTGTCGAGCCCTTTGATAAATTACTGCCCCTGAGAGTTTTTGATGTTTACGAATAATGACAAAATTCTCTAAACGATAAGTCGTAAAGACTTGGGACCAACTGCATTAGATTTTGTGACCTCTGACCTTGAATTTTTTGTAAAGGTCAAAGGTCAAGGTCATTCAAAATATGAGAAAATTAGCTTTTTTAATATCTCTTTTGTCTTTCAACATATACTGAATATCTTTGCATCTGTAATATGTCCTTCTAAAACTATTTGAAAGATTTCATTCTTGTCCCCCGAGCTTGACCCATTCAAAAGTTGTCACCCCTTGTGCAACAAAACCTTGTTATCGCTACTCCTCCGAAACCGTAAACCGTAGAGATTCCAAACCTTCATCAGTGTCTTCGACTCATTTAGTACTCTCTTCATTCTATCATTGCGAAAGCATTCTTTGGTCCCTTGTATGAGTTACTGCCCCTGAAAGTTTACGCTGCTTACATTTAATGAACTTTTTTTTAAAACGGTGTATCCTAGAGACATGGGATCAACTGCATGGGCATGTTCGACCTTTGACCTTGAAATATTGGTCAAGGTCAAAGGTCAAGGTCATTTAAAAACATAAGAAATCCTTTATATATGTGTAAAATATAGCAATTCACCAAATGACCTTGAACTTTGACCTTGACCTTTGACCTTGACCTTTGACCTTGACATTGGGTCAAATAGAAAAGCTAGGACATGCATCCAGCTCCAGTATCTGGTAAAAAGACAGAAAGTAAAGATTTCTTGGGCTTTTTTTTTTTTGAATGACCTTGACCTTTGACCTTGACTTAAAGGTCACAATAAGGATGAAGGATGTGGAAGTAGTTACAATTCGTAGTTTAAAAGAGGCATAAAATAAATAATTAACCTCCCCCCCCCCTTCTTAAAAAAAAAAAAAATCACATCAACAACAACGTAGAATATTTCAGTCAAATTCAAACCAGACCTCGGATCGACACCATATTTTGTACAATTGTAGTATAGACCTCAGAGAAACTTTCTGGAGAGTTTTACGGTGAGTCTTATAAGTTTATAGAAGTCCTGAAGTTTCACGGCAAAAACTACAAGTTCTGTTGTGTTTGAAATTTAAGTGCAGGTGAACGAAGAAATGATCGAAACCTTTTATCGGCTATTTCTTCAGATGTCGTTAGTAGCATTTAATTCTCCTGATATGATACGACATTTTAATACCAAGCATTCTCTCTTTCTTTTACATTTGGAATTTATTTGATTTTTATTTAGAATTAATCAGTTTCCAGAAATAGCGATTTTCGGTATATTAAAAACCATTCTCGCTTTCATTGTCGTCTTTCCCTTCTAAAAATGCATGCTGGGAGTTTAATTTGTGCTACACATATTTAATTAAACCCAAAGAAATGCTTATTTCAATGTTTCATATTTATTTCAGGATATTCAGTCAGAAATGTTAAAATCCGAACCCGATCTTTTAAGCTTACAACGAAGCTATTTACAAAAAATTCAGCATGCTCACGATATCGATGAATCGGGCTTACAGTCCATTAATACATTTTCATTAGGGAACAGTGTTAACGTTTTCTCACGCAGCCCGTCCCTTGTTATTTTATATACTGCTTGCAAGTTCAGGAACTATTTCCTTTTACGGAACTTCTTTCTTCCCCTACCGATTCTAAAAATACGCTTGCATTTCTTCTATAGTCTTAAACAATTAACTTACGTATGTTATCGGAATGCGTGGCCGAATGGTTAGCGCACCTGCCTTTCAATCCAAGGGTTTTGAGTTCGATCCCAGCTGGAGGAGTTTTTTTTTTTTTTTTTTTTTTCATTTTTTGCATTTTTCTCCTTTTTTTCAACCCAAATGACACGGAAACACTTAAAAAGGTGGAAAGGCCTCTAATTGTTCTCTGAACAATTAGTCTCCTAGTGCTTTATTAGGTCTTTCCACCTTTCTGTGGAAAGACCTCTTGAAATGCTTATGTTTATTATTATTATTTTTTTTCTTCCCGGACTTTTGAAACCACAAGACTTATCGAAAAACTTTATAGTTCATGATACTGGACATTAAAAGTTATTTCGAAAAACGACCCCCCGTGTTTGACCCATGACTTCTTACGAAGTTATTGCCCCTTTTGCAAGAATAGCCTGTTATCGCTACTCCTTCGAAACCGTAAACCGTAGAGGTACAGAACCTTCACCAATGTTTTCGACTACTTGAGAGGACTTTTCAATCTTTTCATTGCGAAACGATTTGTCGAGCCCTTTGATAAATTACTGCCCCTGAGAGTTTTTGATGTTTACGAATAATGACAAAATTCTCTAAACGATAAGTCGTAAAGACTTGGGACCAACTGCATTAGATTTTGTGACCTCTGACCTTGAATTTTTTGTAAAGGTCAAAGGTCAAGGTCATTCAAAATATGAGAAAATTAGCTTTTTTAATATCTCTTTTGTCTTTCAACATATACTGAATATCTTTGCATCTGTAATATGTCCTTCTAAAACTATTTGAAAGATTTCATTCTTGTCCCCCGAGCTTGACCCATTCAAAAGTTGTCACCCCTTGTGCAACAAAACCTTGTTATCGCTACTCCTCCGAAACCGTAAACCGTAGAGATTCCAAACCTTCATCAGTGTCTTCGACTCATTTAGTACTCTCTTCATTCTATCATTGCGAAAGCATTCTTTGGTCCCTTGTATGAGTTACTGCCCCTGAAAGTTTACGCTGCTTACATTTAATGAACTTTTTTTTAAAACGGTGTATCCTAGAGACATGGGATCAACTGCATGGGCATGTTCGACCTTTGACCTTGAAATATTGGTCAAGGTCAAAGGTCAAGGTCATTTAAAAACATAAGAAATCCTTTATATATGTGTAAAATATAGCAATTCACCAAATGACCTTGAACTTTGACCTTGACCTTTGACCTTGACCTTTGACCTTGACATTGGGTCAAATAGAAAAGCTAGGACATGCATCCAGCTCCAGTATCTGGTAAAAAGACAGAAAGTAAAGATTTCTTGGGCTTTTTTTTTTTTGAATGACCTTGACCTTTGACCTTGACTTAAAGGTCACAATAAGGATGAAGGATGTGGAAGTAGTTACAATTCGTAGTTTAAAAGAGGCATAAAATAAATAATTAACCTCCCCCCCCCCCTTCTTAAAAAAAAAAAAAATCACATCAACAACAACGTAGAATATTTCAGTCAAATTCAAACCAGACCTCGGATCGACACCATATTTTGTACAATTGTAGTATAGACCTCAGAGAAACTTTCTGGAGAGTTTTACGGTGAGTCTTATAAGTTTATAGAAGTCCTGAAGTTTCACGGCAAAAACTACAAGTTCTGTTGTGTTTGAAATTTAAGTGCAGGTGAACGAAGAAATGATCGAAACCTTTTATCGGCTATTTCTTCAGATGTCGTTAGTAGCATTTAATTCTCCTGATATGATACGACATTTTAATACCAAGCATTCTCTCTTTCTTTTACATTTGGAATTTATTTGATTTTTATTTAGAATTAATCAGTTTCCAGAAATAGCGATTTTCGGTATATTAAAAACCATTCTCGCTTTCATTGTCGTCTTTCCCTTCTAAAAATGCATGCTGGGAGTTTAATTTGTGCTACACATATTTAATTAAACCCAAAGAAATGCTTATTTCAATGTTTCATATTTATTTCAGGATATTCAGTCAGAAATGTTAAAATCCGAACCCGATCTTTTAAGCTTACAACGAAGCTATTTACAAAAAATTCAGCATGCTCACGATATCGATGAATCGGGCTTACAGTCCATTAATACATTTTCATTAGGGAACAGTGTTAACGTTTTCTCACGCAGCCCGTCCCTTGTTATTTTATATACTGCTTGCAAGTTCAGGAACTATTTCCTTTTACGGAACTTCTTTCTTCCCCTACCGATTCTAAAAATACGCTTGCATTTCTTCTATAGTCTTAAACAATTAACTTACGTATGTTATCGGAATGCGTGGCCGAATGGTTAGCGCACCTGCCTTTCAATCCAAGGGTTTTGAGTTCGATCCCAGCTGGAGGAGTTTTTTTTTTTTTTTTTTTTTTTTCATTTTTTGCATTTTTCTCCTTTTTTTCAACCCAAATGACACGGAAACACTTAAAAAGGTGGAAAGGCCTCTAATTGTTCTCTGAACAATTAGTCTCCTAGTGCTTTATTAGGTCTTTCCACCTTTCTGTGGAAAGACCTCTTGAAATGCTTATGTTTATTATTATTATTTTTTTTCTTCCCGGACTTTTGAAACCACAAGACTTATCGAAAAACTTTATAGTTCATGATACTGGACATTAAAAGTTATTTCGAAAAACGACCCCCCGTGTTTGACCCATGACTTCTTACGAAGTTATTGCCCCTTTTGCAAGAATAGCCTGTTATCGCTACTCCTTCGAAACCGTAAACCGTAGAGGTACAGAACCTTCACCAATGTTTTCGACTACTTGAGAGGACTTTTCAATCTTTTCATTGCGAAACGATTTGTCGAGCCCTTTGATAAATTACTGCCCCTGAGAGTTTTTGATGTTTACGAATAATGACAAAATTCTCTAAACGATAAGTCGTAAAGACTTGGGACCAACTGCATTAGATTTTGTGACCTCTGACCTTGAATTTTTTGTAAAGGTCAAAGGTCAAGGTCATTCAAAATATGAGAAAATTAGCTTTTTTAATATCTCTTTTGTCTTTCAACATATACTGAATATCTTTGCATCTGTAATATGTCCTTCTAAAACTATTTGAAAGATTTCATTCTTGTCCCCCGAGCTTGACCCATTCAAAAGTTGTCACCCCTTGTGCAACAAAACCTTGTTATCGCTACTCCTCCGAAACCGTAAACCGTAGAGATTCCAAACCTTCATCAGTGTCTTCGACTCATTTAGTACTCTCTTCATTCTATCATTGCGAAAGCATTCTTTGGTCCCTTGTATGAGTTACTGCCCCTGAAAGTTTACGCTGCTTACATTTAATGAACTTTTTTTTAAAACGGTGTATCCTAGAGACATGGGATCAACTGCATGGGCATGTTCGACCTTTGACCTTGAAATATTGGTCAAGGTCAAAGGTCAAGGTCATTTAAAAACATAAGAAATCCTTTATATATGTGTAAAATATAGCAATTCACCAAATGACCTTGAACTTTGACCTTGACCTTTGACCTTGACCTTTGACCTTGACATTGGGTCAAATAGAAAAGCTAGGACATGCATCCAGCTCCAGTATCTGGTAAAAAGACAGAAAGTAAAGATTTCTTGGGCTTTTTTTTTTTTGAATGACCTTGACCTTTGACCTTGACTTAAAGGTCACAATAAGGATGAAGGATGTGGAAGTAGTTACAATTCGTAGTTTAAAAGAGGCATAAAATAAATAATTAACCTCCCCCCCCCCTTCTTAAAAAAAAAAAAAATCACATCAACAACAACGTAGAATATTTCAGTCAAATTCAAACCAGACCTCGGATCGACACCATATTTTGTACAATTGTAGTATAGACCTCAGAGAAACTTTCTGGAGAGTTTTACGGTGAGTCTTATAAGTTTATAGAAGTCCTGAAGTTTCACGGCAAAAACTACAAGTTCTGTTGTGTTTGAAATTTAAGTGCAGGTGAACGAAGAAATGATCGAAACCTTTTATCGGCTATTTCTTCAGATGTCGTTAGTAGCATTTAATTCTCCTGATATGATACGACATTTTAATACCAAGCATTCTCTCTTTCTTTTACATTTGGAATTTATTTGATTTTTATTTAGAATTAATCAGTTTCCAGAAATAGCGATTTTCGGTATATTAAAAACCATTCTCGCTTTCATTGTCGTCTTTCCCTTCTAAAAATGCATGCTGGGAGTTTAATTTGTGCTACACATATTTAATTAAACCCAAAGAAATGCTTATTTCAATGTTTCATATTTATTTCAGGATATTCAGTCAGAAATGTTAAAATCCGAACCCGATCTTTTAAGCTTACAACGAAGCTATTTACAAAAAATTCAGCATGCTCACGATATCGATGAATCGGGCTTACAGTCCATTAATACATTTTCATTAGGGAACAGTGTTAACGTTTTCTCACGCAGCCCGTCCCTTGTTATTTTATATACTGCTTGCAAGTTCAGGAACTATTTCCTTTTACGGAACTTCTTTCTTCCCCTACCGATTCTAAAAATACGCTTGCATTTCTTCTATAGTCTTAAACAATTAACTTACGTATGTTATCGGAATGCGTGGCCGAATGGTTAGCGCACCTGCCTTTCAATCCAAGGGTTTTGAGTTCGATCCCAGCTGGAGGAGTTTTTTTTTTTTTTTTTTTTTTTCATTTTTTGCATTTTTCTCCTTTTTTTCAACCCAAATGACACGGAAACACTTAAAAAGGTGGAAAGGCCTCTAATTGTTCTCTGAACAATTAGTCTCCTAGTGCTTTATTAGGTCTTTCCACCTTTCTGTGGAAAGACCTCTTGAAATGCTTATGTTTATTATTATTATTTTTTTTCTTCCCGGACTTTTGAAACCACAAGACTTATCGAAAAACTTTATAGTTCATGATACTGGACATTAAAAGTTATTTCGAAAAACGACCCCCCGTGTTTGACCCATGACTTCTTACGAAGTTATTGCCCCTTTTGCAAGAATAGCCTGTTATCGCTACTCCTTCGAAACCGTAAACCGTAGAGGTACAGAACCTTCACCAATGTTTTCGACTACTTGAGAGGACTTTTCAATCTTTTCATTGCGAAACGATTTGTCGAGCCCTTTGATAAATTACTGCCCCTGAGAGTTTTTGATGTTTACGAATAATGACAAAATTCTCTAAACGATAAGTCGTAAAGACTTGGGACCAACTGCATTAGATTTTGTGACCTCTGACCTTGAATTTTTTGTAAAGGTCAAAGGTCAAGGTCATTCAAAATATGAGAAAATTAGCTTTTTTAATATCTCTTTTGTCTTTCAACATATACTGAATATCTTTGCATCTGTAATATGTCCTTCTAAAACTATTTGAAAGATTTCATTCTTGTCCCCCGAGCTTGACCCATTCAAAAGTTGTCACCCCTTGTGCAACAAAACCTTGTTATCGCTACTCCTCCGAAACCGTAAACCGTAGAGATTCCAAACCTTCATCAGTGTCTTCGACTCATTTAGTACTCTCTTCATTCTATCATTGCGAAAGCATTCTTTGGTCCCTTGTATGAGTTACTGCCCCTGAAAGTTTACGCTGCTTACATTTAATGAACTTTTTTTTAAAACGGTGTATCCTAGAGACATGGGATCAACTGCATGGGCATGTTCGACCTTTGACCTTGAAATATTGGTCAAGGTCAAAGGTCAAGGTCATTTAAAAACATAAGAAATCCTTTATATATGTGTAAAATATAGCAATTCACCAAATGACCTTGAACTTTGACCTTGACCTTTGACCTTGACCTTTGACCTTGACATTGGGTCAAATAGAAAAGCTAGGACATGCATCCAGCTCCAGTATCTGGTAAAAAGACAGAAAGTAAAGATTTCTTGGGCTTTTTTTTTTTTGAATGACCTTGACCTTTGACCTTGACTTAAAGGTCACAATAAGGATGAAGGATGTGGAAGTAGTTACAATTCGTAGTTTAAAAGAGGCATAAAATAAATAATTAACCTCCCCCCCCCCTTCTTAAAAAAAAAAAAAATCACATCAACAACAACGTAGAATATTTCAGTCAAATTCAAACCAGACCTCGGATCGACACCATATTTTGTACAATTGTAGTATAGACCTCAGAGAAACTTTCTGGAGAGTTTTACGGTGAGTCTTATAAGTTTATAGAAGTCCTGAAGTTTCACGGCAAAAACTACAAGTTCTGTTGTGTTTGAAATTTAAGTGCAGGTGAACGAAGAAATGATCGAAACCTTTTATCGGCTATTTCTTCAGATGTCGTTAGTAGCATTTAATTCTCCTGATATGATACGACATTTTAATACCAAGCATTCTCTCTTTCTTTTACATTTGGAATTTATTTGATTTTTATTTAGAATTAATCAGTTTCCAGAAATAGCGATTTTCGGTATATTAAAAACCATTCTCGCTTTCATTGTCGTCTTTCCCTTCTAAAAATGCATGCTGGGAGTTTAATTTGTGCTACACATATTTAATTAAACCCAAAGAAATGCTTATTTCAATGTTTCATATTTATTTCAGGATATTCAGTCAGAAATGTTAAAATCCGAACCCGATCTTTTAAGCTTACAACGAAGCTATTTACAAAAAATTCAGCATGCTCACGATATCGATGAATCGGGCTTACAGTCCATTAATACATTTTCATTAGGGAACAGTGTTAACGTTTTCTCACGCAGCCCGTCCCTTGTTATTTTATATACTGCTTGCAAGTTCAGGAACTATTTCCTTTTACGGAACTTCTTTCTTCCCCTACCGATTCTAAAAATACGCTTGCATTTCTTCTATAGTCTTAAACAATTAACTTACGTATGTTATCGGAATGCGTGGCCGAATGGTTAGCGCACCTGCCTTTCAATCCAAGGGTTTTGAGTTCGATCCCAGCTGGAGGAGTTTTTTTTTTTTTTTTTTTTTCATTTTTTGCATTTTTCTCCTTTTTTTCAACCCAAATGACACGGAAACACTTAAAAAGGTGGAAAGGCCTCTAATTGTTCTCTGAACAATTAGTCTCCTAGTGCTTTATTAGGTCTTTCCACCTTTCTGTGGAAAGACCTCTTGAAATGCTTATGTTTATTATTAGGTCTTTCCACCTTTCTGTGGAAAGACCTATTGAAATGCTTATGTTTATTATTATTATTATTATTTTTCCGTTACCGCCTTTTGAACCGAAAGACTTTTCGAAGAACTTTATAGTTCATGATACTCGACATCAAAAGTTATTTCGAAAAACTACCCAACGAGTATGACCTATGACCCCTTTCGGAGTTCTTGCCCTTTGAACGAAAAACATTGTTATCGCTACTCCTTCGAAATCATAAACCGCAGAGGTTCGAAACCATTACCAATGTTTTCGACTACTTGAGAGGACTTTTCAATCTTTTCATTGTGAAATGATTTGTCGAGCCCTTTAATAAGTTATCGCCCCTGAGATTTTTTTGGTGTTTACGAATAATGAAAAATTTTCTTGATGATAAGTCGTCAAGAAATAGGACCAACTGCATAAGATTCTTTGACCTTATACCTTGAAGTTAAGGTCAAGGTCAAAGGTCAAGGTCATTCAAAATATAAGAAAATTAACTCTTTTTATAGCTCTTTTGTCTTTCAACATATACTACATATCTTTGCATCTTTAATTTGTCCTTCTAAAACTATTTTAAAGATTTCATTCTTGTTCCCCAAGCTTGACCCATTCAAAAGTTGTCACCCCTTTCGCAATGAAACCTTGTTATCGCTACTCCTCTGAAACCGTAAAGCGTAGAGATTCCAAACCTTCATCAGTGTCTTCGACTCATTTAGTACACTCTTCAATCTATACAGTGCGAAAGGGTTCTTCGGCCCCTTCTATGAGTTACTGTCCCTGAAAGTTTTCGCTGCTTACATTTAATGAACTTTTTTTCAAAGGGTCTAACCTAGAGACATGGAACCAACTGCATGGGCATGTTTGACCTTTGACCTTGAAATGTAGGTCAAGGTCAAAGGTCAAGGTCATTGAAAACTATATAAATTGTTGATATCAGCTATTTATTTAAATGACCTTGACCTTTGACCTTGACCTTTAACCTTTGACCTTGACACTGACTCAAGGGTAAAAAAAATTCAGAACATGCATCTAGATTCATGTACATTTCAGTGTTGAACTCAGTTTAAAGCAAAGTTGTTGTTGTTGGTTTTTTTTTTTTTTTTTTTTTTTTTTTTAAATGACCTTGACCTTTGACCTTGACCTTTGATCCAAAGGTCACAATCAAGATTAAGTTCGTGGAGGTTGCTACAACTCTTACTTCTAAAAATGTTAGGAATAAATAAATAAATAATTCTCCTCAACCCCCCCCCCCTTTTGAAAAAAAAAAAAAAATCAATAGCAACGTAGAAAATTTCTCTAAAACTCATACACCTCGGATCGACATAAGATTTTAAGAAACTGCAGAAAAGACCTCAAAGAAAGTTTCCTGAAAGTTTTACGGTGAGTCTCTGAAGTGTAACGAAATTATGAATGTTTTCGGCAAATACTACATTTTTTTTTTTCTATCTGAAATTTAGGTGCTGATGAGCATAAAAATGAATTTAAGCTTTTATCGGCTATTTCTTCAGTTGTTATTAATAGCATTCGATTCTCCTGCTCTAATACAATATTTTAATACCAAGCATTCTTGATTTCTTTAGTATGTGGGATTTATTTCAATTTTATTTAGATTTAATGTTAATGGAATGAGTCTCGAAAATAGCGATTTTTCCTATCAAATAAATTTCCACGCTCTCATTGACACCTTTTTTTTTCTTCCTGAAATGCATGTCTGAAATTTAATTTATGCTAGTTACATTTAATTCAACCCACATGGAGATATTTATTAAATCTGACCTATTATTTTGAATCACCATATTCGGTCAAACCGAACGCGACATTTTTCATAAATTCGTAAACAAAGTCTCGGCTCTAGGTGATTAACTCCATTGATTTAGAGTATAAACCAACTCAAATAAATTATTTTTACAGAAAATCTGCTTTTTTATTATACACCAATCGTGTTTCTCAAAACAATTTATTACTGATTACTACATTGGACAACAAACAAAAGGACACGTGCTCTTATATTCCTATTTATTCCTAAACAACATATTTACTACCTCCATCTTCATCGGAGTGCGTGGCCTAATGGTTAGCGCACCTGCCTTTCAAACCAAGGATTTTGGGTTCGAACCCTGCTGGAGGAACCTCTTTTTTTTTTTTTTTTTTTTTTCATTTCTTGCATTTTTCTTCTTTATTACAACCCAAATCTCATGGAAACACTTAAAAAGGTGGAAAGGCCTCTAATTGTTCTCTGAACAATTAGTCTCCTAGTGCTTTATTAGGTCTTTCCACCTTTCTGTGGAAAGACCTATTGAAATGCTTATGTTTATTAGGTCTTTCCACCTTTCTGTGGAAAGACCTCTTGAAATGCTTATGTTTATTATTATTAGGTCTTTCCACCTTTCTGTGGAAAGACCTCTTGAAATGCTTATGTTTATTATTAGGTCTTTCCACCTTTCTGTGGAAAGACCTATTGATTTTCTTCTGTTTATTATTATTCTTATTATTCTTATTAGGTCTTTCCACCTTTCTGTGGAAAGACCTCTTGAAATGCTTCTGTTTATTATTAGGTCTTTCCACCTTTCTGTGGAAAGACCTATTGAAATGCTTATGTTTATTATTATTATTATTATTTTTCCGTTACCGCCTTTTGAACCGAAAGACTTTTCGAAGAACTTTATAGTTCATGATACTCGACATCAAAAGTTATTTCGAAAAACTACCCAACGAGTATGACCTACGACCCCTTTCGGAGTTCTTGCCCTTTGAACGAAAAACCTTGTTATCGCTACTCCTTCGAAACCATAAACCCCAGAGGTACGAAACCGTTACCAATGTTTTCGACTACTTGAGAGGACTTTTCAATCTTTCATTGCGAAATGATTTGTGGAGCCCTTTATTAAGTTATCGCCCCTGAGAGTTTTCGATGTTTACAAATAATGAAATATTTTTCAAAACGACAAGTCGTAAAGACATGGGACCAACTGCATTAAATTCTTTGACATTTGACCTTGAAATTTATATAGAGGTCAAAGGTCAAGGTCATTCAAAATATGAGAAAATTAGCTTTTTAAATATCTCTTTTGTCTTTCGACATATACTGAATACCTTTGCATCTATAATATGTCCTTCTAAAACTATTTTAAGGATTTCATTCTTGTCCCCCAAGCTTGACCCATTCAAAAGTTGTCACCCCTTTCGCAATAAAACCTTGTTATCGCTACTCCTCCGAAACCGTAAACCGTAGAGATTCCAAACCTTCATCAGTGTCTTCGACTCATTTAGTACACTCTTCAATCTATGTAGTGCGAAAGGATACTTCGGCCCCTTGTATGAGTTAATGTCCCTGAAAGTTTTCGCTGTTTACATTTAATGAGCTTTTTTTCAAAGGGTCTATCCTAGAGACATGGGACCAACTGCATGGGCATGTTTGACCTTTGACCTTGAAATGTAGGTCAAGGTCAAAGGTCAAGGTCATTTAAAACCATAAGAAATTCCTTATATGTATGTAAAAATGTAACAATCAACTAAATGACCTTGAACTTGAACTTTGACCTTGACCTTTGACCTTGAACTTTGATGACCTTGGCCTTTGACCAAAAGGTCAGAATCAGTAATTAAATTACTCCTCTTCTCAAAAAAAAAAAAAAAAAAAAAAAAAAAAAATCAAACCAATAGCAAAGTAGAATATTTCTCAAAAACTCGTACAACACCTTGGATCGACATAAAATTTCGGGGGAACTGCAGAACAGACCTGAAAGAAACTTTCCTGAAAGTTTTACGCTGAATCTCTGAAGTATATAGAAATTATGAATGTTAACGGCAAACACTACATTTTTTCTCGTATCTGAAATTTAGGTGCCGATGAACATAAAAATGAATTGAAGCTTTTATCGGTTATTTCTTCAGTTGTTATGAATAGCAGTCGATTCTCTTGATATGATATGATATTTTAATACCAAGCATTCTTGATTTATTTAGTATGTGGAATTTATTTCAATTTTATTTAGAATTAATATTAATCGAATGAATGTCGAAAACAGCGATTTTTCAGAGCAAATAAATTTTCACGCTCTCATTGACACCTTTTTCTATCTAAAATGCATATCTGAGATTTTAATTTATGCTACTTACATTTAATTCAGTCCACACAGAGATGCTTATTTCAATCTTACCTAGTATTTCAGGATATTCAGTCATATCCGAACCCGATCCGATATTTTCATATATTTGTAAACAAAGTCACGGCACTGCAGTACTAATGCATCATAGGCTCTAAATGATTAACTCAATGCATTCAAATTATACACCAACTCAAATAATTTTTTTAAACCGAAAATCTGCATTCGTATTATACACCAATCGTGTTTCTCAAAACTATCTAATACTGATTACTACATTCCATAACAAACAAATCGCCACGTGCTTTTAGATTCCTATTTATTCCTAAACAATATATTTACTACCTCCATCTTCATCGCAATGCATGGCCTAATGGTTAGCGCACCTGCCTTTCAATCCAAGGGTTTTGGGTTCGATCCCTGCTGGAGGAGCAATTTTTTTTTTTTTTTTTTTTTTTTTTTTTTTTTTGCATTTTTTGCATTTTTCTTCTTTTTTTTCAACCCAAATGACACGGAAACACTTAAAAAGGTGGAAAGGCCTCTAATTGTTCTCTGAACAATTAGTCTCCTAGTTATTATTATTATTATTATTATTATTATTTTTCCGCTACGGCCTTTTGAACCGAAAGACTTATCAAAAAACTTTATAGTTCATGATACTCGACATCAAAAGTTATTTCGAAAAACTACCCAACGAGTATGACCTATGACCCCTTTCGGAGTTCTTGCCCCTTGTACGAAAAACCTTGTTATCGCTACTCCTTCGAAACCGTAAACCGTAGAGGTACGAAACCTTCATCAATGTCTTCGACTTATTGAGGGGACTCTTCAATCTTTTCATTGTGAAAGTATTCGTCAACCCCTTTTATGAGTTATTGCCCCTGAAAGTTTTTGATGTTTACAAATAATTGAAAATTTTCAAAACGATAAGTCGTAGAGACATGGGACCAACTGCATAAGATTCATTGACCTTTGACCTTAAAATATATGCAAAGGTCAAAGGTCAAGGTCATTTAAATATGAGAAATTAAGCTCTTTTTATATCTCTTTTTTCTTTCAACATATATTAAATATCTTTGCATCATTAATATGTCCTCTTAAAACTATTTCAAAGATTTCATACTTGTCCCCTGAAATTTACCCCTTTGAAAGTTATTGCCCCTTTTAATGAAAACCTTGTTATCGCTACTCCTCTGAAACGGTAAACCGCAGAGACATAAAACCTTCACTAATGTCTTCAGGGTCTTTAGACACAACTTCAATCTATTCAGTGCGAAAGTATCTGATGACCCCTTATATGAGTTATCGCCCTTTAACGTCTTTGCGCTTACTATTAAACCTCATAACTTTAAAACTAAAAGTCAGAGAAGTATGGGGTCAAGTGCAATGTGACCCTTGACCTATGACCTTGAATATTTGTTCAAGGTCAAAGGTCAAGGTCATCTCAAAATTTTTAAAATTTTCATTTTTTCCATCTTTCAAACCATTTATGGATTCTTTTTGTATAAAAATTAACTTTAGAGAGTAAAATATGAAAAATATATGAAATTTAAAGAAGGTGGAAAGACCTCTAATTGTTCGAGAACAATTAGTCTACTAGTTATTATTTTTTTTCTTCCCGGACTTTTGAAACCACAAGACTTATCGAAAAACTTTATAGTTCATGATACTGGACATTAAAAGTTATTTCGAAAAACGACCCCCCGTGTTTGACCCATGACTTCTTACGAAGTTATTGCCCCTTTTGCAAGAATAGCCTGTTATCGCTACTCCTTCGAAACCGTAAACCGTAGAGGTACAGAACCTTCACCAATGTTTTCGACTACTTGAGAGGACTTTTCAATCTTTTCATTGCGAAACGATTTGTCGAGCCCTTTGATAAATTACTGCCCCTGAGAGTTTTTGATGTTTACGAATAATGACAAAATTCTCTAAACGATAAGTCGTAAAGACTTGGGACCAACTGCATTAGATTTTGTGACCTCTGACCTTGAATTTTTTGTAAAGGTCAAAGGTCAAGGTCATTCAAAATATGAGAAAATTAGCTTTTTTAATATCTCTTTTGTCTTTCAACATATACTGAATATCTTTGCATCTGTAATATGTCCTTCTAAAACTATTTGAAAGATTTCATTCTTGTCCCCCGAGCTTGACCCATTCAAAAGTTGTCACCCCTTGTGCAACAAAACCTTGTTATCGCTACTCCTCCGAAACCGTAAACCGTAGAGATTCCAAACCTTCATCAGTGTCTTCGACTCATTTAGTACTCTCTTCATTCTATCATTGCGAAAGCATTCTTTGGTCCCTTGTATGAGTTACTGCCCCTGAAAGTTTACGCTGCTTACATTTAATGAACTTTTTTTTAAAACGGTGTATCCTAGAGACATGGGATCAACTGCATGGGCATGTTCGACCTTTGACCTTGAAATATTGGTCAAGGTCAAAGGTCAAGGTCATTTAAAAACATAAGAAATCCTTTATATATGTGTAAAATATAGCAATTCACCAAATGACCTTGAACTTTGACCTTGACCTTTGACCTTGACCTTTGACCTTGACATTGGGTCAAATAGAAAAGCTAGGACATGCATCCAGCTCCAGTATCTGGTAAAAAGACAGAAAGTAAAGATTTCTTGGGCTTTTTTTTTTTTTTGAATGACCTTGACCTTTGACCTTGACTTAAAGGTCACAATAAGGATGAAGGATGTGGAAGTAGTTACAATTCGTAGTTTAAAAGAGGCATAAAATAAATAATTAACCTCCCCCCCCCTTCTTAAAAAAAAAAAAAATCACATCAACAACAACGTAGAATATTTCAGTCAAATTCAAACCAGACCTCGGATCGACACCATATTTTGTACAATTGTAGTATAGACCTCAGAGAAACTTTCTGGAGAGTTTTACGGTGAGTCTTATAAGTTTATAGAAGTCCTGAAGTTTCACGGCAAAAACTACAAGTTCTGTTGTGTTTGAAATTTAAGTGCAGGTGAACGAAGAAATGATCGAAACCTTTTATCGGCTATTTCTTCAGATGTCGTTAGTAGCATTTAATTCTCCTGATATGATACGACATTTTAATACCAAGCATTCTCTCTTTCTTTTACATTTGGAATTTATTTGATTTTTATTTAGAATTAATCAGTTTCCAGAAATAGCGATTTTCGGTATATTAAAAACCATTCTCGCTTTCATTGTCGTCTTTCCCTTCTAAAAATGCATGCTGGGAGTTTAATTTGTGCTACACATATTTAATTAAACCCAAAGAAATGCTTATTTCAATGTTTCATATTTATTTCAGGATATTCAGTCAGAAATGTTAAAATCCGAACCCGATCTTTTAAGCTTACAACGAAGCTATTTACAAAAAATTCAGCATGCTCACGATATCGATGAATCGGGCTTACAGTCCATTAATACATTTTCATTAGGGAACAGTGTTAACGTTTTCTCACGCAGCCCGTCCCTTGTTATTTTATATACTGCTTGCAAGTTCAGGAACTATTTCCTTTTACGGAACTTCTTTCTTCCCCTACCGATTCTAAAAATACGCTTGCATTTCTTCTATAGTCTTAAACAATTAACTTACGTATGTTATCGGAATGCGTGGCCGAATGGTTAGCGCACCTGCCTTTCAATCCAAGGGTTTTGAGTTCGATCCCAGCTGGAGGAGTTTTTTTTTTTTTTTTTTTTTTCATTTTTTGCATTTTTCTCCTTTTTTTCAACCCAAATGACACGGAAACACTTAAAAAGGTGGAAAGGCCTCTAATTGTTCTCTGAACAATTAGTCTCCTAGTGCTTTATTAGGTCTTTCCACCTTTCTGTGGAAAGACCTCTTGAAATGCTTATGTTTATTATTATTATTTTTTTTCTTCCCGGACTTTTGAAACCACAAGACTTATCGAAAAACTTTATAGTTCATGATACTGGACATTAAAAGTTATTTCGAAAAACGACCCCCCGTGTTTGACCCATGACTTCTTACGAAGTTATTGCCCCTTTTGCAAGAATAGCCTGTTATCGCTACTCCTTCGAAACCGTAAACCGTAGAGGTACAGAACCTTCACCAATGTTTTCGACTACTTGAGAGGACTTTTCAATCTTTTCATTGCGAAACGATTTGTCGAGCCCTTTGATAAATTACTGCCCCTGAGAGTTTTTGATGTTTACGAATAATGACAAAATTCTCTAAACGATAAGTCGTAAAGACTTGGGACCAACTGCATTAGATTTTGTGACCTCTGACCTTGAATTTTTTGTAAAGGTCAAAGGTCAAGGTCATTCAAAATATGAGAAAATTAGCTTTTTTAATATCTCTTTTGTCTTTCAACATATACTGAATATCTTTGCATCTGTAATATGTCCTTCTAAAACTATTTGAAAGATTTCATTCTTGTCCCCCGAGCTTGACCCATTCAAAAGTTGTCACCCCTTGTGCAACAAAACCTTGTTATCGCTACTCCTCCGAAACCGTAAACCGTAGAGATTCCAAACCTTCATCAGTGTCTTCGACTCATTTAGTACTCTCTTCATTCTATCATTGCGAAAGCATTCTTTGGTCCCTTGTATGAGTTACTGCCCCTGAAAGTTTACGCTGCTTACATTTAATGAACTTTTTTTTAAAACGGTGTATCCTAGAGACATGGGATCAACTGCATGGGCATGTTCGACCTTTGACCTTGAAATATTGGTCAAGGTCAAAGGTCAAGGTCATTTAAAAACATAAGAAATCCTTTATATATGTGTAAAATATAGCAATTCACCAAATGACCTTGAACTTTGACCTTGACCTTTGACCTTGACCTTTGACCTTGACATTGGGTCAAATAGAAAAGCTAGGACATGCATCCAGCTCCAGTATCTGGTAAAAAGACAGAAAGTAAAGATTTCTTGGTTTTTTGTTTTTTTTTTTTTTTGAATGACCTTGACCTTTGACCTTGACTTAAAGGTCACAATAAGGATGAAGGATGTGGAAGTAGTTACAATTCGTAGTTTAAAAGAGGCATAAAATAAATAATTAACCTCCCCCCCCCCCTTCTTAAAAAAAAAAAAAATCACATCAACAACAACGTAGAATATTTCAGTCAAATTCAAACCAGACCTCGGATCGACACCATATTTTGTACAATTGTAGTATAGACCTCAGAGAAACTTTCTGGAGAGTTTTACGGTGAGTCTTATAAGTTTATAGAAGTCCTGAAGTTTCACGGCAAAAACTACAAGTTCTGTTGTGTTTGAAATTTAAGTGCAGGTGAACGAAGAAATGATCGAAACCTTTTATCGGCTATTTCTTCAGATGTCGTTAGTAGCATTTAATTCTCCTGATATGATACGACATTTTAATACCAAGCATTCTCTCTTTCTTTTACATTTGGAATTTATTTGATTTTTATTTAGAATTAATCAGTTTCCAGAAATAGCGATTTTCGGTATATTAAAAACCATTCTCGCTTTCATTGTCGTCTTTCCCTTCTAAAAATGCATGCTGGGAGTTTAATTTGTGCTACACATATTTAATTAAACCCAAAGAAATGCTTATTTCAATGTTTCATATTTATTTCAGGATATTCAGTCAGAAATGTTAAAATCCGAACCCGATCTTTTAAGCTTACAACGAAGCTATTTACAAAAAATTCAGCATGCTCACGATATCGATGAATCGGGCTTACAGTCCATTAATACATTTTCATTAGGGAACAGTGTTAACGTTTTCTCACGCAGCCCGTCCCTTGTTATTTTATATACTGCTTGCAAGTTCAGGAACTATTTCCTTTTACGGAACTTCTTTCTTCCCCTACCGATTCTAAAAATACGCTTGCATTTCTTCTATAGTCTTAAACAATTAACTTACGTATGTTATCGGAATGCGTGGCCGAATGGTTAGCGCACCTGCCTTTCAATCCAAGGGTTTTGAGTTCGATCCCAGCTGGAGGAGTTTTTTTTTTTTTTTTTTTTTTCATTTTTTGCATTTTTCTCCTTTTTTTCAACCCAAATGACACGGAAACACTTAAAAAGGTGGAAAGGCCTCTAATTGTTCTCTGAACAATTAGTCTCCTAGTGCTTTATTAGGTCTTTCCACCTTTCTGTGGAAAGACCTCTTGAAATGCTTATGTTTATTATTATTATTTTTTTTCTTCCCGGACTTTTGAAACCACAAGACTTATCGAAAAACTTTATAGTTCATGATACTGGACATTAAAAGTTATTTCGAAAAACGACCCCCCGTGTTTGACCCATGACTTCTTACGAAGTTATTGCCCCTTTTGCAAGAATAGCCTGTTATCGCTACTCCTTCGAAACCGTAAACCGTAGAGGTACAGAACCTTCACCAATGTTTTCGACTACTTGAGAGGACTTTTCAATCTTTTCATTGCGAAACGATTTGTCGAGCCCTTTGATAAATTACTGCCCCTGAGAGTTTTTGATGTTTACGAATAATGACAAAATTCTCTAAACGATAAGTCGTAAAGACTTGGGACCAACTGCATTAGATTTTGTGACCTCTGACCTTGAATTTTTTGTAAAGGTCAAAGGTCAAGGTCATTCAAAATATGAGAAAATTAGCTTTTTTAATATCTCTTTTGTCTTTCAACATATACTGAATATCTTTGCATCTGTAATATGTCCTTCTAAAACTATTTGAAAGATTTCATTCTTGTCCCCCGAGCTTGACCCATTCAAAAGTTGTCACCCCTTGTGCAACAAAACCTTGTTATCGCTACTCCTCCGAAACCGTAAACCGTAGAGATTCCAAACCTTCATCAGTGTCTTCGACTCATTTAGTACTCTCTTCATTCTATCATTGCGAAAGCATTCTTTGGTCCCTTGTATGAGTTACTGCCCCTGAAAGTTTACGCTGCTTACATTTAATGAACTTTTTTTTAAAACGGTGTATCCTAGAGACATGGGATCAACTGCATGGGCATGTTCGACCTTTGACCTTGAAATATTGGTCAAGGTCAAAGGTCAAGGTCATTTAAAAACATAAGAAATCCTTTATATATGTGTAAAATATAGCAATTCACCAAATGACCTTGAACTTTGACCTTGACCTTTGACCTTGACCTTTGACCTTGACATTGGGTCAAATAGAAAAGCTAGGACATGCATCCAGCTCCAGTATCTGGTAAAAAGACAGAAAGTAAAGATTTCTTGGTTTTTTGTTTTTTTTTTTTTTGAATGACCTTGACCTTTGACCTTGACTTAAAGGTCACAATAAGGATGAAGGATGTGGAAGTAGTTACAATTCGTAGTTTAAAAGAGGCATAAAATAAATAATTAACCTCCCCCCCCCCCTTCTTAAAAAAAAAAAAAATCACATCAACAACAACGTAGAATATTTCAGTCAAATTCAAACCAGACCTCGGATCGACACCATATTTTGTACAATTGTAGTATAGACCTCAGAGAAACTTTCTGGAGAGTTTTACGGTGAGTCTTATAAGTTTATAGAAGTCCTGAAGTTTCACGGCAAAAACTACAAGTTCTGTTGTGTTTGAAATTTAAGTGCAGGTGAACGAAGAAATGATCGAAACCTTTTATCGGCTATTTCTTCAGATGTCGTTAGTAGCATTTAATTCTCCTGATATGATACGACATTTTAATACCAAGCATTCTCTCTTTCTTTTACATTTGGAATTTATTTGATTTTTATTTAGAATTAATCAGTTTCCAGAAATAGCGATTTTCGGTATATTAAAAACCATTCTCGCTTTCATTGTCGTCTTTCCCTTCTAAAAATGCATGCTGGGAGTTTAATTTGTGCTACACATATTTAATTAAACCCAAAGAAATGCTTATTTCAATGTTTCATATTTATTTCAGGATATTCAGTCAGAAATGTTAAAATCCGAACCCGATCTTTTAAGCTTACAACGAAGCTATTTACAAAAAATTCAGCATGCTCACGATATCGATGAATCGGGCTTACAGTCCATTAATACATTTTCATTAGGGAACAGTGTTAACGTTTTCTCACGCAGCCCGTCCCTTGTTATTTTATATACTGCTTGCAAGTTCAGGAACTATTTCCTTTTACGGAACTTCTTTCTTCCCCTACCGATTCTAAAAATACGCTTGCATTTCTTCTATAGTCTTAAACAATTAACTTACGTATGTTATCGGAATGCGTGGCCGAATGGTTAGCGCACCTGCCTTTCAATCCAAGGGTTTTGAGTTCGATCCCAGCTGGAGGAGTTTTTTTTTTTTTTTTTTTTTTCATTTTTTGCATTTTTCTCCTTTTTTTCAACCCAAATGACACGGAAACACTTAAAAAGGTGGAAAGGCCTCTAATTGTTCTCTGAACAATTAGTCTCCTAGTGCTTTATTAGGTCTTTCCACCTTTCTGTGGAAAGACCTCTTGAAATGCTTATGTTTATTATTATTATTTTTTTTCTTCCCGGACTTTTGAAACCACAAGACTTATCGAAAAACTTTATAGTTCATGATACTGGACATTAAAAGTTATTTCGAAAAACGACCCCCCGTGTTTGACCCATGACTTCTTACGAAGTTATTGCCCCTTTTGCAAGAATAGCCTGTTATCGCTACTCCTTCGAAACCGTAAACCGTAGAGGTACAGAACCTTCACCAATGTTTTCGACTACTTGAGAGGACTTTTCAATCTTTTCATTGCGAAACGATTTGTCGAGCCCTTTGATAAATTACTGCCCCTGAGAGTTTTTGATGTTTACGAATAATGACAAAATTCTCTAAACGATAAGTCGTAAAGACTTGGGACCAACTGCATTAGATTTTGTGACCTCTGACCTTGAATTTTTTGTAAAGGTCAAAGGTCAAGGTCATTCAAAATATGAGAAAATTAGCTTTTTTAATATCTCTTTTGTCTTTCAACATATACTGAATATCTTTGCATCTGTAATATGTCCTTCTAAAACTATTTGAAAGATTTCATTCTTGTCCCCCGAGCTTGACCCATTCAAAAGTTGTCACCCCTTGTGCAACAAAACCTTGTTATCGCTACTCCTCCGAAACCGTAAACTGTAGAGATTCCAAACCTTCATCAGTGTCTTCGACTCATTTAGTACTCTCTTCATTCTATCATTGCGAAAGCATTCTTTGGTCCCTTGTATGAGTTACTGCCCCTGAAAGTTTACGCTGCTTACATTTAATGAACTTTTTTTTAAAACGGTGTATCCTAGAGACATGGGATCAACTGCATGGGCATGTTCGACCTTTGACCTTGAAATATTGGTCAAGGTCAAAGGTCAAGGTCATTTAAAAACATAAGAAATCCTTTATATATGTGTAAAATATAGCAATTCACCAAATGACCTTGAACTTTGACCTTGACCTTTGACCTTGACCTTTGACCTTGACATTGGGTCAAATAGAAAAGCTAGGACATGCATCCAGCTCCAGTATCTGGTAAAAAGACAGAAAGTAAAGATTTCTTGGTTTTTTGTTTTTTTTTTTTTTTTGAATGACCTTGACCTTTGACCTTGACTTAAAGGTCACAATAAGGATGAAGGATGTGGAAGTAGTTACAATTCGTAGTTTAAAAGAGGCATAAAATAAATAATTAACCTCCCCCCCCCCTTCTTAAAAAAAAAAAAAATCACATCAACAACAACGTAGAATATTTCAGTCAAATTCAAACCAGACCTCGGATCGACACCATATTTTGTACAATTGTAGTATAGACCTCAGAGAAACTTTCTGGAGAGTTTTACGGTGAGTCTTATAAGTTTATAGAAGTCCTGAAGTTTCACGGCAAAAACTACAAGTTCTGTTGTGTTTGAAATTTAAGTGCAGGTGAACGAAGAAATGATCGAAACCTTTTATCGGCTATTTCTTCAGATGTCGTTAGTAGCATTTAATTCTCCTGATATGATACGACATTTTAATACCAAGCATTCTCTCTTTCTTTTACATTTGGAATTTATTTGATTTTTATTTAGAATTAATCAGTTTCCAGAAATAGCGATTTTCGGTATATTAAAAACCATTCTCGCTTTCATTGTCGTCTTTCCCTTCTAAAAATGCATGCTGGGAGTTTAATTTGTGCTACACATATTTAATTAAACCCAAAGAAATGCTTATTTCAATGTTTCATATTTATTTCAGGATATTCAGTCAGAAATGTTAAAATCCGAACCCGATCTTTTAAGCTTACAACGAAGCTATTTACAAAAAATTCAGCATGCTCACGATATCGATGAATCGGGCTTACAGTCCATTAATACATTTTCATTAGGGAACAGTGTTAACGTTTTCTCACGCAGCCCGTCCCTTGTTATTTTATATACTGCTTGCAAGTTCAGGAACTATTTCCTTTTACGGAACTTCTTTCTTCCCCTACCGATTCTAAAAATACGCTTGCATTTCTTCTATAGTCTTAAACAATTAACTTACGTATGTTATCGGAATGCGTGGCCGAATGGTTAGCGCACCTGCCTTTCAATCCAAGGGTTTTGAGTTCGATCCCAGCTGGAGGAGTTTTTTTTTTCTTTTTTTTTTCATTTTTTGCATTTTTCTCCTTTTTTTCAACCCAAATGACACGGAAACACTTAAAAAGGTGGAAAGGCCTCTAATTGTTCTCTGAACAATTAGTCTCCTAGTGCTTTATTAGGTCTTTCCACCTTTCTGTGGAAAGACCTCTTGAAATGCTTATGTTTATTAGGTCTTTCCACCTTTCTGTGGAAAGACCTCTTGAAATGCTTATGTTTATTATTATTAGGGTCTTCCGTCTTCAGCGGAAGACCCTTCTATTATTGTATTGTTTCTTTTTCTTATTATTATTATTATTTTTTTTCCTACACCGGTATCTCAGTAACGGTTCGGTGGATTTTTATGAAACTTTCGGAGATGATAGGGAACGATGTTCCCTCGGGACGTTTTTTTCATTTTTGATGATTTCACTTCCGGTCGCGAAATATGACGTATTTTTGACGTTTTTCTGCAATTCCGGTCTGTCCTACTCCGAAAAAACTGCGCAAAATAGAAATTTGAAATTTTCAGGAATGATAGAATTGTGACCTTGACATGTGCACCTGACTTTCGAAATTTTAAGAAGATGTTTAAATTTTTCAAATTTTAAAGTTAAATTTTTCAAAAAAAAATTTTTAATCGAATTTTGAAATTTTTTATATTGTAAAATAGATCTTGGCGAGAACTTTCCAAAAATGTATTTGTTTTGCATGTGAGTACATTAATAAACAATATATAAGCTCAGGTGTGTTAGGTCACTTGAGTGCAAGTGTACTTTAAGAACTTTTCTTTAAAAAATCATTACTCTTTTATTTCTTGACCGATTTTAAAACTTTTTACACCGTCAAATAGATCTTTACGAGACCTTTCCAACAGTATATTTGGTTTTATTGTAAGTGCACTAATAAAGAAAATATGAGCTCAGGTAAGTTAGCCTTTTGTTTTGACAGGACATATCAAAATCATTGTCAAGGACACTTGCGTATGACCGTACTCTTTGATCTTTGGCAGATATCCTTTGATTTCTTTTAAAAAGCATTACTCTTTTATTTCTTGACCGATTTTAGAACTTTATACACCATCAAATAGATCTTTACGAGACCTTTCCAACAATGTATTTCTTTTGTTTGTAAATGCACTAATAAAGAAAATATGAGCTCAGGTATGTTAGTTTTTTTTTGACAGGACATGTCAAACTCATTATCAAGGACACTTGTGGATGACCGTACTCTTTCATCTTTGGCGGATATCCTTTTCTTTTTTAAAAAATCTTTACTCTTTTATTTCTTGACCGATTTTAAAACTTTTTACACCGTCTGATAGGTCTTCCTGTGACCTTTCTTACAGTATATTTGTTTTGATTTTAGGTGAAATTTTAAAGAAAATATGAGCTCAGGTGTGTTAGAGAATTTTGACGGCCCATGTATAAGTTATCGATTTTCTTCAGCGACGTTTAATACACAGTGACCTAGAAGAAAGCAAGGACATTCAATTAAGTCTGAAATAGTGATTTCATAATGTACCTGTGATTATGAAAATTTGTGTATTCAATTTAAATCATTGAAAGTTTTGAATACTGTAATTTCAAATTTCAAAACCTTTAAAATTGTAAGATTTTGATATATCCTCTAATGTTGAAAGCGGTAAGCTCCTACTGGATGAATTTTTATTACAGCATTTAAAACTTCAAAAAATTTCAAATTTGAAATAATTTAAAAGCCTTAAAATATGAAATCAAGGACATCTAAAATAATGAAAACATGAATGAGAGTGATTAGGAGTCTATTGGAGGTCAAAAAGAGTGAAATTAAAACGATTTAAATTTTTTTTTAAAAAATTCAAAACTGCTTCCAAAGATGGAGAACATCATACAATGAGGTGAAATCTCTCAAAGGTCAAAGAAAGTAAAATTTTATCGATTTAATTTTTTTCAAAAAATTTAAACTGAATCCAAATGTTAAAACAAGGACTGTCTCTGTATTTTGAAAGATGTAGAACATAAAACAATGTGTTTTGAATCTCTAAAAGGTAAAATAGACTGAAATTTAAACGATTTAAATTTTTCAAAAAATTTAAATTGAATCCAAACGTTAAAACAAGGACTATCTCTGTATTTTGAAAGACGGAGAACATCATACAATGTGTTTTGAAATCTCTCAAAGGTCAAATAGACTGAAATTTAAACGATTTAAATTTTTCAAAAAATTTAAATTGAATCCAAACGTTAAAACAAGGACTATCTCTGTATTTTGAAAGATGGAGAACATCATACAATGTGTTTTGAAATCTCTCAAAGGTCAAATAGACTGAGATTTAAACGATTTAAATTTTTTAAAAAATTTAAATTGAATCCAAACGTTAAAACAAGGACTATCTCTGTATTTTGAAAGATGGAGAACATCATACAATGTGTTTTGAAATCTCTCAAAGGTCAAATAGACTGAGATTTAAACGATTTAAATTTTTCAAAAAATTTAAATTGAATCCAAACGTTAAAACAAGGACTATCTCTGTATTTTGAAAGATGGAGAACATCATACAATGTGTTTTGAAATCTCTCAAAGGTCAAATAGACTGAGATTTAAACGATTTAAATTTTTCAAAAAATTTAAATTGAATCCAAACGTTAAAACAAGGACTATCTCTGTATTTTGAAAGATGGAGAACATCATACAATGTGTTTTAAAATCTCTCAAAGGTCAAATAGACTGAGATTTAAACGATTTAAATTTTTCAAAAAATTTAAATTGCTTCCACAAACATAAAAAACGCAACAAATGATGTTCTCTTCCTTCAAAATATGTAAGTTGACTTTTGTTTAATATTTCAGTGCAATTTAAATTTTTTTGAAAAATTAAATCGTTTAAATCTCACTCTAATTGACCTTTGAGAGGTTTCAAAACACATTGTATGATGTTCTCCATCTTTCAAAATACAGAGATAGTCCTTGTTTTAACATTTGGATTTAATTTAAATTTTTTGAAAAATTTAAATCGTTTAAATCTCACTCTATTTAACCTTTGAGTGATTTCAAAACACATTGTATGATGTTCTCCGTCTTTCAAAATACAGAGATAGTCCTTGTTTTTACATTTGGAAACAAATTGAATTTTTTGAAAATTTTCAATTGTTTGAATCTCACTCTATTTGAACTTTGAAAGATTTCAAAACACATTGTATGATATACACCATCTTTCAAAATACAGAAATAGTCCTTGTTTTAACATTTGGAAGCAATTTAAATTTTTAGAAAAATTTAAATCCTTTAAATCTCACTCTATTTGACTTTTGAGAGATTTCAAAACACATTGTATGATGTTCTTCACCTTTCAAAATACAGAGATAGTCCTTGTTTTAATGGTTGGTTTCAATTTAAATTTTTTGAAAAATTTAAATCGTTTAAATTTCACTCTATTTGACCTTTGAAAGATTTCAAAACACATTGTATGATGTTCTCCATCTTCCAAAATTCAGAGATAGTCCTTATTTTAACATTTGGATTTAATTTAATTTTTTTTAAAAATTTAAATCGTTTAAATCTCATTCTATTTGACCTTTGAGTGATTTCAAAACACATTGTATGATGTTCTCCGTCTTTCAAAATACAGAGATAGTCCTTGTTTTTACATTTGGAAACAAATTGAATTTTTTGAAAATTTTAAATTGTTTGAATCTCACTCTATTTGAACTTTGAAAGATTTCAAAACACATTGTATGATATTCTCCGTCTTTCAAAATACAGAAATAGTCCTTGTTTTAACATTTGGATTCAATTTAAATTTTTTGAGAAATTTAAATCGTTTAAATTTCACCCTATTTGACCTTTGAGAGATTTTAAAACACATTGTATGATGTTCTCCATCTTTCAAAATACAGAGATAGTCCTTGTTTTAACGTTTGGATTCAATTTAAATTTTTTGAAAAATTTAAATCGTTTAAATCTCAGTCTATTGACCTTTGAGAGATTTCAAAACACATTGTATGATGTTCTCCATCTTCCAAAATACAGAGATAGTCCTTGTTTTAATGGTTGGTTTCAATTTAAATTTTTTGAAAAATTTAAATCGTTTAAATTTCACTCTATTTGACCTTTGAAAGAATTCAAAACAAATTATATGATGTTCTCCATCTTCCAAAATACAGAGATAGTCCTTGTTTTAACATTTGGATTTAATTTAAATTTTTTGAAAAATTTAAATCCTTTAAATCTCACTCTATTTAACCTTTGAAAGATTTCAAAACACATTATATGATGTTCTCCATCTTTCAAAATACAGAGATAGTCCTTGTTTTAACGTTTGGATTCAATTTAAATTTTTTGAAAAATTTAAATCGTTTAAATCTCAGTCTATTTGACCTTTGAGAGATTTCAAAACACATTGTATGATGTTCTCCATCTTCCAAAATACAGAGATAGTCCTTGTTCTAACATTTGGATTTAATTTAAATTTTTTGAAAAATTTAAATCGTTTAAATCTCACTCTATTTAACCTTTGAAAGATTTCAAAACACATTATATGATGTTCTCCATCTTTCAAAATATAGAGATAGTCCTTGTTTTAATGGTTGGTTTCAATTTAAATTTTTTGAAAAATTTAAATCGTTTAAATTTCACTCTATTTAGCCTTTGAGTGATTTCAAAACACATTGTATGATGTTCTCCATCTTTCAAAATACAGAGATAGTTCTTGTTTCAATCAAAATGATACCTCATCGAAATCGGACGGAAGACCCACTCGTTGCTCGCAACGAGATCGGATCTAGTTATTATTATTTTTCTTCCCGGACTTTTGAAACCGCAAGACTTATCGAAAAACTTTATAGTTCATGATACTGGATATTAAAAGTTATTCCGAAAAACGACCCCCCATGTTTGAACTTTGACCTCTTACGAAGTTATTGCCCCTTTCGCAAGAATAGCTTGTTATCGCTACTCCTTCGAAACCGTAAACCGTAGAGGTACGAAACCTTCACCAATGTCTTTGACTAATTGAGGGGATTCTTCAATCTATTCATTGCGAAAGAATTCGTTGACCACTTCAATGAGTTATTGCCCCTGAAAGTTTTTGATATTCATGAAAAATTAAAAATTTTCAAAACCATAAGTCGTAGAGACATGAAACCAACTGCATTGAATTCTTTGACATTTGACCTTGAAATTTATGTCAAGGTCAAAGGTCAAGGTCATTCAAACTATGAGATATTTATAATTCTCTTGTCTTTCAACATATACTATATGCCTTTGCATCTTTAATATGTCCTTCTAAAACTTTTTCAAAGATTTCATTCTTGTCCCCTAAACTTAACCCCTTTGAAAGTTATTGCCCTTGTGCGAAAAACCTTGTTATCGCTACTCCTCTGAAACCGTAGACCGTAGAGACATCAAACCTTCACTAATGTCTTCAGGGTCTTTAGACACAACTTCAATCTATTCAGTGCGAAAGGATCTGATGACCCTTTATATGAGTTATCGCCCTTTAACGGCTTTGCGCTTAATAGTAGGCCTTATAACTTTAAAAGTAAAAGTCCTAGAAGCATGAAACTAATTGCAATGTGATTCTTGACCTTTGACCTTTAATGTGTGGTAAAGGTCAAGGTCATTTCAAAATTTTCAAAATTTTCATTTTTTTCTATTTTCAAGCCATTACTGGATTCTTTTTGTATAAAAATTAACTTTAGAGAGTAAAATATAAAAATTAAAGAAATTTAAAGAAGGTGGAAAGACCTCTAATTGTTCGAGAACAATTAGTCTACTAGTTATTATTATTTTTTTTCTTCCCGGACTTTTGAAACCACAAGACTTATCGAAAAACTTTATAGTTCATGATACTGGACATTAAAAGTTATTTCGAAAAACGACCCCCCGTGTTTGACCCATGACTTCTTACGAAGTTATTGCCCCTTTTGCAAGAATAGCCTGTTATCGCTACTCCTTCGAAACCGTAAACCGTAGAGGTACAGAACCTTCACCAATGTTTTCGACTACTTGAGAGGACTTTTCAATCTTTTCATTGCGAAACGATTTGTCGAGCCCTTTGATAAATTACTGCCCTTGAGAGTTTTTGATGTTTACGAATAATGACAAAATTCTCTAAACGATAAGTCATAAAGACTTGGGACCAACTGCATTAGATTTTGTGACCTCTGACCTTGAATTTTTTGTAAAGGTCAAAGGTCAAGGTCATTCAAAATATGAGAAAATTAGCTTTTTTAATATCTCTTTTGTCTTTCAACATATACTGAATATCTTTGCATCTGTAATATGTCCTTCTAAAACTATTTGAAAGATTTCATTCTTGTCCCCCGAGCTTGACCCATTCAAAAGTTGTCACCCCTTGTGCAACAAAACCTTGTTATCGCTACTCCTCCGAAACCGTAAACCGTAGAGATTCCAAACCTTCATCAGTGTCTTCGACTCATTTAGTACTCTCTTCATTCTATCATTGCGAAAGCATTCTTTGGTCCCTTGTATGAGTTACTGCCCCTGAAAGTTTACGCTGCTTACATTTAATGAACTTTTTTTAAAAACGGTGTATCCTAGAGACATGGGATCAACTGCATGGGCATGTTTGACCTTTGACCTTGAAATATTGGTCAAGGTCAAAGGTCAAGGTCATTTAAAAACATAAGAAATCCTTTATATATGTGTAAAATATAGCAATTCACCAAATGACCTTGAACTTTGACCTTGACCTTTGACCTTGACCTTTGACCTTGACATTGGGTCAAATAGAAAAGCTAGGACATGCATCCAGCTCCAGTATTTGGTAAAAAGACAGAAAGTAAAGATTTCTTGGGTTTTTTTTTTTTTTTTTTTTTTGAATGACCTTGACCTTTGACCTTGACTTAAAGGTCACAATAAGGATGAAGGATGTGGAAGTAGTTACAATTCGTAGTTTAAAAGAGGCATAAAATAAATAATTAACCTCCCCCCCCCTTCTTAAAAAAAAAAAAAATCACATCAACAACAACGTAGAATATTTCAGTCAAATTCAAACCAGACCTCGGATCGACACCATATTTTGTACAATTGTAGTATAGACCTCAGAGAAACTTTCTGGAGAGTTTTACGGTGAGTCTTATAAGTTTATAGAAGTCCTGAAGTTTCACGGCAAAAACTACAAGTTCTGTTGTGTTTGAAATTTAAGTGCAGGTGAACGAAGAAATGATCGAAACCTTTTATCGGCTATTTCTTCAGATGTCGTTAGTAGCATTTAATTCTCCTGATATGATACGACATTTTAATACCAAGCATTCTCTCTTTCTTTTACATTTGGAATTTATTTGATTTTTATTTAGAATTAATCAGTTTCCAGAAATAGCGATTTTCGGTATATTAAAAACCATTCTCGCTTTCATTGTCGTCTTTCCCTTCTAAAAATGCATGCTGGGAGTTTAATTTGTGCTACACATATTTAATTAAACCCAAAGAAATGCTTATTTCAATGTTTCATATTTATTTCAGGATATTCAGTCAGAAATGTTAAAATCCGAACCCGATCTTTTAAGCTTACAACGAAGCTATTTACAAAAAATTCAGCATGCTCACGATATCGATGAATCGGGCTTACAGTCCATTAATACATTTTCATTAGGGAACAGTGTTAACGTTTTCTCACGCAGCCCGTCCCTTGTTATTTTATATACTGCTTGCAAGTTCAGGAACTATTTCCTTTTACGGAACTTCTTTCTTCCCCTACCGATTCTAAAAATACGCTTGCATTTCTTCTATAGTCTTAAACAATTAACTTACGTATGTTATCGGAATGCGTGGCCGAATGGTTAGCGCACCTGCCTTTCAATCCAAGGGTTTTGAGTTCGATCCCAGCTGGAGGAGTTTTTTTTTTTTTTTTTTTTTCATTTTTTGCATTTTTCTCCTTTTTTTCAACCCAAATGACACGGAAACACTTAAAAAGGTGGAAAGGCCTCTAATTGTTCTCTGAACAATTAGTCTCCTAGTGCTTTATTAGGTCTTTCCACCTTTCTGTGGAAAGACCTCTTGAAATGCTTATGTTTATTAGGTCTTTCCACCTTTCTGTGGAAAGACCTCTTGAAATGCTTATGTTTATTATTATTAGGGCTTTCCACCTTTCTGTGGAAAGTCCTATTGATATTCTTCTGTTTATTATTATTATTATTATTATTATTATTATTATTATTTTTCCACCCCCTGATGTGATTCTATGTTTCAAGATATATCGAAAAGATTTATAGTCTATAAGAATGTACTCTTTAAAAGGTTGTTACAGTTGACCCTGCGTATATGAACTTTGACCCCTCTAAGAGTTATTACCCCTTTTGCAATAAAAGCTTGTTATCGCTACTCTTTCGAAACCATAAACCGTAGAGGTACGAAACCTTCAACAATGTGTTCGACTAATTGAGGAGACTCTTCAATCTTTTCATTGCGAAAGTATTCGTGGACCCCTTTTATCAGTTATTGCCCCTGAAAGTTTTTGAAGTTTACAAATAATAATTTTTTTTCAAAACGATAAGTCGTAGAGACATGAAACCAACTGGATAAGATTCTTTGACCTCAGACCTTGAAATTTATGTCAAGGTCAAAGGTCAAGGTCATTCAAAATATGAGAAATTAAGCTCTTTTTATATCTCTTTTGTCTTTCAATTTATACTAAGTATCTTTGCATCATTAATATGTCCTCTTAAAACTATTTCAAAGATTTCATACTTGTCCCCTAAGATTTACCCCTTTAAAAGTTATTGCCCCTTTTACTGAAAACCTTGTTATCGCTACTCCTCCTAAACCGTAAACTGTAGAGACACAAAACCTTCACCAACGTCTTCAGGATCTTTAGACACAACTTCAGTCTATTCAGTGCGAAAGTATCTGATGACCCCTTATATGAGTTATAGCCCTTTAACGTCTTTGCGCTTACTATTAAACCTTATAACTTTAAAACTAAAAGTCATAGAAGCATAGGGTCAAGTGCAATGTGACCCTTGACCTTTGACCTTGAATATTTGTTCAAGGTCAAAGGTCAAGGTCATTTCAAAATTTTAAAATTTTCATTTTTTCTATCTTTCAAGCCATTTATGGATTCTTTTTCTATAAAAATTAACTTCAGAGAGTAAAATATGAAAAATATATGAAATTTAAAGAAGGTGGAAAGACCTCTAATTGTTCAAGAACAATTAGTCTACTAGTTATTATTATTTTTCTTCCCGGACTTTTGAAACCGCAAGACTTATCGAAAAACTTTATAGTTCATGATACTGGATATTAAAAGTTATTCCGAAAAACGACCCCCCATGTTTGAACTTTGACCTTTTACGAAGTTATTGCCCCTTTCGCAAGAATAGCTTGTTATCGCTACTCCTTCGAAACCGTAAACCGTAGAGGTACGAAACCTTCACCAATGTCTTTGACTAATTGAGGGGATTCTTCAATCTATTCATTGCGAAAGAATTCGTTGACCACTTCAATGAGTTATTGCCCCTGAAAGTTTTTGATATTCATGAAAAATTAAAAATTTTCAAAACCATAAGTCGTAGAGACATGAAACCAACTGCATTGAATTCTTTGACATTTGACCTTGAAATTTATGTCAAGGTCAAAGGTCAAGGTCATTCAAACTATGAGATATTTATAATTCTCTTGTCTTTCAACATATACTATATGCCTTTGCATCTTTAATATGTCCTTCTAAAACTTTTTCAAAGATTTCATTCTTGTCCCCTAAACTTAACCCCTTTGAAAGTTATTGCCCTTGTGCGAAAAACCTTGTTATCGCTACTCCTCTGAAACCGTAGACCGTAGAGACATCAAACCTTCACTAATGTCTTCAGGGTCTTTAGACACAACTTCAATCTATTCAGTGCGAAAGGATCTGATGACCCTTTATATGAGTTATCGCCCTTTAACGGCTTTGCGCTTAATAGTAGGCCTTATAACTTTAAAAGTAAAAGTCCTAGAAGCATGAAACTAATTGCAATGTGATTCTTGACCTTTGACCTTTAATGTGTGGTAAAGGTCAAGGTCATTTCAAAATTTTCAAAATTTTCATTTTTTTCTATTTTCAAGCCATTACTGGATTCTTTTTGTATAAAAATTAACTTTAGAGAGTAAAATATAAAAATTAAAGAAATTTAAAGAAGGTGGAAAGACCTCTAATTGTTCGAGAACAATTAGTCTACTAGTTATTATTATTTTTTTTCTTCCCGGACTTTTGAAACCACAAGACTTATCGAAAAACTTTATAGTTCATGATACTGGACATTAAAAGTTATTTCGAAAAACGACCCCCCGTGTTTGACCCATGACTTCTTACGAAGTTATTGCCCCTTTTGCAAGAATAGCCTGTTATCGCTACTCCTTCGAAACCGTAAACCGTAGAGGTACAGAACCTTCACCAATGTTTTCGACTACTTGAGAGGACTTTTCAATCTTTTCATTGCGAAACGATTTGTCGAGCCCTTTGATAAATTACTGCCCCTGAGAGTTTTTGATGTTTACGAATAATGACAAAATTCTCTAAACGATAAGTCGTAAAGACTTGGGACCAACTGCATTAGATTTTGTGACCTCTGACCTTGAATTTTTTGTAAAGGTCAAAGGTCAAGGTCATTCAAAATATGAGAAAATTAGCTTTTTTAATATCTCTTTTGTCTTTCAACATATACTGAATATCTTTGCATCTGTAATATGTCCTTCTAAAACTATTTGAAAGATTTCATTCTTGTCCCCCGAGCTTGACCCATTCAAAAGTTGTCACCCCTTGTGCAACAAAACCTTGTTATCGCTACTCCTCCGAAACCGTAAACCGTAGAGATTCCAAACCTTCATCAGTGTCTTCGACTCATTTAGTACTCTCTTCATTCTATCATTGCGAAAGCATTCTTTGGTCCCTTGTATGAGTTACTGCCCCTGAAAGTTTACGCTGCTTACATTTAATGAACTTTTTTTAAAAACGGTGTATCCTAGAGACATGGGATCAACTGCATGGGCATGTTTGACCTTTGACCTTGAAATATTGGTCAAGGTCAAAGGTCAAGGTCATTTAAAAACATAAGAAATCCTTTATATATGTGTAAAATATAGCAATTCACCAAATGACCTTGAACTTTGACCTTGACCTTTGACCTTGACCTTTGACCTTGACATTGGGTCAAATAGAAAAGCTAGGACATGCATCCAGCTCCAGTATCTGGTAAAAAGACAGAAAGTAAAGATTTCTTGGGTTTTTTTTTTTTTTGAATGACCTTGACCTTTGACCTTGACTTAAAGGTCACAATAAGGATGAAGGATGTGGAAGTAGTTACAATTCGTAGTTTAAAAGAGGCATAAAATAAATAATTAACCTCCCCCCCCCTTCTTAAAAAAAAAAAAAATCACATCAACAACAACGTAGAATATTTCAGTCAAATTCAAACCAGACCTCGGATCGACACCATATTTTGTACAATTGTAGTATAGACCTCAGAGAAACTTTCTGGAGAGTTTTACGGTGAGTCTTATAAGTTTATAGAAGTCCTGAAGTTTCACGGCAAAAACTACAAGTTCTGTTGTGTTTGAAATTTAAGTGCAGGTGAACGAAGAAATGATCGAAACCTTTTATCGGCTATTTCTTCAGATGTCGTTAGTAGCATTTAATTCTCCTGATATGATACGACATTTTAATACCAAGCATTCTCTCTTTCTTTTACATTTGGAATTTATTTGATTTTTATTTAGAATTAATCAGTTTCCAGAAATAGCGATTTTCGGTATATTAAAAACCATTCTCGCTTTCATTGTCGTCTTTCCCTTCTAAAAATGCATGCTGGGAGTTTAATTTGTGCTACACATATTTAATTAAACCCAAAGAAATGCTTATTTCAATGTTTCATATTTATTTCAGGATATTCAGTCAGAAATGTTAAAATCCGAACCCGATCTTTTAAGCTTACAACGAAGCTATTTACAAAAAATTCAGCATGCTCACGATATCGATGAATCGGGCTTACAGTCCATTAATACATTTTCATTAGGGAACAGTGTTAACGTTTTCTCACGCAGCCCGTCCCTTGTTATTTTATATACTGCTTGCAAGTTCAGGAACTATTTCCTTTTACGGAACTTCTTTCTTCCCCTACCGATTCTAAAAATACGCTTGCATTTCTTCTATAGTCTTAAACAATTAACTTACGTATGTTATCGGAATGCGTGGCCGAATGGTTAGCGCACCTGCCTTTCAATCCAAGGGTTTTGAGTTCGATCCCAGCTGGAGGAGTTTTTTTTTTTTTTTTTTTTCATTTTTTGCATTTTTCTCCTTTTTTTCAACCCAAATGACACGGAAACACTTAAAAAGGTGGAAAGGCCTCTAATTGTTCTCTGAACAATTAGTCTCCTAGTGCTTTATTAGGTCTTTCCACCTTTCTGTGGAAAGACCTCTTGAAATGCTTATGTTTATTATTATTATTTTTTTTCTTCCCGGACTTTTGAAACCACAAGACTTATCGAAAAACTTTATAGTTCATGATACTGGACATTAAAAGTTATTTCGAAAAACGACCCCCCGTGTTTGACCCATGACTTCTTACGAAGTTATTGCCCCTTTTGCAAGAATAGCCTGTTATCGCTACTCCTTCGAAACCGTAAACCGTAGAGGTACAGAACCTTCACCAATGTTTTCGACTACTTGAGAGGACTTTTCAATCTTTTCATTGCGAAACGATTTGTCGAGCCCTTTGATAAATTACTGCCCCTGAGAGTTTTTGATGTTTACGAATAATGACAAAATTCTCTAAACGATAAGTCGTAAAGACTTGGGACCAACTGCATTAGATTTTGTGACCTCTGACCTTGAATTTTTTGTAAAGGTCAAAGGTCAAGGTCATTCAAAATATGAGAAAATTAGCTTTTTTAATATCTCTTTTGTCTTTCAACATATACTGAATATCTTTGCATCTGTAATATGTCCTTCTAAAACTATTTGAAAGATTTCATTCTTGTCCCCCGAGCTTGACCCATTCAAAAGTTGTCACCCCTTGTGCAACAAAACCTTGTTATCGCTACTCCTCCGAAACCGTAAACCGTAGAGATTCCAAACCTTCATCAGTGTCTTCGACTCATTTAGTACTCTCTTCATTCTATCATTGCGAAAGCATTCTTTGGTCCCTTGTATGAGTTACTGCCCCTGAAAGTTTACGCTGCTTACATTTAATGAACTTTTTTTTAAAACGGTGTATCCTAGAGACATGGGATCAACTGCATGGGCATGTTTGACCTTTGACCTTGAAATATTGGTCAAGGTCAAAGGTCAAGGTCATTTAAAAACATAAGAAATCCTTTATATATGTGTAAAATATAGCAATTCACCAAATGACCTTGAACTTTGACCTTGACCTTTGACCTTGACCTTTGACCTTGACATTGGGTCAAATAGAAAAGCTAGGACATGCATCCAGCTCCAGTATCTGGTAAAAAGACAGAAAGTAAAGATTTCTTGGGTTTTTTTTTTTTTTTTTTGAATGACCTTGACCTTTGACCTTGACTTAAAGGTCACAATAAGGATGAAGGATGTGGAAGTAGTTACAATTCGTAGTTTAAAAGAGGCATAAAATAAATAATTAACCTCCCCCCCTTCTTAAAAAAAAAAAAAATCACATCAACAACAACGTAGAATATTTCAGTCAAATTCAAACCAGACCTCGGATCGACACCATATTTTGTACAATTGTAGTATAGACCTCAGAGAAACTTTCTGGAGAGTTTTACGGTGAGTCTTATAAGTTTATAGAAGTCCTGAAGTTTCACGGCAAAAACTACAAGTTCTGTTGTGTTTGAAATTTAAGTGCAGGTGAACGAAGAAATGATCGAAACCTTTTATCGGCTATTTCTTCAGATGTCGTTAGTAGCATTTAATTCTCCTGATATGATACGACATTTTAATACCAAGCATTCTCTCTTTCTTTTACATTTGGAATTTATTTGATTTTTATTTAGAATTAATCAGTTTCCAGAAATAGCGATTTTCGGTATATTAAAAACCATTCTCGCTTTCATTGTCGTCTTTCCCTTCTAAAAATGCATGCTGGGAGTTTAATTTGTGCTACACATATTTAATTAAACCCAAAGAAATGCTTATTTCAATGTTTCATATTTATTTCAGGATATTCAGTCAGAAATGTTAAAATCCGAACCCGATCTTTTAAGCTTACAACGAAGCTATTTACAAAAAATTCAGCATGCTCACGATATCGATGAATCGGGCTTACAGTCCATTAATACATTTTCATTAGGGAACAGTGTTAACGTTTTCTCACGCAGCCCGTCCCTTGTTATTTTATATACTGCTTGCAAGTTCAGGAACTATTTCCTTTTACGGAACTTCTTTCTTCCCCTACCGATTCTAAAAATACGCTTGCATTTCTTCTATAGTCTTAAACAATTAACTTACGTATGTTATCGGAATGCGTGGCCGAATGGTTAGCGCACCTGCCTTTCAATCCAAGGGTTTTGAGTTCGATCCCAGCTGGAGGAGTTTTTTTTTTTTTTTTTTTTTTCATTTTTTGCATTTTTCTCCTTTTTTTCAACCCAAATGACACGGAAACACTTAAAAAGGTGGAAAGGCCTCTAATTGTTCTCTGAACAATTAGTCTCCTAGTGCTTTATTAGGTCTTTCCACCTTTCTGTGGAAAGACCTCTTGAAATGCTTATGTTTATTAGGTCTTTCCACCTTTCTGTGGAAAGACCTCTTGAAATGCTTATGTTTATTATTATTATTATTATTTTTCTTCCCGGACTTTTGAAACCGCAAGACTTATCGAAAAACTTTATAGTTCATGATACTGGATATTAAAAGTTATTCCGAAAAACGACCCCCCATGTTTGAACTTTGACCTTTTACGAAGTTATTGCCCCTTTCGCAAGAATAGCTTGTTATCGCTACTCCTTCGAAACCGTAAACCGTAGAGGTACGAAACCTTCACCAATGTCTTTGACTAATTGAGGGGATTCTTCAATCTATTCATTGCGAAAGAATTCGTTGACCACTTCAATGAGTTATTGCCCCTGAAAGTTTTTGATATTCATGAAAAATTAAAAATTTTCAAAACCATAAGTCGTAGAGACATGAAACCAACTGCATTGAATTCTTTGACATTTGACCTTGAAATTTATGTCAAGGTCAAAGGTCAAGGTCATTCAAACTATGAGATATTTATAATTCTCTTGTCTTTCAACATATACTATATGCCTTTGCATCTTTAATATGTCCTTCTAAAACTTTTTCAAAGATTTCATTCTTGTCCCCTAAACTTAACCCCTTTGAAAGTTATTGCCCTTGTGCGAAAAACCTTGTTATCGCTACTCCTCTGAAACCGTAGACCGTAGAGACATCAAACCTTCACTAATGTCTTCAGGGTCTTTAGACACAACTTCAATCTATTCAGTGCGAAAGGATCTGATGACCCTTTATATGAGTTATCGCCCTTTAACGGCTTTGCGCTTAATAGTAGGCCTTATAACTTTAAAAGTAAAAGTCCTAGAAGCATGAAACTAATTGCAATGTGATTCTTGACCTTTGACCTTTAATGTGTGGTAAAGGTCAAGGTCATTTCAAAATTTTCAAAATTTTCATTTTTTTCTATTTTCAAGCCATTACTGGATTCTTTTTGTATAAAAATTAACTTTAGAGAGTAAAATATAAAAATTAAAGAAATTTAAAGAAGGTGGAAAGACCTCTAATTGTTCGAGAACAATTAGTCTACTAGTTATTATTATTTTTTTTCTTCCCGGACTTTTGAAACCACAAGACTTATCGAAAAACTTTATAGTTCATGATACTGGACATTAAAAGTTATTTCGAAAAACGACCCCCCGTGTTTGACCCATGACTTCTTACGAAGTTATTGCCCCTTTTGCAAGAATAGCCTGTTATCGCTACTCCTTCGAAACCGTAAACCGTAGAGGTACAGAACCTTCACCAATGTTTTCGACTACTTGAGAGGACTTTTCAATCTTTTCATTGCGAAACGATTTGTCGAGCCCTTTGATAAATTACTGCCCCTGAGAGTTTTTGATGTTTACGAATAATGACAAAATTCTCTAAACGATAAGTCATAAAGACTTGGGACCAACTGCATTAGATTTTGTGACCTCTGACCTTGAATTTTTTGTAAAGGTCAAAGGTCAAGGTCATTCAAAATATGAGAAAATTAGCTTTTTTAATATCTCTTTTGTCTTTCAACATATACTGAATATCTTTGCATCTGTAATATGTCCTTCTAAAACTATTTGAAAGATTTCATTCTTGTCCCCCGAGCTTGACCCATTCAAAAGTTGTCACCCCTTGTGCAACAAAACCTTGTTATCGCTACTCCTCCGAAACCGTAAACCGTAGAGATTCCAAACCTTCATCAGTGTCTTCGACTCATTTAGTACTCTCTTCATTCTATCATTGCGAAAGCATTCTTTGGTCCCTTGTATGAGTTACTGCCCCTGAAAGTTTACGCTGCTTACATTTAATGAACTTTTTTTTTAAAACGGTGTATCCTAGAGACATGGGATCAACTGCATGGGCATGTTCGACCTTTGACCTTGAAATATTGGTCAAGGTCAAAGGTCAAGGTCATTTAAAAACATAAGAAATCCTTTATATATGTGTAAAATATAGCAATTCACCAAATGACCTTGAACTTTGACCTTGACCTTTGACCTTGACCTTTGACCTTGACATTGGGTCAAATAGAAAAGCTAGGACATGCATCCAGCTCCAGTATCTGGTAAAAAGACAGAAAGTAAAGATTTCTTGGGTTTTTTTTTTTTTTTTTTTTTGAATGACCTTGACCTTTGACCTTGACTTAAAGGTCACAATAAGGATGAAGGATGTGGAAGTAGTTACAATTCGTAGTTTAAAAGAGGCATAAAATAAATAATTAACCTCCCCCCCCCCCTTCTTAAAAAAAAAAAAAATCACATCAACAACAACGTAGAATATTTCAGTCAAATTCAAACCAGACCTCGGATCGACACCATATTTTGTACAATTGTAGTATAGACCTCAGAGAAACTTTCTGGAGAGTTTTACGGTGAGTCTTATAAGTTTATAGAAGTCCTGAAGTTTCACGGCAAAAACTACAAGTTCTGTTGTGTTTGAAATTTAAGTGCAGGTGAACGAAGAAATGATCGAAACCTTTTATCGGCTATTTCTTCAGATGTCGTTAGTAGCATTTAATTCTCCTGATATGATACGACATTTTAATACCAAGCATTCTCTCTTTCTTTTACATTTGGAATTTATTTGATTTTTATTTAGAATTAATCAGTTTCCAGAAATAGCGATTTTCGGTATATTAAAAACCATTCTCGCTTTCATTGTCGTCTTTCCCTTCTAAAAATGCATGCTGGGAGTTTAATTTGTGCTACACATATTTAATTAAACCCAAAGAAATGCTTATTTCAATGTTTCATATTTATTTCAGGATATTCAGTCAGAAATGTTAAAATCCGAACCCGATCTTTTAAGCTTACAACGAAGCTATTTACAAAAAATTCAGCATGCTCACGATATCGATGAATCGGGCTTACAGTCCATTAATACATTTTCATTAGGGAACAGTGTTAACGTTTTCTCACGCAGCCCGTCCCTTGTTATTTTATATACTGCTTGCAAGTTCAGGAACTATTTCCTTTTACGGAACTTCTTTCTTCCCCTACCGATTCTAAAAATACGCTTGCATTTCTTCTATAGTCTTAAACAATTAACTTACGTATGTTATCGGAATGCGTGGCCGAATGGTTAGCGCACCTGCCTTTCAATCCAAGGGTTTTGAGTTCGATCCCAGCTGGAGGAGTTTTTTTTTTTTTTTTTTTTTTCATTTTTTGCATTTTTCTCCTTTTTTTCAACCCAAATGACACGGAAACACTTAAAAAGGTGGAAAGGCCTCTAATTGTTCTCTGAACAATTAGTCTCCTAGTGCTTTATTAGGTCTTTCCACCTTTCTGTGGAAAGACCTCTTGAAATGCTTATGTTTATTATTAGGTCTTTCCACCTTTCTGTGGAAAGACCTATTGATATTCTTCTGTTTATTATTATTATTATTATTATTATTATTATTATTATTTTTCCACCCCCTGATGTGATTCTATGTTTCAAGATATATCGAAAAGATTTATAGTCTATAAGAATGTACTCTTTAAAAGATTTTTACAGTTGACCCTGCGTATATGAACTTTGACCCCTCTAAGAGTTATTACCCCTTTTACAATAAAAGCTTGTTATCACTACTCCTTCGAAACCGTAAACCGTAGAGGTACGAAACCTTCACCAATGTCTTCGACTAATTGAGGAGACTCTTCAATCTTTTCATTGCGAAAGTACTCGTGGAGCCCTTTTATGAGTTATTGCCCCTGAAAGTTTTTGAAGTTTACAAATAATAATTTTTTTTCAAAACGATAAGTCGTAGAGACATGAAACTAACTGGATAAGATTCTTTGACCTCAGACCTTGAAATTTATGTCAAGGTCAAAGGTCAAGGTCATTCAAAAAATGAGAAATTAAGCTCTTTTTATATCTCTTTTGTCTTTCAATGTATACTAAGTATCTTTGTACCATTAATATGTCCTCTTAAAACTATTTCAAATATTTCATGCTTGTCCCCTAAGATTTACCCCTTTAAGAGTTATTGCCCCTTTTACTGAAAATCTTGTTATCGCTACTCCTCCGAAACCGTAAACCGTAGAGACACAAAACCTTCACCAATGTCTTCAGGGTCTTTAGACACAACTTCAATCTATTCAGTGCGAAAGTATCCGATGACCCCTTATAAGAGTTATCACCCTTTAACGTCTTTGCGCTTACTATTAAACCTTATAACTTTAAAAGTAAAAGACATAGAAGCATGGGGTCAAGTGCAATGTGACCCTTGACCTTTGACCTTGAATATTTGTTCAAGGTCAAAGGTCAAGGTCATTTCAAAATTTTTAAAAATTTTCATCTTTTCTATCTTTCAAGCCATTTATGGATTCTTTTTCTATAAAAATTAACTTCAGAGAGTAAAATATGAAAAATATATGAAATTTAAAGAAGGTGGAAAGACCTCTAATTGTTCGAGAACAATTAGTCTACTAGTTATTATTTTTTTTCTTCCCGGACTTTTGAAACCACAAGACTTATCGAAAAACTTTATAGTTCATGATACTGGACATTAAAAGTTATTTCGAAAAACGACCCCCCGTGTTTGACCCATGACTTCTTACGAAGTTATTGCCCCTTTTGCAAGAATAGCCTGTTATCGCTACTCCTTCGAAACCGTAAACCGTAGAGGTACAGAACCTTCACCAATGTTTTCGACTACTTGAGAGGACTTTTCAATCTTTTCATTGCGAAACGATTTGTCGAGCCCTTTGATAAATTACTGCCCCTGAGAGTTTTTGATGTTTACGAATAATGACAAAATTCTCTAAACGATAAGTCGTAAAGACTTGGGACCAACTGCATTAGATTTTGTGACCTCTGACCTTGAATTTTTTGTAAAGGTCAAAGGTCAAGGTCATTCAAAATATGAGAAAATTAGCTTTTTTAATATCTCTTTTGTCTTTCAACATATACTGAATATCTTTGCATCTGTAATATGTCCTTCTAAAACTATTTGAAAGATTTCATTCTTGTCCCCCGAGCTTGACCCATTCAAAAGTTGTCACCCCTTGTGCAACAAAACCTTGTTATCGCTACTCCTCCGAAACCGTAAACCGTAGAGATTCCAAACCTTCATCAGTGTCTTTGACTCATTTAGTACTCTCTTCATTCTATCATTGCGAAAGCATTCTTTGGTCCCTTGTATGAGTTACTGCCCCTGAAAGTTTACGCTGCTTACATTTAATGAACTTTTTTTTAAAACGGTGTATCCTAGAGACATGGGATCAACTGCATGGGCATGTTCGACCTTTGACCTTGAAATATTGGTCAAGGTCAAAGGTCAAGGTCATTTAAAAACATAAGAAATCCTTTATATATGTGTAAAATATAGCAATTCACCAAATGACCTTGAACTTTGACCTTGACCTTTGACCTTGACCTTTGACCTTGACATTGGGTCAAATAGAAAAGCTAGGACATGCATCCAGCTCCAGTATCTGGTAAAAAGACAGAAAGTAAAGATTTCTTGGTTTTTTTGTTTTTTTTTTTTTGAATGACCTTGACCTTTGACCTTGACTTAAAGGTCACAATAAGGATGAAGGATGTGGAAGTAGTTACAATTCGTAGTTTAAAAGAGGCATAAAATAAATAATTAACCTCCCCCCCCCCTTCTTAAAAAAAAAAAAAATCACATCAACAACAACGTAGAATATTTCAGTCAAATTCAAACCAGACCTCGGATCGACACCATATTTTGTACAATTGTAGTATAGACCTCAGAGAAACTTTCTGGAGAGTTTTACGGTGAGTCTTATAAGTTTATAGAAGTCCTGAAGTTTCACGGCAAAAACTACAAGTTCTGTTGTGTTTGAAATTTAAGTGCAGGTGAACGAAGAAATGATCGAAACCTTTTATCGGCTATTTCTTCAGATGTCGTTAGTAGCATTTAATTCTCCTGATATGATACGACATTTTAATACCAAGCATTCTCTCTTTCTTTTACATTTGGAATTTATTTGATTTTTATTTAGAATTAATCAGTTTCCAGAAATAGCGATTTTCGGTATATTAAAAACCATTCTCGCTTTCATTGTCGTCTTTCCCTTCTAAAAATGCATGCTGGGAGTTTAATTTGTGCTACACATATTTAATTAAACCCAAAGAAATGCTTATTTCAATGTTTCATATTTATTTCAGGATATTCAGTCAGAAATGTTAAAATCCGAACCCGATCTTTTAAGCTTACAACGAAGCTATTTACAAAAAATTCAGCATGCTCACGATATCGATGAATCGGGCTTACAGTCCATTAATACATTTTCATTAGGGAACAGTGTTAACGTTTTCTCACGCAGCCCGTCCCTTGTTATTTTATATACTGCTTGCAAGTTCAGGAACTATTTCCTTTTACGGAACTTCTTTCTTCCCCTACCGATTCTAAAAATACGCTTGCATTTCTTCTATAGTCTTAAACAATTAACTTACGTATGTTATCGGAATGCGTGGCCGAATGGTTAGCGCACCTGCCTTTCAATCCAAGGGTTTTGAGTTCGATCCCAGCTGGAGGAGTTTTTTTTTTTTTTTTTTTTTTTCATTTTTTGCATTTTTCTCCTTTTTTTCAACCCAAATGACACGGAAACACTTAAAAAGGTGGAAAGGCCTCTAATTGTTCTCTGAACAATTAGTCTCCTAGTGCTTTATTAGGTCTTTCCACCTTTCTGTGGAAAGACCTCTTGAAATGCTTATGTTTATTATTATTATTTTTTTTCTTCCCGGACTTTTGAAACCACAAGACTTATCGAAAAACTTTATAGTTCATGATACTGGACATTAAAAGTTATTTCGAAAAACGACCCCCCGTGTTTGACCCATGACTTCTTACGAAGTTATTGCCCCTTTTGCAAGAATAGCCTGTTATCGCTACTCCTTCGAAACCGTAAACCGTAGAGGTACAGAACCTTCACCAATGTTTTCGACTACTTGAGAGGACTTTTCAATCTTTTCATTGCGAAACGATTTGTCGAGCCCTTTGATAAATTACTGCCCCTGAGAGTTTTTGATGTTTACGAATAATGACAAAATTCTCTAAACGATAAGTCGTAAAGACTTGGGACCAACTGCATTAGATTTTGTGACCTCTGACCTTGAATTTTTTGTAAAGGTCAAAGGTCAAGGTCATTCAAAATATGAGAAAATTAGCTTTTTTAATATCTCTTTTGTCTTTCAACATATACTGAATATCTTTGCATCTGTAATATGTCCTTCTAAAACTATTTGAAAGATTTCATTCTTGTCCCCCGAGCTTGACCCATTCAAAAGTTGTCACCCCTTGTGCAACAAAACCTTGTTATCGCTACTCCTCCGAAACCGTAAACCGTAGAGATTCCAAACCTTCATCAGTGTCTTTGACTCATTTAGTACTCTCTTCATTCTATCATTGCGAAAGCATTCTTTGGTCCCTTGTATGAGCTACTGCCCCTGAAAGTTTACGCTGCTTACATTTAATGAACTTTTTTTTAAAACGGTGTATCCTAGAGACATGGGATCAACTGCATGGGCATGTTCGACCTTTGACCTTGAAATATTGGTCAAGGTCAAAGGTCAAGGTCATTTAAAAACATAAGAAATCCTTTATATATGTGTAAAATATAGCAATTCACCAAATGACCTTGAACTTTGACCTTGACCTTTGACCTTGACCTTTGACCTTGACATTGGGTCAAATAGAAAAGCTAGGACATGCATCCAGCTCCAGTATCTGGTAAAAAGACAGAAAGTAAAGATTTCTTGGGTTTTTTTTTTTTTTTTTGAATGACCTTGACCTTTGACCTTGACTTAAAGGTCACAATAAGGATGAAGGATGTGGAAGTAGTTACAATTCGTAGTTTAAAAGAGGCATAAAATAAATAATTAACCTCCCCCCCCCCTTCTTAAAAAAAAAAAAAATCACATCAACAACAACGTAGAATATTTCAGTCAAATTCAAACCAGACCTCGGATCGACACCATATTTTGTACAATTGTAGTATAGACCTCAGAGAAACTTTCTGGAGAGTTTTACGGTGAGTCTTATAAGTTTATAGAAGTCCTGAAGTTTCACGGCAAAAACTACAAGTTCTGTTGTGTTTGAAATTTAAGTGCAGGTGAACGAAGAAATGATCGAAACCTTTTATCGGCTATTTCTTCAGATGTCGTTAGTAGCATTTAATTCTCCTGATATGATACGACATTTTAATACCAAGCATTCTCTCTTTCTTTTACATTTGGAATTTATTTGATTTTTATTTAGAATTAATCAGTTTCCAGAAATAGCGATTTTCGGTATATTAAAAACCATTCTCGCTTTCATTGTCGTCTTTCCCTTCTAAAAATGCATGCTGGGAGTTTAATTTGTGCTACACATATTTAATTAAACCCAAAGAAATGCTTATTTCAATGTTTCATATTTATTTCAGGATATTCAGTCAGAAATGTTAAAATCCGAACCCGATCTTTTAAGCTTACAACGAAGCTATTTACAAAAAATTCAGCATGCTCACGATATCGATGAATCGGGCTTACAGTCCATTAATACATTTTCATTAGGGAACAGTGTTAACGTTTTCTCACGCAGCCCGTCCCTTGTTATTTTATATACTGCTTGCAAGTTCAGGAACTATTTCCTTTTACGGAACTTCTTTCTTCCCCTACCGATTCTAAAAATACGCTTGCATTTCTTCTATAGTCTTAAACAATTAACTTACGTATGTTATCGGAATGCGTGGCCGAATGGTTAGCGCACCTGCCTTTCAATCCAAGGGTTTTGAGTTCGATCCCAGCTGGAGGAGTTTTTTTTTTTTTTTTTTTTCATTTTTTGCATTTTTCTCCTTTTTTTCAACCCAAATGACACGGAAACACTTAAAAAGGTGGAAAGGCCTCTAATTGTTCTCTGAACAATTAGTCTCCTAGTGCTTTATTAGGTCTTTCCACCTTTCTGTGGAAAGACCTCTTGAAATGCTTATGTTTATTATTATTATTTTTTTTCTTCCCGGACTTTTGAAACCACAAGACTTATCGAAAAACTTTATAGTTCATGATACTGGACATTAAAAGTTATTTCGAAAAACGACCCCCCGTGTTTGACCCATGACTTCTTACGAAGTTATTGCCCCTTTTGCAAGAATAGCCTGTTATCGCTACTCCTTCGAAACCGTAAACCGTAGAGGTACAGAACCTTCACCAATGTTTTCGACTACTTGAGAGGACTTTTCAATCTTTTCATTGCGAAACGATTTGTCGAGCCCTTTGATAAATTACTGCCCCTGAGAGTTTTTGATGTTTACGAATAATGACAAAATTCTCTAAACGATAAGTCGTAAAGACTTGGGACCAACTGCATTAGATTTTGTGACCTCTGACCTTGAATTTTTTGTAAAGGTCAAAGGTCAAGGTCATTCAAAATATGAGAAAATTAGCTTTTTTAATATCTCTTTTGTCTTTCAACATATACTGAATATCTTTGCATCTGTAATATGTCCTTCTAAAACTATTTGAAAGATTTCATTCTTGTCCCCCGAGCTTGACCCATTCAAAAGTTGTCACCCCTTGTGCAACAAAACCTTGTTATCGCTACTCCTCCGAAACCGTAAACCGTAGAGATTCCAAACCTTCATCAGTGTCTTCGACTCATTTAGTACTCTCTTCATTCTATCATTGCGAAAGCATTCTTTGGTCCCTTGTATGAGTTACTGCCCCTGGAAGTTTACGCTGCTTACATTTAATGAACTTTTTTTTAAAACGGTGTATCCTAGAGACATGGGATCAACTGCATGGGCATGTTCGACCTTTGACCTTGAAATATTGGTCAAGGTCAAAGGTCAAGGTCATTTAAAAACATAAGAAATCCTTTATATATGTGTAAAATATAGCAATTCACCAAATGACCTTGAACTTTGACCTTGACCTTTGACCTTGACATTGGGTCAAATAGAAAAGCTAGGACATGCATCCAGCTCCAGTATCTGGTAAAAAGACAGAAAGTAAAGATTTCTTGGTTTTTTTTTTTTTTGTTTTTTTTTTTTTGTGTTTGTTTGTTTGTTTTTTTTTTTTTTTTTTGAATGACCTTGACCTTTGACCTTTGACCTTGACCCAAGGTCACAATCAGGATTAAGGAATTGGAAGTAGTTACAATTCTTAGTTTAAAAGAAGCATAAAATAAATAATTAACCTACCCCCCCCCCCCTTCTTCAAAAAAAAAAAAAAAATCACATCAACAACAACGTAGAATATTTCTGTCAAATTCAAACCAGACCTCGGATCGACACCATATTTGGTACAATTGTAGTATAGACCTCAGAGAAACTTTCTGGAGAGTTTTACGGTGAGTCCTGTAAGTTTATAGAAGTCTTGAAGTTTCACGGCAAAAACTACAAGTTCTGTTGTGTTTGTAATTAAAGTGCAGGTGAACGAAGAAATGATCTAAACCTTTTATCGGCTATTTCTTCAGATGTCGTTAGCAGCATTCGATTCTCCTGATATGATACGACATTTTAATACCAAGCATTCTCTCTTTCTTTTACATTTGGAATTTATTTGATTTTTATTTAGAATTAATCAGTTTCCAGAAATAGCGATTTTCGGTAGATTAAAAACCATTCTCGCTTTCATTGTCGTCTTTCCCTTCTAAAAATGCATGTTGGCAGTTTAATTTGTGATACACATATTTAATTTAACCCAAAGAAATGCTTATTCAAATGTTTCATAGTTATTTCAGGATATTCAGTCAGAAATGTTAAAATCCGAACCCGATCTTTTAAGCTCACAACAAAGCTATTTACAAAAAATTCAGCATGCTCACAATATCGATGAATCGGGCTACAGTCCATTAATACATTTTCATTAGGGAACAGTGTTAATCTTTTCTTACGCAGCCCGTCCCTTATTATTTAATATACTGCTTGCAAATTCAGGAACTATTTCCTTTTACGGAACTTCTTTCTTCCCCTACCGATTCTAAAAATACGCTTGCAATTATTCTATAGTCCTAAACATTTTAACATACTATTGTTATCGGAGTGCGTGGCCTAATGGTTAGCGCACCTGCCTTTCAAACCAAGGGTTTTGAGTTCGATCCCAGCTGGAGGAGTTTTTTTTTTTTTTTTTTTTTTTGTTGTTGTTGCATTTATTGCATTTTTCTTCATTTTTTCTCAGCCCAAATGACACGGAAACACTTAAAAAGGTGGAAAGACCTCTAATTGTTCTCTGAACAATTAGTTTACTAGTTATTATTATTCTTCTTCTTTTTCTTCCCGGACTTTTGAAACCGCAAGACTTATCAAAAAACTTTATAGTTCATAATACTGGATATCAAAAGTTATTCCGAAAAACGACCCCCCGTGTTTGACCTATGACCTCTTACAAAGTTATTGCCCCTTTCGCAAGAATAGCTTGTTATCGCTACTCCTTTGAAACCGTAAACCGTAGAGGTACGGAACCTTCACCAATGTCTTCGACTAATTGAGGGGACTCTTCAATCTTTTCATTGCGAAAGTATTCGTCAACCCCTTTTATGAGTTATTGCCCCTGAAAGTTTATGAAACTTACGAATAATTAAAAATTTTCAAAACGATAAGTCGTAGAGACATGGGACCAACTGCATAAGATTCATTGACCTTTGACCTTAAAATATATGCAAAGGTCAAAGGTCAAGGTCATTCAAAATATGAGAAATTAAGCTCTTTTTATATCTCTTTTGTCTTTCAACATATCCTAAATATCTTTGCATCATTAATATATCCTCTTAAAACTATTTCAAAGATTTCATACTTGTCCCCTAAGATTGACCCCTTTAAAAGTTATTGCCCCTTTTACTGAAAACCTTGTTATCGCTACTCCTCCGAAACCATAAACCGTAGAGACACAAAACCTTCACTAACGTCTTCAGGGTCTTTAGATACAACTTCAATCTATTCAGTGAGAAAGTATCCAATGACCCCTTATATGAGTTATCGCCCTTTAACGTCTTTGTGCTTACTATTAAACCTTATAACTTTAAAACTAAAAGTCATAGAAGCATGGGGTCAAGTGCAATGTGACCCCTGACCTTTGACCTTGAAAATTTTCAAGGTCAAAGGTCAAGGTCATTTCAAAATTTTTAAAATTTTCATTTTTTCTATCTTTCAAGCCATTTATAGATTCTTTTTGCATAAAAATTAACTTTAGAGAGTTAAATATGAAGAATATATGAAATTTAAAGAAGGTGGAAAGACCTCTAATTGTTCGAGAACAATTAGTCTACTAGTTATTATTATTATTCTTTTTCTTCCCGGACTTTTGAAACCGCAAGACTTATTGAAAAACTTTATAGTTCATGATACTGGACATTAAAAGTTATTTCGAAAAACGACCCCCCGTGTTTGACCCATGACCTCTTACGAAGTTATTGCCCCTTTCGCAAGAATAGACTGTTATCGCTACTCCTTCGAAACCATAAACCGTAGAGATACAGAACCTTTACCAATGCTTTCGACTACTCGAGAGGACTTTTCAATCTTTTCATTGCGAAACGATTTGTCGAGCCCTTTAATAAATTACTGCCCCCGAGAGTTTTTGATGTTTACGAATAATGACAAAATTCTCTAAACGATAAGTCGTAAAGACATGGGACCAACTGCATTAGATTTTGTGACCTCTGACCTTGAAATTTTTGTGAAGGTCAAAGGTCAAGGTCATTCAAAACATGAGAAAATTAGGTTTTTTAATATTTCTTTTGTCTTTCAACATATACTGATTATCTTTGCATCTATAATATGTCCTTCTAAAACTATTTCAAAGATTTCATTCTTGTCCCCCGAGCTTGACCCATTCAAAAGTTGTCACCCCTTTTGCAACAAAACCTTGTTATCGCTACTCCTCCGAAACCGTAAACCGTAGAGATTCCAAACCTTCATCAGTGTCTTTGACTCATTTAGTACTCTCTTCATTCTATCATTGCAAAAGCATTCTTTGGTCCCTTGTATGAGTTACTGCCCCTGAAAGTTTACGCTGCTTACATTTAATGAACTTATTTTTAAAACGGTGTATCCTAGAGACATGGGACCAACTGCATCGGCATATTTGACCTTGAAATATAGTCAAGGTCAAAGGTCAAGGTCATTTGAAAATATAAGAAATCCCTTATATATGTGTAAAATATAGCAATTCGCCAAATGACCTTGAACTTTGACCTTGACATTGGGTCAAATAGAAAAGTTAGGACATACATCCAGCTCCAGTATCAGGTAAAAATACAGAAAGTAAAGATTTCTTCTTTTTTTTTTAAATGACCTTGACCTTTGACCTTGACTCAAAGGTCACAATAAGGCTTAAGGATGTGGAAGTAGTTACAATTCTTAGTTTTAAAGAGGCATAAAATAAATAATTCACCCCCCCCCTTTTTAAAAAAAAAAAAAAAAAAAAAAAATCACATCAACAACAATGTAGAATATTACTCTAGAATTCAAACCAGACCTCGGATCGACACCAAATTTGGTACAAATGTAGTATAGACCTCAGAGAAACTTTCTGGAGAGTTTTACGGTGAGTCTTGTAAGTTTATAGAAGACATGAAGTTTCACGGCAAAAACTACAAGTTCTGTTGTGTTTGAAATTTAAGTGCAGGTGAACGAAGAAATGATCTAAACCTTTTATCGGCTATTTCTTCAGATGTCGTTAGTAGCATTTAATTCTCCTGATATGATACGACATTTTAATACCAAGCATTCTCTCTTTCCTTTACATTTGGAATTTATTTGATTTTTATCTAGAATTAATCAGTTTCCAGAAATAGCGATTTTCGGTATATTAAAAACAATTCTCGCTTTCATTGTCGTGTTTCCCTTCTAAAAATGCATGTTGGGAATTTAATTTGGTCTACACATATTTAATTTAACCCAAAGAAATGCTTATTGAAATGTTTCATATTTATTTCAGGATATTCAGTCAGAAATGTTAAAATCCGAACCCGATCTTTTAAGCTCACAACAAAGCTATTTACAAAAAATTCAGCATGCTCACAATATCGATGAATCGGGCTACAGTCCATTAATACATTTTCATTAGGGAACAGTGTTAATCTTTTCTTACGCAGCCCGTCCCTTATTATTTAATATACTGCTTGCAAATTCAGGAACTATTTCCTTTTACGGAACTTCTTTCTTCCCCTACCGATTCTAAAAATACGCTTGCAATTATTCTATAGTCCTAAACATTTTAACATACTATTGTTATCGGAGTGCGTGGCCTAATGGTTAGCGCACCTGCCTTTCAAACCAAGGGTTTTGAGTTCGATCCCAGCTGGAGGAGTTTTTTTTTTTTTTTTTTTTTTGTTGTTGTTGCATTTATTGCATTTTTCTTCATTTTTTCTCAGCCCAAATGACACGGAAACACTTAAAAAGGTGGAAAGACCTCTAATTGTTCTCTGAACAATTAGTTTACTAGTTATTATTATTCTTCTTCTTTTTCTTCCCGGACTTTTGAAACCGCAAGACTTATCAAAAAACTTTATAGTTCATAATACTGGATATCAAAAGTTATTCCGAAAAACGACCCCCCGTGTTTGACCTATGACCTCTTACAAAGTTATTGCCCCTTTCGCAAGAATAGCTTGTTATCGCTACTCCTTTGAAACCGTAAACCGTAGAGGTACGGAACCTTCACCAATGTCTTCGACTAATTGAGGGGACTCTTCAATCTTTTCATTGCGAAAGTATTCGTCAACCCCTTTTATGAGTTATTGCCCCTGAAAGTTTATGAAACTTACGAATAATTAAAAATTTTCAAAACGATAAGTCGTAGAGACATGGGACCAACTGCATAAGATTCATTGACCTTTGACCTTAAAATATATGCAAAGGTCAAAGGTCAAGGTCATTCAAAATATGAGAAATTAAGCTCTTTTTATATCTCTTTTGTCTTTCAACATATCCTAAATATCTTTGCATCATTAATATATCCTCTTAAAACTATTTCAAAGATTTCATACTTGTCCCCTAAGATTGACCCCTTTAAAAGTTATTGCCCCTTTTACTGAAAACCTTGTTATCGCTACTCCTCCGAAACCATAAACCGTAGAGACACAAAACCTTCACTAACGTCTTCAGGGTCTTTAGATACAACTTCAATCTATTCAGTGAGAAAGTATCCAATGACCCCTTATATGAGTTATCGCCCTTTAACGTCTTTGTGCTTACTATTAAACCTTATAACTTTAAAACTAAAAGTCATAGAAGCATGGGGTCAAGTGCAATGTGACCCCTGACCTTTGACCTTGAAAATTTTCAAGGTCAAAGGTCAAGGTCATTTCAAAATTTTTAAAATTTTCATTTTTTCTATCTTTCAAGCCATTTATAGATTCTTTTTGCATAAAAATTAACTTTAGAGAGTTAAATATGAAGAATATATGAAATTTAAAGAAGGTGGAAAGACCTCTAATTGTTCGAGAACAATTAGTCTACTAGTTATTATTATTATTCTTTTTCTTCCCGGACTTTTGAAACCGCAAGACTTATTGAAAAACTTTATAGTTCATGATACTGGACATTAAAAGTTATTTCGAAAAACGACCCCCCGTGTTTGACCCATGACCTCTTACGAAGTTATTGCCCCTTTCGCAAGAATAGACTGTTATCGCTACTCCTTCGAAACCATAAACCGTAGAGATACAGAACCTTTACCAATGCTTTCGACTACTCGAGAGGACTTTTCAATCTTTTCATTGCGAAACGATTTGTCGAGCCCTTTAATAAATTACTGCCCCCGAGAGTTTTTGATGTTTACGAATAATGACAAAATTCTCTAAACGATAAGTCGTAAAGACATGGGACCAACTGCATTAGATTTTGTGACCTCTGACCTTGAAATTTTTGTGAAGGTCAAAGGTCAAGGTCATTCAAAACATGAGAAAATTAGGTTTTTTAATATTTCTTTTGTCTTTCAACATATACTGATTATCTTTGCATCTATAATATGTCCTTCTAAAACTATTTCAAAGATTTCATTCTTGTCCCCCGAGCTTGACCCATTCAAAAGTTGTCACCCCTTTTGCAACAAAACCTTGTTATCGCTACTCCTCCGAAACCGTAAACCGTAGAGATTCCAAACCTTCATCAGTGTCTTTGACTCATTTAGTACTCTCTTCATTCTATCATTGCAAAAGCATTCTTTGGTCCCTTGTATGAGTTACTGCCCCTGAAAGTTTACGCTGCTTACATTTAATGAACTTATTTTTAAAACGGTGTATCCTAGAGACATGGGACCAACTGCATCGGCATATTTGACCTTGAAATATAGTCAAGGTCAAAGGTCAAGGTCATTTGAAAATATAAGAAATCCCTTATATATGTGTAAAATATAGCAATTCGCCAAATGACCTTGAACTTTGACCTTGACATTGGGTCAAATAGAAAAGTTAGGACATACATCCAGCTCCAGTATCAGGTAAAAATACAGAAAGTAAAGATTTCTTCTTTTTTTTTTAAATGACCTTGACCTTTGACCTTGACTCAAAGGTCACAATAAGGCTTAAGGATGTGGAAGTAGTTACAATTCTTAGTTTTAAAGAGGCATAAAATAAATAATTCACCCCCCCCCCTTTTTAAAAAAAAAAAAAAAAAAAAAAAATCACATCAACAACAATGTAGAATATTACTCTAGAATTCAAACCAGACCTCGGATCGACACCAAATTTGGTACAAATGTAGTATAGACCTCAGAGAAACTTTCTGGAGAGTTTTACGGTGAGTCTTGTAAGTTTATAGAAGACATGAAGTTTCACGGCAAAAACTACAAGTTCTGTTGTGTTTGAAATTTAAGTGCAGGTGAACGAAGAAATGATCTAAACCTTTTATCGGCTATTTCTTCAGATGTCGTTAGTAGCATTTAATTCTCCTGATATGATACGACATTTTAATACCAAGCATTCTCTCTTTCCTTTACATTTGGAATTTATTTGATTTTTATCTAGAATTAATCAGTTTCCAGAAATAGCGATTTTCGGTATATTAAAAACAATTCTCGCTTTCATTGTCGTGTTTCCCTTCTAAAAATGCATGTTGGGAATTTAATTTGGTCTACACATATTTAATTTAACCCAAAGAAATGCTTATTTCAATGTTTCATATTTATTTCAGGATATTCAGTCAGAAATGTTAAAATCCGAACCCGATCTTTTAAGCTTACAACCAAGCTATTTACAAAAAAAAAAAACAGCATGCTCACAATATCGATGAATCAGGCTACAGTCAATTAATACATTTTCATTAGGGAACAGTGTTAACGTTTTCTCACGCAGCCCGTCCCTTGTTATTTTATATACTGCTTGCAAGTTCAGGAACTATTTTCCTTTTACGGAACTTCTTTCTTCCCTACCGATTCTAAAAATACGCTTGCATTTCTTCTATAGTCTTAAACAATTAACTTACGTATGTTATCGGAATGCGTGGCCGAATGGTTAGCGCACCTGCCTTTCAACCCAAGGGTTTTGAGTTCGAGCCCAGCTGGAGGAGCATTTTTTTTTTTTTTTTTGCATTTTTCTCCTTTTTTTCAACCCAAATGACACGGAAACACTTAAAAAGGTGAAAAGGCCTCTAATTGTTCTCTGAACAATTAGTCTCCTAGTTATTCTTCTTATTTTTCCGCCGCAAGATTTTGAGTTTCAAGATTTATCGAAAAAATTTATTGTCCATGAGAATGTACTTCGTAAAAGATTTTTGCAGTTGACCCTGCGTATATGAACTTTGACCCCTCAAAGAGTTATTACCCCTTTCGCAATGAAAGCTTGTTATCACTACTCCTTAGAAACCGTAAACCATAGAGGCACGGAACCTTCACCAATGTCTTCGACTGATTGAGGGGACTCTTCAATCTTTTCATTGCGAAAGTATTCGTGGACCGCTTTTATGAGTTATTGCCCCTGAAAGTTTTTGAAGTCTACAAATAATGAAAAATTTTCAAAACGATAAACCGTAGAGACATGAAACCAATTGCATTAGATTCTTTGACCTTAAACCTTGAAGTTTATGTCAAGGTCAACGGTCAAGGTCATTCCAAATATGAGAAATAAAGCTCTTTTTATAGCTCTTTTGTCTTTCAACATATACAGTATATCTTAACATCTCTGATATGTACTTTTAAAACTATTTCAAAGATTTCAATCTTGTCCCCTAAGCTTAACCCTTTTAAAAGTTATTGCCCCTTGTGCAAAAAACCTTGTTATCGCTACTCCTCTGAAAACGTAAACCGCAGAGACACGAAACCTCCACTAATGTATGCAGGGTCTTTAGACACAACTTCAATCTATTCAGTGCGAAAGTATCCGGTGACCCCTTATATGAGTTATTGCCCTTTAACGTCTTTGCGCTTACTAGTAAACCTTATAACTTTAAAACGAAAAGTCGTAGAAGCATGGGGTTAATTGCAATATGACCCTTGACCTTTTGACCTTGAATATTTTTTCAAGGTCAAAGGTCAAGGTCATTTCAAAATTTTTAAAATTTTCATTTTTTCTATCTTTCAAGCCATTTATGGATTCTTTTTGTATAAAAATTAATTTTAGAGAGTAAAATATGAAAAATATATGAAATTCAAAGAAGGTGGAAAGACCTCTAATTGTTCGAGAACAATTAGTCTACTAGTTATTATTCTTATTAGGTCTTTCCACCTTTCTGTGGAAAGACCTATTGATTTTCTTCTGTTTATTATTATTATTAGGTCTTTCCACCTTTCTGTGGAAAGACCTATTGATTTTCTTCTGTTTATTATTAGGTCTTTCCACCTTTCTGTGGAAAGACCTATTGAAATGCTTATGTTTATTATTATTATTATTATTTTTCCGTTACCGCCTTTTGAACCGAAAGACTTTTCGAAGAACTTTATAGTTCATGATACTCGACATCAAAAGTTATTTCGAAAAACTACCCAACGAGTATGACCTACGACCCCTTTCGGAGTTCTTGCCCTTTGAACGAAAAACCTTGTTATCGCTACTCCTTCGAAACCATAAACCCCAGAGGTACGAAACCGTTACCAATGTTTTCGACTACTTGAGAGGACTTTTCAATCTTTCATTGCGAAATGATTTGTGGAGCCCTTTATTAAGTTATCGCCCCTGAGAGTTTTCGATGTTTACAAATAATGAAATATTTTTCAAAACGACAAGTCGTAAAGACATGGGACCAACTGCATTAAATTCTTTGACATTTGACCTTGAAATTTATATAGAGGTCAAAGGTCAAGGTCATTCAAAATATGAGAAAATTAGCTTTTTAAATATCTCTTTTGTCTTTCGACATATACTGAATACCTTTGCATCTATAATATGTCCTTCTAAAACTATTTTAAGGATTTCATTCTTGTCCCCCAAGCTTGACCCATTCAAAAGTTGTCACCCCTTTCGCAATAAAACCTTGTTATCGCTACTCCTCCGAAACCGTAAACCGTAGAGATTCCAAACCTTCATCAGTGTCTTCGACTCATTTAGTACACTCTTCAATCTATGTAGTGCGAAAGGATACTTCGGCCCCTTGTATGAGTTAATGTCCCTGAAAGTTTTCGCTGTTTACATTTAATGAGCTTTTTTTCAAAGGGTCTATCCTAGAGACATGGGACCAACTGCATGGGCATGTTTGACCTTTGACCTTGAAATGTAGGTCAAGGTCAAAGGTCAAGGTCATTTAAAACCATAAGAAATTCCTTATATGTATGTAAAAATGTAACAATCAACTAAATGACCTTGAACTTGAACTTTGACCTTGACCTTTGACCTTGAACTTTGATGACCTTGGCCTTTGACCAAAAGGTCAGAATCAGTAATTAAATTACTCCTCTTCTCAAAAAAAAAAAAAAAAAAAAAAAAAAAAATCAAACCAATAGCAAAGTAGAATATTTCTCAAAAACTCGTACAACACCTTGGATCGACATAAAATTTCGGGGGAACTGCAGAACAGACCTGAAAGAAACTTTCCTGAAAGTTTTACGCTGAATCTCTGAAGTATATAGAAATTATGAATGTTAACGGCAAACACTACATTTTTTCTCGTATCTGAAATTTAGGTGCCGATGAACATAAAAATGAATTGAAGCTTTTATCGGTTATTTCTTCAGTTGTTATGAATAGCAGTCGATTCTCTTGATATGATATGATATTTTAATACCAAGCATTCTTGATTTATTTAGTATGTGGAATTTATTTCAATTTTATTTAGAATTAATATTAATCGAATGAATGTCGAAAACAGCGATTTTTCAGAGCAAATAAATTTTCACGCTCTCATTGACACCTTTTTCTATCTAAAATGCATATCTGAGATTTTAATTTATGCTACTTACATTTAATTCAGTCCACACAGAGATGCTTATTTCAATCTTACCTAGTATTTCAGGATATTCAGTCATATCCGAACCCGATCCGATATTTTCATATATTTGTAAACAAAGTCACGGCACTGCAGTACTAATGCATCATAGGCTCTAAATGATTAACTCAATGCATTCAAATTATACACCAACTCAAATAATTTTTTTAAACCGAAAATCTGCATTCGTATTATACACCAATCGTGTTTCTCAAAACTATCTAATACTGATTACTACATTCCATAACAAACAAATCGCCACGTGCTTTTAGATTCCTATTTATTCCTAAACAATATATTTACTACCTCCATCTTCATCGCAATGCATGGCCTAATGGTTAGCGCACCTGCCTTTCAATCCAAGGGTTTTGGGTTCGATCTCTGCTGGAGGAGCAATTTTTTTTTTTTTTTTTTTTTTTTTTTTTTTTTTTGCATTTTTTGCATTTTTCTTCTTTTTTTTCAACCCAAATGACACGGAAACACTTAAAAAGGTGGAAAGGCCTCTAATTGTTCTCTGAACAATTAGTCTCCTAGTGCTTTATTAGGTCTTTCCACCTTTCTGTGGAAAGACCTATTGAAATGCTTATGTTTATTAGGTCTTTCCACCTTTCTGTGGAAAGACCTATTGAAATTGTTCTGTTTATTATTATTATTATTATTATTTTTCCGCCGAATGATTTTTTGTTTCATAAGTTATCGAAAAGATTTATAGTCCATAAGAATGTACTTCGTAAAAGATTTTTGCAGTTGACCCTGCGTATATGAACTTTGACCCCTCAAGGAGTTATAACCCCTTTCGCAATAAAAGCTTGTTATCGCTACTCCTTCGAAACCTTAAACCGTAGAGATACGAAACCTTCACTAATGTCTTCGACTAATTTAGTAGACTCTTCAATCTTTTCAGTGCGAAAGGTTGCATGAACCCCTTTAATTAGTTATTGCCCCTGAAAGTTTTTGATGGTTACGAATAATTTTTTTTTTTTTAAACGATTAATTGTAGAGACATGGGACCAATGAGATTGGATATCTCAACCTTTGACCTTGAAATTTATATAGAGGTCAAAGGTCAAGGTCATTCAAAATATGAGAAAATTAGCTTTTTTAATATCTCTTTTGTCTTTCAACATATACTGAATATCTTTGCATCTATCATATGTCCTTCTAAAACTATTTCAAAGATTTCATTCTTGTCCCCCGAGCTTGACCCATTCAGAAGTTGTCACCCCTTTTGCAACAAAACCTTGTTATCGCTACTCCTCCGAAACCGTAAACCATAGAGATTCCAAACCTTCATCAGTGTCTTCGACTCATTTAGTACTCTCTTCATTCTATCATTGCAAAAGCATTCTTTGGACCCTTGTATGAGTTACTGCCCCTGAAAGTTTACGCTACTTACATTTAATGAACTTATTTTTAAAACGGTGTATCCTAGACACATGGGACCAACTGCTTCGGCATATTTGACCTTTGACCTTGAAATATAGGTCAAGGTCAAAGGTCAAGGTCATTTAAAAACATAAGAAATCCCTTATATATGTGTAAAATATAGCAATTCACCAAATGACCTTGAACTTTGACCTTGACCTTTGACCTTGACATTGGGTCAATTAGAAAAGTTAGGACATGCATCCAGCTCCAGTATCAGGTAAAAATACAGAAAGTAAAGATCTCTTTTTTTTTTTTTTTTTTTTTTTTTCAAAATGACCTTGACCCTTGACCTTTGACCTTGACTCAAAGGTCACAATAAGGCTTAAGGATGTGGAAGTAGTTACAATTCGTAGTTTAAAAGAGGCATAAAATAAATAATTCACCTCAACCCCCCCCCCCTTCTTAAAAAAAAAAAAAAAAAAAAAATCACATCAACAACAATGTAGAATATTACTCTAGAATTCAAACCAGACCTCGGATCGACACCAAATTTGGTACAAATGTAGTATAGACCTCAGAGAAACTTTCCGTAGAGTTTTACGGTGAGTCTTATAAGTTTATAGAAGTCATGAAGTTTCACGGCAAAAACTACAAGTTCTGTTCTGTTTGAAATTTAAGTGCAGGTGAACGAAGAAGTGATCTAAACCTTTTATCGGCTATTTCTTCAGATGTCGTTAGTAGCATTCGATTCTCCTGATATGATACGACATTTTAACACCAAGCATTCTCTCTTTCTCTTACATTTGGAATTTATTTGATTTTTATTTAGAATTAATCAGTTTCCAGAAATAGCGATTTTCGGTATATTAAAAACAATTCTCGCTTTCATTGTCGTGTTTCCCTTCTAAAAATGCATGTTGGGAGTTTAATTTGTGATACACATATTTAATTTAACCCAAAGAAATGCTTATTTCAATGTTTCATATTTATTTTAGGATATTCAGTCAGAAATGTTAAAATCCGAACCCGATCTTTTAAGCTTACAAGAAAGCTATTTACAAAAAATTCAACATGCGCACAATATCGATGAATCGGGCTACAGTCCATTAATACATTTTCCTTAGGGAACAGTATTAACGTTTTCTCACGCAGCCCGTCCCTTATTATTTTATATACTGCTTGCAAATTCAGGAACTATTTCCTTTTACGGAACTTCTTTCTTCCCCTACCGATTCTAAAAATACGCTTGCATTTCTTCTGTAGTCTTAAACAATTAACTTACGTATGTTATCGGAATGCGTGGCCGAATGGTTAGCGCACCTGCCTTTCAACCCAAGGGTTTTGAGTTCGAGCCCAGCTGGAGGAGCATTTTTTTTTTTTTTTTTTTTTTTTTTTTCATATTTTGCATTTTTCTCCTTTTTTTCAACCCAAATGACACGGAAACACTTAAAAAGGTGGAAAGGCCTCTAATTGTTCTCTGAACAATTAGTTTACTAGTTATTATTATTATTATTTTTCCGTTACCGCCTTTTGAACCGAAAGACTTTTCGAAGAACTTTATAGTTCATGATACTCGACATCAAAAGTTATTTCGAAAAACTACCCAACGAGTATGACCTACGACCCCTTTCGGAGTTCTTGCCCTTTGAACGAAAAACCTTGTTATCGCTACTCCTTCGAAACCATAAACCCCAGAGGTACGAAACCGTTACCAATGTTTTCGACTACTTGAGAGGACTTTTCAATCTTTCATTGCGAAATGATTTGTGGAGCCCTTTATTAAGTTATCGCCCCTGAGAGTTTTCGATGTTTACAAATAATGAAATATTTTTCAAAACGACAAGTCGTAAAGACATGGGACCAACTGCATTAAATTCTTTGACATTTGACCTTGAAATTTATATAGAGGTCAAAGGTCAAGGTCATTCAAAATATGAGAAAATTAGCTTTTTAAATATCTCTTTTGTCTTTCGACATATACTGAATACCTTTGCATCTATAATATGTCCTTCTAAAACTATTTTAAGGATTTCATTCTTGTCCCCCAAGCTTGACCCATTCAAAAGTTGTCACCCCTTTCGCAATAAAACCTTGTTATCGCTACTCCTCCGAAACCGTAAACCGTAGAGATTCCAAACCTTCATCAGTGTCTTCGACTCATTTAGTACACTCTTCAATCTATGTAGTGCGAAAGGATACTTCGGCCCCTTGTATGAGTTAATGTCCCTGAAAGTTTTCGCTGTTTACATTTAATGAGCTTTTTTTCAAAGGGTCTATCCTAGAGACATGGGACCAACTGCATGGGCATGTTTGACCTTTGACCTTGAAATGTAGGTCAAGGTCAAAGGTCAAGGTCATTTAAAACCATAAGAAATTCCTTATATGTATGTAAAAATGTAACAATCAACTAAATGACCTTGAACTTGAACTTTGACCTTGACCTTTGACCTTGAACTTTGATGACCTTGGCCTTTGACCAAAAGGTCAGAATCAGTAATTAAATTACTCCTCTTCTCAAAAAAAAAAAAAAAAAAAAAAAAAAAAATCAAACCAATAGCAAAGTAGAATATTTCTCAAAAACTCGTACAACACCTTGGATCGACATAAAATTTCGGGGGAACTGCAGAACAGACCTGAAAGAAACTTTCCTGAAAGTTTTACGCTGAATCTCTGAAGTATATAGAAATTATGAATGTTAACGGCAAACACTACATTTTTTCTCGTATCTGAAATTTAGGTGCCGATGAACATAAAAATGAATTGAAGCTTTTATCGGTTATTTCTTCAGTTGTTATGAATAGCAGTCGATTCTCTTGATATGATATGATATTTTAATACCAAGCATTCTTGATTTATTTAGTATGTGGAATTTATTTCAATTTTATTTAGAATTAATATTAATCGAATGAATGTCGAAAACAGCGATTTTTCAGAGCAAATAAATTTTCACGCTCTCATTGACACCTTTTTCTATCTAAAATGCATATCTGAGATTTTAATTTATGCTACTTACATTTAATTCAGTCCACACAGAGATGCTTATTTCAATCTTACCTAGTATTTCAGGATATTCAGTCATATCCGAACCCGATCCGATATTTTCATATATTTGTAAACAAAGTCACGGCACTGCAGTACTAATGCATCATAGGCTCTAAATGATTAACTCAATGCATTCAAATTATACACCAACTCAAATAATTTTTTTAAACCGAAAATCTGCATTCGTATTATACACCAATCGTGTTTCTCAAAACTATCTAATACTGATTACTACATTCCATAACAAACAAATCGCCACGTGCTTTTAGATTCCTATTTATTCCTAAACAATATATTTACTACCTCCATCTTCATCGCAATGCATGGCCTAATGGTTAGCGCACCTGCCTTTCAATCCAAGGGTTTTGGGTTCGATCTCTGCTGGAGGAGCAATTTTTTTTTTTTTTTTTTTTTTTTTTTTTTTTTTTGCATTTTTTGCATTTTTCTTCTTTTTTTTCAACCCAAATGACACGGAAACACTTAAAAAGGTGGAAAGGCCTCTAATTGTTCTCTGAACAATTAGTCTCCTAGTTATTATTATTATTATTCCGCTGATTTTTTGTTTCAATGTTTATCGAAAAGATTATTCGTTGACCGTAAAGGTCATAAAAAGTTAGGAACAAATTTGACCCAACGCGTATAACCTATGACCCCTTTTGCAGTTATTGCCCCTTTTGATAGAAACCTTGTTA